>NC_081557.1:899343-935099 GCF_022355385.1 Mustela nigripes | reverse complement strand
CAGCCTGCACGTCTCTGGACAGAGGAGCCCCGAGTCTGGTCACTGCCGTCTCCAGGACAGCAGGACAGGCCCAAGGCTGCTCCCCGGACAGCAGCACCCCAGCCTTCCACGCCCCACGCCCCCCACCCCTGGCCGCCCCCCACGGGGCAGAACACAAATTCACTCTCGCATGTTGGGCCCGAGCCCAACACCCTGCTCCAGTTCTGACCGCCGGCCCCAGGCCTCCACGTCTCCTGCCTCCCCTCGCCGGCCAGGAGAGCCCTCTGGGGCCACCACAGCCCCACCCCTCCTGCAGCCCGGGCCGCTGCCAGCACCCTCCAGACCTCTGGGTGAACTGCTCTGTGGCCTGCGGCCTAGGAACACCCATCTCCATCCCCGAGCCTGGGCCCCGACTGCGACATTCCCCAGGGCGACTTTCATTCCTAGGCAGGCACGTGAAAGCTCTCGCGATGGCTGGACCCACTCCAGCACTTGGGGGCCCAAGGGGAGCCAGGGGACCCCATTCACCTTGGCATCGCACCCCGACCTTGGGACGCCCTGCCTGTGGACACTGAGGGGCACCGTGCTGTGTTAGCCAGACTCCATCAAAGTCGGGACCCTGACTGCATGCGCACCCCGTGCTGCTGGGGTGACCCGGCCTCCCCCACTGTTGCTGCTTTAACCGTGACCTTGACCCCTTTGTCATGCTCACCGGCTGCTGGGTTTCGCCTGGGTCGGGGGGATTCTTTTTTTTATTTATTTATAAAAGATTTTATTTATTTATTTGACAGACAGAGATCACAAGCAGGCAGAGAGGCAGGCGGAGAGAGAGGGGGAAGCAGACTCCCTGCTGAGCAGAGAGTCCAATGCGGGGCCCGATCCCAGGACCCTGAGATCATGACCTGAGCTGAAGGCAGTGGCTTAACCCACTGAGCCACCCAGGCGTCCCGGTCGGGGGGATTCTTACCAACCTGTAAGAGCCCCTCGACTTTTATGGGAAATGAATTCCTTGTCACGTGTGCAGAAGACACCTTCCCTTCACAGACCACACGTCCGTAATTTTACGTGGCCTCTGTGTCCCTCCACGGAACATGGTCCCAGCTGCCCTTCCCAGCATGGCTTCTTGCCCCTGCCCTGTGCTGGGGTGGGTGGGCCTGCGGCCAGCCTCTCTGTGTGCTTGGGGAGCTCGCCCAGAGGGCAGGAGGGGGGGCGTGGGCCTTCGTGGGCGACGCCCAGGGGTCGTGTGCACACTCAGGGAACGACAGATGGGCTCCTGGGCTCCAGCACGGTGTGCCCAGCGAGCCCCCGCACCCTCAGCTCCCACCCCAGGGAGGCCCGCAGACCCCAGGGAGGCCCGCAGACCCCAGGGAGGCCCGCAGACCCCAGGGCTCTTGCCAGCTGTCTTTGATCTGCTCCGGGCCCTGTGATTCCAGGGCAGCAGGAAGAGCACAGAGAGCCCCGCAGGAGGGCGCTGCTGGCATCTGCCTGTAATTCAGGGCTGGAGGCCCAGGACTCCCTGCCCCCAGCCCTGCCCCCCAGACCACGGCACCAGCCAGAGTTAGAAGCAAAACTCCTGCCTGACAGGTCCCCGGGACAAGGCTGACGGGACGGGGGTGCCAGGGAGACAAGCAGCAAACGCGGCCACCCCATGGAAGACAAGCTCCTCCAAGTCCGGAAGGGCCCGGGACAGACGCCGGAGACGGCTGGCACAGGAGCCCCAGAGACCCCCCAGGCCCAAACGCCGTGGCTCCATTCCCAACCACAGGTGGGCACGGCCCTGGGCCGGCTCTGCGGGCCGTTCCCGCACCGACCAATGGGAGGGACGGGGCGTCTTTGGACAAGAAGGACTTCGGGAACCGTGGCTCGGGCACCAGGGTAGTGGGCACACGGCCAGGAGGACGCGCCCACAGACGCACCTCACACAGCCGTGCACACGGGTCCTCAGGAGGCGGGAATTGCAGACGAGTGGGGAGAAATGTCATCCTGCTTCCAGAAAAGGAAAATAAACGGGCGTCCAAGGGACAGGATGCTGTCCAGAAGCAGAAAGTCGCTCCGTTGGTGTCGCCACCGAGCGCCACGCCAGGCACCGTGGGACGCAGGGAATGCGGCGGCCGCACCACCAGCCGCTGCCCAGCTGCCCAGGGGAAGAGACGTGCTGAACGAGCCCCGCGCAGGGCAGCCCCAGAGCAGTGGGGACCCGGATGCTACGGGCCAGTCCTGAGTGGAGGCCTCCTGCGGTTCGTCCGTGACCTTCCCCTCCTTCTTGGCCGTGGCCCTTCAGAAAAAACCCTGCTGGAGCGCCCTGCGTCCTGGGACCCCCCCAGAGTAGGACCCGAATTCCCTTTGGTCTGGACAGGGGTCTGGGCGCAGGTGACGGTGTCGCATCAGGGAGAGCCACAGTCTGAGTGTCCACCATGGGCCGGGTGTCGAGGGCCCTCCGCAGAGAGGAGCCCAGAGCCTGCGAGGTGTGCGGCCAGCTGCGCCCGTCCCCACCGCACTCCAGCTGGCTGTGGACCGGGGCCACATGAATGCCACAGCCTCTGCAGGCACCTGGGAACACCACCGGCCCCAGAGAGTCCGCAAAGGGACGCACTCAGGGCACCTGCAGCTCCTGCTCGGGGCAGCCGGAAGCAAAGGGAGAAGTGGCTGTTTTTGCCTTTTCTCCTCCAAATCACCGAGCACCTGCATAGGTGGGGACCTGGGAAGGCCGCTGCCCACGGTCGGTTACTGTCCAGACTCCCGGGCCTTCGATCGCCCCTGCCCTCTCCGGCCCGCACCGCCCCACCCTCGAGGAGGCCAGGAGTTTCTGCCAGAGGCCCACCTGCTGCTCCCCTCACCCCCGCAGTCCCTCCTGCCCCCGCCCAGGAGAGGGTGGGAATTCAGGGGGGGGGTGGGAGTTGGTGTCCACGCACAGGGCCCGTGAGGAAGGCCCCCGAGGGCAGCGGATGTGGGACGCGGGCAGGCTCGCGGGTGGTGAGCTGTGGACCGGTCGCAGCAGAGTCCCCTGGGGAGGAGCCTGGTCAGGAAAAGGACGGCCACTGTCCACGGTGCTGACTGAGCCTGGGGCGCCCTCGCAGGGCCCCACCTGTGTGCTCACATCGGCCCCCCCACGCTGTGTCAGCGGGTCCTTGGACTTAGGGGACCCGGGGAGGGCTCCCACTGCAGGTTCTGGGAAGGGAGACTCGTGATGGGGGGAGGGGGGTTGCTTCTGCTGGGCCAGGACGGAAGGGCAGGGCAGCGTGACGCTCTGTCTGCATCTCAGGAGAAAACAGTGTCCAGCCGCTGGCCCTCACGGGACCATGCAAGGGTCACTAACACCGGGGATGGGAGATCGTCCCTCCTCCGTCATGAGCTGCCGCACCTCTGGGGCCCTGCAGCGGCTCCCAATACCACAAGCGTAGCCAAAGGGGACCCATTTTCTGCCTCCATGGCCAGTGTCACTGTGGGGCCCCATTTGTAGGCACGTAAGGGGGGGTGCTCCAGGGCCCGGCACAGCGGACATGACAGTCTTGCCGGGGTGGACAGGCCCTGTCACCCCTCCTGTCTGGGCTCTCCTGGGAGGAGGGAGGAAGGGGCACCACACCGGTTGTTGGGAAAATGAGTCAGCAGGGCTGGTGGCCCTGAGCCGGGCCCAGCTCCCCGGGGCTGGGCTGCCCACAGCAGGGCAGCAGGAGAAGGCGGGAGAGGGCAGGCAGGGGCCCATGGGACTGCGGGGGGCAAAGGGACTGGGAACAGCAGCACACAGACTCCTCTTGGGAGCCGCCTGGACCCGTGCTCCGCGCAGCCCCCACCCCGCCACTGCCCTGGACCTTCTCTGGGGCCTGAACTTCCCAGGCTCTGCTCCCAAGGGCCAGCCCGGCAGCCGCACTGGGGTAAGCCACAGACATCGCAGGTGGTCCTGCCCTGGCCACCGGCCCCACATGGAGCAGCTCCCCGTGCCACGGCCAGGACCCACATGCCCGGGTGTGGAGGCGGAACCAGAACGGCAAGGCCCAGGCACAGTGCTCCCCCAGGACCTGCGTGGGCAGCCAGAGACCGTGGGCCCCACAGCCAGCTGGCCCAGGGGGCTTCCCAGAGAAGCTGAAGATCGAACTGAGCCCAGAGGACAGCAGGACTCAGGTGGGGACTGCAGAGGCCCCACCCCCAGCTCTTGGGAGCAGCTCGAGGGCAGAGGCGGTGAGCACAGGCCGCATGTGCAGGCCAGTGGCCGTCTGCAGGGCCCCCTGCGGCCTCTTCCTGCCACGCTGTCACTGGCCTCTCCGGACTGCAACAGCCTCCCAGAGGACCCCTAGAGACCCCCCTCCTGGAAGCCTCCCAGCCACGTGACCCCACCCGTACCGCACCAGGCTGGCCTGTGTGCCATGAGATGTGGCGGAACAACCAGCCATCCTTCAGGCTGGGTGGTGACCAGAGCTTTTGGGGTCTGCTCCCTGGGATCCCTGCTCTGAGGAGCCTGCTGCCTCGTCCTGTGGCCAAGAACCAGCCTGACCCACCCTGGGAGCCTGAGAGGAGCCCAGGCATGGCCGCCCAGCTTGGCTGCCCCACGATTCCTCACCCTCGGGAGCCATGAGACAATGTTCGCAGTCTCAGGCCCCCAAGTTTTGGGGAGACGTTGTTAGGTCACAGGACACGGAGACGCTGCCTTCCCGCCCCCTGGGTCCAGGTGGATGCCGGCCCCGGCATTCGCTAGGAGCTGAACCAACTGGCGGGGTGGCCTCCCAGAGGCAGGGACAGCCAGGCAACCCGGGTGGGTGCGCCCAGACACGGTCTCAGTGTCCTCACCTCACCTGTGCAAGTGGGGAGAACAGCCTGTCCCACCCAGGCCCTTCTGGACACCCTGGAGCTCTCTCCCTCAGACTCTGGGATGGGGGAGGGGGTGGGGGACACACGGGGGCAGGTCTGGTCTGCCTCTTTCTCCGCATCCCTGTCTGCGGTGGGCAGCCCCAGAGACCTGCTGGTGGCCTCCCATGGCGAGAGGCACCCCGCTAGCCTGTCTCGACCCCCAGCCTGCTGGGCAGCTCCTGACCCTGGGTCTGAGAACAAATGCTCCCGGGCCCTGGGCAGGGGGGGGGGGGGGGGGGGGGGGCGCTCAGGTGCATGGACGCTGGTGGGGGAGGAGCAGATGAGACCTGGCCGTCCCGCTCCTGCTGGGACACAGTGCCGCCTGGTCCCTGGGGGTGTCTGTCCCCTCTCCCTTCAGTGCCGGGGATGTTCCTGCCACTGGGTGTCCCCGAGGAAAGGGAACTCCTCACGCTGGCTCTATCTCTTAGCCTGACCCAGAGCCCCTTCCACGGTGTGCCTGGGCAGGCAGGGAATCCCGAGGCTGGGCAGGAGGCCGCCGACAGGGGCAAGGTGAAGGTGCCCTTCATGCCGTCCTGGTTCTCCCCCATGCCCTCTTCACCCCCACACTCAGCCTCATTCAGGGCCGGGGGCACCCGCGGAGGCAGTGGGGGACCCTGGGGGTGCCACAGTGAGACTTTCAAGAACCTCACAGGGGACTTTCCAGGTGACCACTGAGGGCTCCCGGCACCAACCGAAGCCCCCTGAGCCCGCGGGCAGGAAACTGCGGTGCAGACGGGGACAGCGTGGGGACCCCTGGGGACCCAGACCACACACAGATTGTGCAAGGACGGGTGGTGGCCTCGAGGAGACACATCCATGTGATAATACCTGGACCCCATGAATGCGACCTTAATTCGGGGTGGGGGGAGCCTTTGCAGAAGTATATTTGTAGATCTCGATACGAGCATTCTCCGGGTTTGGGGCAGCCCCTAAATGCAGTGACAGGGCTCTTACTAGAGGCACAGAGAAGTGTTGCGGGGACATGACGGGGCTCCGCGGGGCGGCCGGCGCACCAGGGGCCTGGAATGTGCCCCTACAACCCAGAGAAAGAGACGTCGTCCTTCCGGGGACAAGGTATGGGGCAGCTCCTCATAGCGGCCCCAGGAGCCCAGCGCAGGACCTGCTGCACTCATGGGAGTGTTTACCTCGAGTTTCCTTTCCTCTCAAATGAGATGCGCCTCAGAAGGGCTTTCTGCACCTGCTGCCACAACCCCAGCTAAGCACACGGCTCCAGATCCCTCACGGTGACCAGAGCCCCTCCCCCCGCACGCCCACACTCAGCCAACTGCCCTGCTGCCTGCCCCACCCCCACCACCAGTCTCTCAACCCAGCAGGGCTCCAGGGATTTAAGGACAGGATTTGCTGCAGGGCTGGGGGGGGGGGGGCACGGATTCTGCTTCCTCCCTAAGCGGCTCTGCCTGCGCCAGGCACAGCCCTGTGGGGAGGCACCCTATGAGCTGCATCTAGTCACCTAAGGCCATGCTAAGGCCCTGGGGTAGGGCGTGCTCTGGGGGATGGTCAGGCCTGAATGTGGCCGCCCGCTCCAGCCAGACCACTGCCCAGAAAGGAAGCTTCCAAGGATCCTCCTCTTAAGCCTTGATCCTTACAATAGTCCACTTCCATTCTCAGAAGAGGAGACAGGCTGGGCCTGCCTGACCCCAGGGCCCATTCTCCTGCCACTGCCCAAGGGGTCAGGGTGAAGCCTACCCACGCCTAGGCCTCCCCAGCAGGTGCAGCCACAAGCCCCACCCCCAGCACCACCTCACAACAGGCTTAGTTAGTAGGCGGGTGCTGGGCAAAGACACAGGATGAACCTCGGAGACACTAATGGGAATGAACCCAGGTTCCCAGGGCCCCTCCCCCAGCCACCGCCCGGTCCCTTCAGCACCATGGACGGGGCTCAACGCAGCCCTGGCTTGAGTCCAAGCAGCTGACTGCTCAGGGCTACTGGCGGAGCTGGGGGCGGGACACGGGACACCAGAGCCAGGGTGCCCTGGGGTGTCAGCGCTCCCTGGGCAGCTCCTCCAGCCACACCCCTGCTCCTTTCTGAGCCTGGAGCCAAGGCCTGCCTGCACCGCATTCTGGGGGTCACAGCCCTGAGGTAACCTCTAAACCCAGGATACCAAGGAACACAGAGCTCTCCGGGACAACCAGGGCGGCGCCAGCAGCGATCTCAGGAGATCCCGCCCGAGGTCCCCGGCACCGGGCGCAGGGTGTGGGTAAGCCCTCAGCGTCTATAACGCCTCCTTCCAAAGGGTGGGGAGGAGCAAGCCCCCATCCCTCTGGGAAGAGCACCCGGCTTGTGGCAACCTGCAGCCGGGGAGAGTTGAGGAGGCCAGGACCCGGCAGGGGCGCAGGGTTGGCTCACAAAATCCCCCAGGAGTGGCGTGGAATGAGGATGGAGCCGGGGGCGGAGCGGCTGCCTGCTCTCCAGGCTCCAGAGGCTCCGAGCCCCATGCTCAGGGAGAACGCAAGGTCCCTCTGGCCTCCAGTGTGATGACATCAGTGTGCAGGCCCCACGAGCAGTCCCCCCCGCCTGGAAGCCCCACCAGGTCTGGGTTGACCCCTCTTCAGGCCAGGCAGGGGGGGGGGGGTTACTCGTGCTCCCAGGGAAGCTGTGCTGGGAGGGAGAGAGTTCACACAGGTACCTGTGAAAGATGCGGGCAGGGCCGTGCTGAGCCGCGGCCCCTCCACCCCACCCCAGCTGCCTCCCACCACAGGACGGGTCCCTCACCAGCTGCTTGACCGCCATTTCCAAGAGCCTCCCCCTCCTCCCGGACTGAGGTGCTTGTGGGCAGGCTGGGGAAGGTCAGGGACTGAAGATCCAACCTTAGACCCCTCACCCTGTGTGTGCTCCCTTGGATAAAGGGCCACACGCGCACCCTCCTGCTGGCAGCACCCCTTGCCCCCCTGCAGCCTGAAAGGACATCCAGTCGTCAGACCTGAGCCCAGGAAGAGGGTTGGGGGCCACCCACCCCAAGCCCTCAGCAGCCCCCTGTCCCCTCTTCCAGGGGCTGGTCCAGGGCCGCCCACACTCACATCTGGCTTCCAGGGTCGCTCCTGGGCAGGCAGAGGGCAGAAGCTGCGCCTGCGGGGGCGGGTTCGGTTCCCAGGTTTCAGGAGACCCTCTGCCCGCCCAGTTGCCTCAGGTCCTAGCCCGGGGCACCTGGACCCAGCGGACTCGCTTCAAACGCACCGCCTTGGCAGACGTTGGGCCGCCAGCCCGCCCTCCCCAGCCCTGCACCGCCGGGGGCTCCACGGACTCGAAGACCGGGAGGGCGGCCCCTTTGAAGTTGTCCAGACATCAAAGAGCACTTGTGGCCTCCCGCCCCGCAGCGGCGGCGTCCGGGCCTGCGGTCCTCCCGTGCGCCCACCCGAACTCCTTTCCCGCCTGCGGGCCCCTGCCCCAGCTCTAGGGAGGGGGTGCGGGGCCGGCGTCTTGGTTCTCTCTGCCTCCTCTGGGGGCTCAGAGCTTCCCCACCCCCTCCTCTGTTTGGGAGGCGGGGAGGCCCGGATCACATGCCCCCCCCCCAACCTGCGCGGGGCCCGTCTGCCAGCGTCCGCCCGCATCGGCCCGCGCGCCCCGCTTCTGGGCCGGCCGCCGCGCCCCGCGACGCCCCCGCACCCGCCATCACGCGGCCGGGCCCGGTCCGCCCCCACGCACGCTCTTCCAGGTTGGAAAGGAGGCCCGATGGGGGACCCGGAGGGGGCAGGGAGGGAGCGCGGGCCCCAGCCGGCTCCTCTCAATATAGACTCCGCGGTGTCCTTCGCCCACAGGCGCGGGGGGCGGCGCGCGTCTCTTGGGAGACAACTGTTCGCGCTCTGAAAAGGAACCTCTCAAATTAAATTAATTAAGGCCTGGAATATTTCACACCCGCCGAAGCCGCTGCTGCCTCTGCGGGGCTCTCCGCCCTCCCACCCACAGCACCCAAACACGACGCGGGGGCCTGCCAGCCCCTCGGCTCCGTGGACCACGGCCCCGCCCGCTGCTGCCCTTGACCCAGGGGAGGAGAGGCCGGCCCTCCGCCCCGGCCCGCGCCGCCTTCCCGCCTCCCCCGTTCCGGTCCCGGTCCCCTCGGGACAGCCGGGCTCTTCTGCCCCAAAGCCCTGGCAGGTGGAGCAGGTGGGGGCTGCCGGGCGGCGGGCAAGGGCCACGGAGCCAGGGCACCGGCTTTGAAACGTGGCTCCTGCGCCCCTCGTGGGGTGGGTGCTTCGGTGGCCCCTTCAGCCTTGAGGGTGTCCTCACACCCTCTCCTGCCTGTGCTAAGTAAAGACGGCATGAGCGCCCCCCAGGTGGCTGGTCCTGAGCCTCCTGTCCCTGATCCCTGCCCCTCCCAGAAGCAGTCTGGGCCTGGCCCCCCGGACGGCCCAGCTATGCAGGTAGCCAGGGGTTCTCTGTGCTGGAGACCAGTCAGTCGAGCCAGGCACACTCTCGCCAAAGCCCAAAGTCAGCCTTCAGAGGCTTGGCACGGTTGGGGCACAGAGCCAGCTGAAGATCCGAAGAGGACTGCATGTGCCCCTCCTCCAAAAAACTCCCTCTTGGTTCTTCACCCACCTGGAGGGGGTGGCCAGGGACCACCCACTGGGACCCCAGGATTAGGAACTGGCTTGCCAGGACCCAGCTGGAGGGTTGAGGGTGTGGCCCTCCTGGGACTTACAGACCCTCCCGCCCCATGTGACCTCCCAAGTTCAGAGCTGAGAAGGGCAGAGATGCTGGGCTTCTGCCGGACAGCACAGACATGTCAAGCCCCCAGACCCAGGCTCAGTGACAAAGGCACTCCCCACCCCACCCAGAGGCAGACATGTGTTCAGGAAGCACCAGAAGCATTTCCTCAGCAAGCCACAATAAGGTGCCATTCAAAGGTGTTGCCACTGGGGACACATGACAAATGAGACAAGGAAACTGGAGGGAGGAAGATGGGCCCCCAGAGGACTTTGCTGGCCCAGGCGCTGGAAGAGGAGGCAGACCTGGGTGCAGTTCTGGAGAAAAGAGGGAGCCCGGCAGATGCTGGGTGGGGGGGGGGGGGACGTGGGGAAGAGGCCCCGCTGCGGACAGGTGTCTGGCGAGGCTGCCAGAGCCCTGCGGTCCAAGAGACCTGCGTCCGTTGTGTTTGTCTGCTGTCAGTGCCACCTTCTGGGTTAAAAAATGGTGGTGGAAAGGAGATCTCGAAACACTCCAAAAACAGAAGGCAGGGGGCAGGTGTGGGGGACAGGGCAAGGATGGGGCCTCCAGTTGCCAGGGGACCCAAGTGAAGTGCCAGGTGTCAGGTTTAGCCAGGGACCGCAGGGCAGGCCTGAGGGTAGAGCTGCGGAGACAGATGTGCCACTTACTGAGGATGCAGATGTGGGAGCAACCCAGGCTGGCGCCCCCTTCTCCATGCCCAGAACGGGACACAGACTGGGACAAACTGGGACAAAATCCTGTACTTTAGGGGCCACAAGCCTGCCCTGAGCAAGTCTTCCTTCTCCCGGCAGTCTCACTGCCCAGTCCCCGCCCCGCGGCGCACCCCCCTCAGACTGACCACACTCTGTGCGCAGGCAGGAGTACCCTCCCAGAGGGACCCGGTTAAGAAAACATCCCTCCTTCTCACACAAGGAGCCTCACCACCCACCCAGGCCCCCTCCATGTAGGTAACAGCCAACTGGATGTTACCAGAGGGAGTCCAAGACGGAGAAACAGAACTGACCTGGGAGAAACAGGCAGTCAGAAAGGCTTTTACGGATCACTGCGCTGGCGCAGATTTAAGAAGTTGCTACATCTATAAAACAAGAAGGCTACAAGAGGGATTAGAAACAAGACAGAGCTCCAGGAAAGCAAGGACAGTAATTGCTGGAAAACCAGCGGCTGAAAGAAGGACCACAGCACGGAACCCAGAGACCGAAGGAAGGTGGACCAGAAGGTGCTGATAACCCGGGAAGCTGGCAGCTGACCAAAGGAAGAAGCTGAGAGTGGGCAGCAGAAGTCCCCAGGACCCCAGGCCCAGTGGGCATAGACCGTCCCAGGGAAAGGCCCGACAGTCCTGCCTGGCCACAGAACGCAAGCAGAGCCACATGTGGGCACAGCCTTGCCAGTGAGATCCCAGGAGCTTGTTTCACTGCCTCCGTCACTCACTGACTCGGCGAGGATTCACGGGGCTTCTACGAGTGACAGGCATTCGAAACAACAGGGAATAAAAAGAAGCAACGTCCACACTGTGGGGTTCACGCCCTCCATATACTTAGCTAGAGCTGACCAGAAACTCCTGGAAGTGACCACTCAGTCTTAACCCAGCCAGAGCCCTGCCCAGATCAAACTGACCCGCCCTGCCCTAAATGCCTGAGAGGGAAAGTGGAGCCCATTCTGGAAAAGCCCAAAACCCTCCCCACTGCAGTTGAACTGTCTTCTTAAATAGACAGTGTCCAGCATACAATAAAAAGGATGCCATCCATAAAGAAGCAGAGAAGTGTGACCTATTCTCAAGAGAAAAAACAGCCATTAGAAGCAGGCTACCGCTAACCCAAATATTAGAGTTTTCAGAAAAGGATTTCAAGATAATATTATAAATACACATTTTTTTCTCCTCTCTCCCCCTCCTCTTCCCTCATAAATGTATTTTTTAATCACAGTAAAGGACAGACCAAAAGAATTCACCAGATGGGCTTGTGAGCAGACCAGACACAAAAGAAAGGATTCATGAACTCTAAGACAGGGCAACAGAAAGTGCCCAGACTGAAACACAGAAAGCCAAAGAAGGAAAAACCAAGCATAACAGCACCTCAGAGGCCTGTGGGACAACAACAGAAAGTCTCGTTGTAACAGGAGCCCCAGGGAAAGAGGAGAGAAAGAAAACAGAGCAGAAGACATAGTTTACGAGATAAGAGCCATGATCTTCCCCTAACGGTATTACATAGATCAGCCCACAGATCCAGGAAGCTCACCGAAGTGAAAGCGGAACAGAAACACGGAGAGCCACGCCAAGCGCACCCCTGCTACCATGATACAATGGAAAGAGAGAGAGAAAAATCTGAAAACTAGCCAGCGACAAGGAGGCACAGCACACCCGGGGGAGAGCCAGCTGTGCCCGTCTTCTTGCGGCCAGGAGTCAGTGGCTTGGTCACTACCTCAGTGCGAACTCCAGATCCAGCAAAAATAGCCCTCAAAAGTAAGGGGATATAACGACATTTGTAAGGACCTCCCCATGGGATCTCTGGCCCGAGATTCTGAGAATCACATCCATAGAGTAACCCCTCATGAGATTCTAAGTGGAAAGACGTATAGCAAAAATATGAATGAAAAAGAGATTAAAGTAACTTTAAAAAAGACACGTTTGAGACAAAATAAGACAGGGAAAGAGGCACACGTGTAGCAAGACGGGACAAACAGGAGGAGGGCACGCTCAAATCACACCGTGTCCGCAGCTACATAGAACATCTACGCAAAACGTAGATGGCTAAATCCTACGGTAATAACAGGCTGTTGTGGGGGGGGGGGGGGGGCCCAGGGGCTGACCTCATGTTGTTTACGAGAGACACACTTTAAATCAAAGGACACACTAGGTTGTAAGCAAAAGGGTGAGGAAGACGGGCCCTGCCAACCCTCAGCACACGGGCAAGGACAGGATCCCCCAAGACGAGCATGGACGGAGAACGGGCGAGCTGACCCGGGTGCTCCTGGACGAGGAGGAGCCGCTGGGCAGACTGGGGGGGCATGGGGACAAATGTGGAATTTCATCAGTGAAGTGCAGAGCGGAACACAGAACGTCCAACTGCGCCACGTGCTCGTTGAGGAAGGGCTGAGAAGGGACCCTGCGGTACCGCACAGGTCACTCAGTAGGGTGGCAGGGTCAAGAGACAGACAGATGTGGGCTCAAGAGCTTTAATGTACATGGGGGTGACGAGAAAGGCAGGTGAGCCAGACGGGCACCTTTCCTCCGTCCCCCTGAGGTCAGGAGTTAATGGAGCCAAAGTCGCTCAAAGCGCCGGGGGCGAAGGACTGCCCGCGGGGGCCCGGGTGCACGGAGAGGGTCCTCTCAGCTGCGCGACAGAAGCCCGCTCGCCCACGTACCTTCCCCGAGGAGGTCACCTGACAAAGTGAGCGGCAGAGGACGTAATGGATCCCACCCAGAGGGGGCTCCTGGGAAACCCCCTGAAGGTGGCTTCTTGAGAGAGAGAGACAGAGTCCTGAGCAGACTCCACAGCCGGAGCCTGACGCGGGCCCGGCCTCACAAGGCCGAGCTCACGACCTGAGCCGGAACCAAGAGCGGGACAGAACGGAGCCGCGCGCAGCCCTGAGGGCGGCTGTTGCAGAGAGACACGGCGGATTGAAGGACGTCCGGGGACTCTCAGGAGGCCACCAGGAAGACGGAGAACTGGAGAAGATGAATGGTCTGCGCGTCCTTCCCTGCCCGTCCCCCATCCTCCTGTTTTTCTCTCTTACTCTCTCTCTCTCACACACACTCACTTCAATGAGTTTGTGATAAATAGTGCAATTTTTTTAAAAAAAAGGCAACTAGTAACTCTAGAAAAATCAAAGGACTCCAAGCATGTTGTGTTGCACACGGAGTGGATCACAGATGCAAACATTCATGGGGTATCAGAAAAGAGAATCCACTCAAAGGACTTTGAAAACTCGGATTTTCCCAAATCCTAACAGCCCGGCCTCGGGCAGGTGCACAGGCGCGGTCTCCTCCCAGTGGCCCCGCCGCTCCGGCCCCACGAGGGAGAGAATTCCGGCCTGCGGCCCCGCCCAGCACTGAACGACATCCCCACGTCGACAATCACGAGACCCTCCTTGTGACGTCCGTTCTGAGAGTCAAGCTACGGCAGCCAGACAACGCGGAGCGGCTGAAGCACAGACGGGGGTGTGATCTGGGGCACGGGGACAGGAGGAAGAGACGCTGCTGCCGCTCGGAGCCAGGCCAATGTGTTGGTCACAAACCCAAACCTCGCTGGGGCGCCGGGGACCGAGCACGGCCGACACGGGGGGTGCAGGGGCCGCTGGGCTTTGCCTCGAGTGCCAGTCCGGATGCGGGGATGAGCCCCCCTCCGGGAGCACCAAGACTGGGAACGGCCCAGGGAAGTGGCCGTGGGGGCTGCACGCGGGGTGTCGCACAGCCGGACCACTCGGAGCGGAGCCCGCAGCCCGCGACTGGCCCCGGCGCGCGCTTGTGACCCCCAGGAGAGGACAAGGTCGGAGGAGCCGGTAAGGTGTGTGGCGCGTGTGCAGACTTCGGAGATCCTCCCCCCACCCCCAACCGCTTCCCTCCGACGCGTCACACTGCCGTCCGGAGCTGAGAATCACACAAGTCGGCGCTCCGCGGAGGGGCCGCAGCGCCCGTGCGGACCACGTGTGATCGGCCACTCGGGCAGTGCCTTGGTACAGAATGAAGAAGAGCCAGCGCAGGGTCTCTAGGGCTGTCGAGACCAGCAGCGAGCTCTCAGGCCCTGTAGAAAGCCCGGCGGGCACAGGGGACGGTCCCACATCGATGCGGGACACAGTTCTGGGCCACCCCAGGCAGGAAGCCGTCCTCCCAGGGGGACTCCCAGCGGCTGCCTCCCCCCAGATTGCCCCCCCCCAGCCATGGGGAGGGACCCCATGTGCTAAGGGACCCCATCTTGTTCTGAGTGCCGGCCGGCCACGGACTTCAGAACTCCTGACTTGCACAGATCTGTAAACGCTAAGTCACAGAAGTCCTGAGAGCAACGGTGGCCCCCAGGAGTTCTGGTGCCTCTGTGCAACCAGGAGGGGGGCGGCAGGGCGGGTGACCAGGCAGCAGGTGACCAGGTGACCCACGTGGCCCCCCAATCCCGGAACTGTGCTCCGCTTTAAAACTTTAACCAATGACACATGGTGAACTGCAGGCACAACTTTCTTGATCAGTACAAATCTCAGTTCCTACGTGGGGTATTTTACTGTTTGAAAATGGAAATAAATTCTTCTTTTCAAATTGACGATCATTAGTTCTTCTAAAACTAAAGCCCCGGGGGCATCTGGGTGGCTCAATGGGTTAAGCCTCTGCCTTGGACTCGGGTCATGATCTCAGGGTCCTGGGATCGAGCCCCACATCGGGCTCTCTGCTCAGTGGGGAGCCTGCTTCCCCCTCTCTCTGCCTGCCTCTCTGCCTGCTTACTTATGATCTCTCTCCCTCTGTCAAATAAAAAAAAAAATCTTAAAAAAAAAATTTATTAAAAGAAAAAAAAAGAGAACTAAAGCCCAGATCAAGAGAAAGCAGTCGTCGCTGGTCAGCACTCAATAGTCACCCACTGGCCATACAAAGGACGGCCCAGGCGGCCCACTCTGGGCATCAGCGTGGGAAAAGGTGCGGGTCCTGGGGAGGGGTCCCTTCTCCAGGGGGGGTACAGCGGGGCTGCAGCCAGCTCCTCACACGTCCCCACGGGCATCCGGACAAAGCCGTGGTGCGCAGCCCCACTCCCGTGCCAAGCTCTGCGGATAAGCCTCGACCCCAGGGGTGGCCCCAGTCCCATGCCCTGCAGCGCTGATCGGGGCGGCCCCTGGCCTTGGTCCTTGAGCCACTCCAAGGGCCACATCCATCTCCCTGCAGGCCGGGGCCGGCAGCCAGTACACCCAGCAGAGCATCCCTGCCCTTTCCCAGGAGGGCCAGAGCCACTGCCAGGTTCACCGGCCCCTGGACCACCAGGGGCCAAAGACAGCACGCGTCACTGGTGCAGTGCGGGTGGGTGGCAGCTCGTCCCTCCAGCTGTGGAGCTGAGCTCAGGACCCCTTCTCCAGGCTCCCGTAAGCTCTGGGATACACGGGGTCAGGGCACAGCAACCACGTGGGAAGCCAAGCCAGGGCTCAGCCCCAGCTCCACAAGCCCCGGCGCTCCAGGTCCACTCCCCTCCTGCCCTGGGCGGCCTTTGGGGGACCCCGAGGGCGGGTGCGGCCAAACCCACAGCCCTGCACAGGCCCCTGGGCCCCAGCCCAGCCTGGCCGGCGCCCATGTCGCCTCACTCAGTGGGCTCACCCCAACTTCGTCTGCTCGGGCTGCCCCTCCCCCGCCTCCCAGGAATACTTTTCTTAGGCTGGAAACAGTCAAATTAAGTCCAACCAAAAAAAAACGAGCATTTTACCAAACCGGCTCTGAAATCTGTCTGCTTGTCCAGTGCCAGGAGCAGCGGACACCCCTTTGCCACCAAACGGCTTCTCAGGGGAGCAAGCACAGCAGGTATAGCCCCAACTCGGAAAACGGCCCCTCAGAAAAGGGGCAGGAAGCTGCTCCCAGTGCTGACCCAAGGCCGTCTTCCTGCTTCCCACCTGCTCTCAGAGGCCTGTGTGCTCCTACCCCAGGCCCTCAGCCAGAGGGGAGGGAGGCTGCATCCGCCTGGGGCCAGGACCCCAGCCTTGGGAATAGACAGAGACCCCACAGGGTCATGAGGGCAGGGGAACAGGGGAGCTCCCCCAGAGCCAGCAGCCGAAGGCCCCCACCAGTGGCTTTCCTGGGACCCTCCCTGCCCCCGGGAATAGGTCAGCTTCTCTGCTCTGAGGCCATGTCCCCAGAGGGAGCCTCCTCACCCCAAAGGGGAGGGCAGCCGCAGGGGCCGGGCATGGGGAGGCGAGCCCACCACACACGCCGGCTCTGCCCCTGCAACCGCCCACTGCACTCCCTCTGGTTAGTGCTGGGCAGGGAGCGCGGGAGGGGCCGGAGAAGCACACTCACACCCACATACACACGCATGCACGCCGCGGTCCAAGTGTGACGTGCTTCCATCACCGAACGCCTCCTTCCTAAGGAAGGATCGAGAAGCCAGCCCGCAGCCTGGGCCTTCTGAACCCTCCGCCACCAGGGGACTGCCCAGGCCCCAGGCCCCCCACAGCGGCCAGTCTCCCACAGCCGCCTGCTCAGGGCCCCTGATGGAGAAATCCAGTCCCGGGGAAGCGCCCTTGGAGCGCCCCCAAGGGTCAGCACTGGGCCTGCAGAGCCGTAACAGAAGGTGGGGCAGGGGCGGGGTCCCCTGGGCGGACGAGAGGGCAGCCGCGCCAGGGCACAGACCAGGGGCCTGCGTCCGTCCTTGGAGGTCCCAGGGGAGCCTTCGGAGGCATCAGGCTGAAGGCTGCGGTGGTGGTGGGGGACATTGCCGGGCACAGCTGATGGGTCATATGCCCCCAGGGGGGCCATGGGCTGCTGGGGTCAGCACAGCAGCTCCAGGACAGGTCCTGGGATGCCACCGGCCCCCTCTGACCCTGGCTTCTCTCCCAGCCCTGAGGTCTGCAACGTGCCCAGGTCCTTCCCAACAAGGCCCACAGGGCAGAAGGCATAGAAGCTCCTCCCACGAGCCCAAGAGCCATGGGGGGACCTCTGGGTGGGGCCAGGGGAGGGGCCAAGGGATAAAGCCCAGGGAAGAGAGAGCTCCTGCCCGCAAGCCCCACCCACAGCTAGTTTTGGGGAGGAGCTAGTGGGGTGGGGGGGGTGTGCAGGACAGGGCCTCTGACACCGAATCGCGTGGGAGAGCCCGCCCCTGAAGTGGCCCGGCCAGGGGACCCCAGCCTCAGCGGGCGGCCAGCGGCCTCCTCAGCCACGGGGTGGGCAGTGGCAGGCCCAAGGACTCGGCTCAGGTGCACACCTTCCCACCTGGGAACCTGACAGCTGGGGCCCGCGTGGCCCAGGGGAGACACGGAGCCCTTCCCATGGGTGGCTCTGTCCCACTCGGACCCACACGCGCCCGCACGGACTCACCCTCGTGTGGGGAATAAGGCGGTCTGGGCTGAGCCCGCGGGTGGAAGGTGCCTCTGGGGTCAGGGCCAGCCTGGCTTTGAGAGCTGGGGGTGCGGGCTCCAGGGGGCCCAGGTGGTTTCCCAGGGGGGCCCGGGCCCCGCCTCTCAGCAGCAGAGGAGCATAGGCAGGGGAAAGGGTGTGTCCCCAGAGCTGGCTGGGGTCGTGGGGTCAGAAGCCTGTCCAGGGCCGGGGGTAGAGCCCTGCCCACGGGGCAGCTGCAGGCCCCCTCCCCGCCCCGACTCTGCCCGCTGACTCGGGCTGGGATGTCCAGGTGGGGGCTCTGGCCCAGGAGCCAGGACGAAACAGGGAGAAGCAGGCGAGAGGGCCCCACGGTGAGCAGGGGTGAGGCTGGAGGCTGCCAGTGGGGTTACCTCTGCCCCCCGGGGCAGTCGGGCCACCTTGGAGGCCAGGTTGGGGAGCCTGCTCAGCCTGGTGGCGGGCGTTCCCACCGCAGCCCTGAAGGACCCCCGGCTGGTCTCCAAACCCTGAAGGACCCCGGCTGGTCTCCAAACCGGAGCTGCCTCATACAAAGCCCTCCCCTCCTCTCTCCTGCCAAACCGCGCTCTGTTGCCATGGCAACGAGAGCAGAAAAGGCAGGCCGCACTAAGGCTCCCCCCTCCACCCTCTGCTCTCCGGGCTCCTCGGCCGGGCAGCACCCAGTGGACACCCGGCCTCCCCGCCCCCGGCACGCGGGCCTGGCTTCAGCTCACGAACACCCGCTCCACCACCCACTCGGCGCCCCCCCCAAGCCCCGCCCTGGAACACCCTGCCCCGGGCAGCGCCCGCCAGTCTTGCACTGGGGAATGGCTGGTGGCCTGTCTGGTCCCTGCCCCCCCTGCCCCCCAGTGCTCAAGCCCAGAAGCACCCAGGGGGGGCCAGCCCCTCCCCGACGGCCCACCCTGAGGGATGCGGAGACTCTGCTGGGGAGGCTCAGGAGGGTCCCGGCTAGCGCGTGGGTGCGCCCCGCAGGTGAGCCAGCCGCAGCCGAACCCGGGCCGGCCAAGGACACGGCCCAGAATCACGGCGGCCCCCAGGCTCTGCTGTCCAGGGCAGCTACAGGGGCCCGAGGGCGCGGGGCGGGGGCAGGGTGGAGGCGGCCCAGAGCAGCAGCGGCCTGCGGGCGCCCTGGTGCGTTCTCACACCCCTGGCAGGCCGACGGCACAGGGGTGCCTTTCTCCACAAGGCCCCGCTCGGGTTCCTCAACCTGCCCGAAGGCCCACGAGCCGCAGACTCAGGCGAGCGCCCGGCGTGCGGGATGGAGGCTGCCCTCAGGCTCGTCCGGGTTACCGCCGAAGCCCGCCTCTCCCCTGGGCTGCCCTTGGCAGCGGCTCGAGGCAGCTCCAGGGCCAGGAACCATGCGGCCTCTCTCTAGGCGCACACCGAGACCCATCTGCATGGTCAGCCAGCCATGGGGACGCCCCCGTAAGAGCCCTCGGCCCCTGCAGCGGCCGCCCGGTGTGTGCAGGGGAGCACTGCGGGCACGGGCGTCCCTGCTCCCCCGACCACGGAGGAAAGGCCCACTGCACTGGGGAAGCGGCCCCTGACCGGCTCCTTCAGAAGCCGCCGAGGCCGCGTCGTTCGAGAGCGCCAAGGGTGAGAGGAGCGGCTCGTCACACACCCACCCAGACAGCGGCTGCGGGCCGGCCTGCGCAGCGCCGGAGGCCATCCTGGAGGACCGCTCCCGGCCTGGCCACAGCTCTCCACACTCAGGCACAGGGCCCGGGAGCGGGGGAGGCAGCCGGGCTCCATGCTGCTCCGGGGACTGCGGGAGCAAGAGGATGCCAGCACTCCCGGGTCGGTCTGGCCCTTTCTGCCCAGGGACCCCCTGCACCGGCCACCTCCCTGGTGGTGGACAGGGCAGACATCGAGTGCGCCTCCCGTGATACTGCATCTGCCCTCCGAGGGCTGCTGCCCAGGGACCCGTGCCCCAGGTCTGTCTGGACTCGGTCCCACTGCAAGCGGGGACGTGCTCAGGGCCACGGAAGGGGCGGGGGCCAGGGGGCCAGGGGGCCGGTCTCTTCTCCCAGGAGTACGGCTGCTGAGGAAACCAGAGGCTGGGGGCTGCCACAGATCCCCAGACTGGCGGGAAGGGCAGGAGCCCCCTCCGGAGGACTGCTGGCTGGGGGAGGCAGGGATTCCCTCTCCCCCAGAGTCACAAGCTTGGCGCTGGGTGGTTGCCATGGTAACCACAGAGGCATCAAGATTCACAGGGCTGTGTGATGCAACAGGCACCGCCTCCCCCCGACCCCCTGACCATTCCTCCAGGACGAGGAGCCCCAGATGGCCTCCTCACCGGGAGCCAGGCAGGGGGCAGCCGTTCCTCCCTCAGCCGCCTGCCCCTGGCTGACAGCCAGAGCAGGGGCTCCCGCAGACCCAGCAGGGCCCACGCGCCCAGCTAGCATCCCCGAGGGATGACCACTGACGGTGTGCCCAGCTCTGCGCCCTATGGGCATGAGCCCCAGGTGCTCGGGAACCTGAAGACCCAACCTGAGAACCACAGGGGCCCCTCTGCCTGGGGGAGTCGGGGGACAGTGAGGAGGTGCCCCCCAACCTGGGTCCCAATGCCCCCTGACCACATGCAGGCTGGGGCAGGATGCCCAAGGGGACCCCGCAGCCTGGCCTGGGGCACAGAAGGCTGTGGAGCCAGTAGTCCTGGGGCTAGCCCGGGAAATTGCCCAGCAGACGGCTGGCCCCACCCCTGCAGGTCGCCCCTGCCCCCCACCCGGAGCCTCCGCCCACTCTGCACCATGAATCCGGTTCCCACAGGGGCAGCTGAGGGCAAGAGACTTTGGCTAACTAGTTTTTCAATTCAATACTGTAAAGTTATCCCAGTGAAATATTTTGATTAAGCCCAGTAGCTATTCAGAAATTCAACCTTGGCAAGTTCTGTTTTTTGTTTTTTTGTTGTTGTTCAAGCTGGTGCCCTAGTTTAGAAGCCTCAGGACTGGGGCTAATGACGGGGTCACCTGCCAATGCCCACATGCCGGAGGGAAAGGTGCGGTGCTGAGGAGCCTCGGGAAGGGGGTGGGATTGCGGGGAGCATCCGGCAGAGGGCGAGGGCTTGGGGGCTGCCGCGGAGGGAAGAGGGCTGGGGAGCCCCACGTGCAGCGAGGCGAGACCCCAGGGGGCCAGGGTCACACCTGCAGAGTGGACGCCATGGCGTGGCCAGCAGCTGTCCAGTGCCCCAGGGAGGTGTGGAGGGACTGCCTGAGTCTGTGCCCAAGCGCCCGGCAGGGGAAAGACCAGGGGTTGCCCAGAGAGAGGAGCAGCTGGCAATCCGGGTCCCTGGGGTCCCAGCAGCAGACTCAGACCTCAACCTACCTGCCCAGCAGAGCACAAAGGCCTTCCCTCCGTACTGTCTCCACAACTGCCAGCACCCGTCCCGCCAGGCCCCCGGCACAGCAATGGGCTTGCCCGCCCTGGGAAGCCCGAGGGAGCCACCACCTGCCACCGCAAACACAGACAGACACCCACGGCCTCTGGGGGCCAGGCCCAACCCTGTCCAACTCCACACACACCTGCTAGGCATGAGGGACCCTCCGGCACAGAGCCAGGCCCAGGGCCACCCAGAAGCCAAGGCAGGGGTGCAAACATTTCCTAGAAGCCGTGGGGCCTTCTCAATGGGGCAGGAGCCGTGAGAGAGCAGACGCCAGAGGCCGGACACCCTCCATCCGTGCCTGCTCCCCAGCTCCCAGGAGCACCCGTGGCCCAGCCACCAGCCCGCTGACACAGGACACAGGGAAGCCACATGCTGCTGAGGGCCCCTGCATCTGCCAGCCAGCCTGGGGTCAGGCAGATGAAGGCGTAGTCCCCTGCCTGGGGCCACCAGGCACCCCCAGACTCCCCTTAGCCCAGCATGCCCAGGAGGGCTGCCCGGGTCAGCCTCAGAGACGCACAGGCTCCCATAGCTGAGCAGGCTGGAGGGGAAGAAGCGATAGGGCAGACAGAGCCCCGTGGGGCCGTCCCCCAGGTAGGACAAGTCTGTGGGGCCTTCACAGGAAACCAAGGCCATCTCTGCAGGGGAGCAGACAACACGGGGCTGCTCAGAACTCCGTCGGTGCGGGGTTTAGCGCTGAAAGCAAACCAACCAACGAAATAACCAACCTGGTCAGCACTTAAAACACTCTGACTTGGTTTCCCCGATCACTAGGATGGTTTTGTGTCCGCCCTCCCAGGGGCCCGCAAGCTTGTGCCCTCTCCCTGCCGGGGGGGCGGGGGTCACTGAGTTAGGCCCTCTGCCCAGACCTCTCCCGGGGAGAGCAGTGCTGGCTCTGCGGCCCGGCCGGACAGGGAGGCTCTTCCTAGAAAAGGAAGCCGGGGTAGGGAGCCCAGTGCCCAGAGCCCGCGGGGTGTGGCAGGGCAGGCCCAGGCCCCAGTCCATACCAAGGAACAGACAACCCGACTGTAGGGACCACCTAAGCCAGGGGAGTTAGGGGCCGAGGCGGGTGCTGGGGCAGGGTGCCTGGGCTCAGGGACCCTGGCCAGTGTCGTACATGACCCAGATGTGAAGGCACCGGGGCTGGAGGCGGGGGGCAACAAATGGGTCATTCCTGGTCTGGCCAAGGCTGCCCAGGCAGCCTGGTACTGGGCTTGGGTGAGGCACAGCAGTCGGGGGTACTTCTCAGCCCCTCTGCTAGGGAGTGACCTCCATGGGGGCAAAGCCATACATGCTCGTGTCCCTTGGGGGGTCATGCTCCCAGACACACAGAGGGCGGGCCACACACCCTGCGCCCGATCCCCGCAGCAGGGGAGAACACGCCGAGGCCCCATGCCCCCACCGCCACCCCGCTGGGGTGGGAGCCAGGAGTGCCAGGAGGACGTAATCTCCGGCGCCGGCTAATGGAATCTGCTTACCGGGCGCGGGCAGGGTGGGGGGAGAGGCAAAGACCCCCTGCCCACAGGTGTCCCTCTCATCCTCCCAAACCCCTGCCCGGGTCCCCTGCCTGGAGCTGTCCGCAGTCACCTCTGTCACCTCCTCTCCCCTCAGCACTGGCCCTCGGGGGCTGGAGATGGGTTCAAGACCCCAGAAACGAGCAGCCCCTCCTCTGACGGCCACGGCCTGCCGGCGCCCAAGCTCAGGCCTGCTGCTCCCGGGCCCAAGGCCCCTGCTTGGTGGCCCTGGACCACTGCCCTGACCTGCTAACACCCAGTGACCTGAACCCCGAGCCAGGCCCAGCCCCACCAGCCTCCCCCACCCTCAGGAGCACCCACCGCCCGGGGCCTGGGCCGGGGAAGGTACTGATACTCACACATGTGCCCTCTGCCCTCGGGAACCTGCAAACCAGCCTCAGAGCAGGCCCCCTGGACACGGGCCAGGGTGAGGAAGACCTGTACCCAAGTGGAGGCCACCCGTCCTAAGGCCACACACACCAGACCTGCCATCACCCTGCTGGCCTGCGGCTCCCAGGCTCTGTCTCTGCTGACCTGTGGATGGGCCCCCGACAAGCCGAGGAGAGGCTCAGGGCCCCTTGCTCCCCAAACGCCCAGTCAGCACCTGGCCTGAGCCTGCCTAGAGCTGATGCCCCGCCACCACATGCCTACCCTGTTTCTGGGGGCTACAGAGCTCCCAAGGCAGAGGCCACTAGTCTCTAAAAGAAGTGCCCGAAATAATAAAATTAAATTGAATTAAAATAAGTAAATTTAAAAAAAAATAAAACAAGTGCCCCTGCGAGTGGGCTGGCAGCGGGGGTGGTGGTGCTGGACAGCAGGATGCCCCACAGCAGTGAGCTGCTGAGACCAGCATGGAAGGGTAGAGCCGGCCAGACGGGGCCTGGATTGCGTGCCCACAGCCGCCAGCAACTCTCGGGGGCCTGGCTTCCCCAGGGGCCTCTTCCAGGCTCCGGAAGGGCCAGTCACGCAGACACTAAGGTTAAGGGTGTCCCTCGATAGAGTGACCTACTGCCCCCTCTTGAAGTCCTGCTGCAGAGGCAGATGGGGGGACCCTGCCAGGGGCCACCAGGGCTGTGCCTGTCCCCTGGGACTGTCACCTACGGGCCCCCAGCCAGGTGGACTCGGGATGCGGCAGATGCCTGGACAGAAGGAGCAGTGAAGGAGGCTGCAGGGCTAACGGGCTCAGCCCTGGTCCCCAGCGCTCCCCTGGACATGGCCTTCTGTCCGATCCCCCGCTGGTCACCTGCACCCCCCAGCCTGGCTCCCAAAGGGGGCGGCAGCAGCCCGACGAGGAGGTAATCCCCACACTGATCCATGGACCAAGGATGGCATGGCCTGGGGTGAGGAGCGGCCACCCTTCTGGGTCTCTGAACATGGGAATACCATGACTGGCCCCCCACGTGACCCAACCGGGCTCCCCAGCCCTCTCTAGCAGATGTGAGGGCAGTGCGGTGCAGAGGGGCTGCTAGGACACAGAGCCCCAAGGTCAGAGGCCCCAAGGCTAACTGACCAAAGGCAAGCTGTGGAATAGGGTCTGAGCACCCCGCAGGCAGAGGAACCGGGTGGGGCATGGATGTGGCCTGTCTCTACCTCCCTGGGCAGCGCCCAGGACAGCAGCTCTCTGGGGACGCAGAGGACAATGCACACCACAGCCCCTCCCCTAGCCAGACTCTGACAGGTGCTCCCCTGAAGACCCCAGGCCACCAGGTGCCACCTGGGGGTTCCCCTCCAGCCTCTGCCAAGCCTCATGCGTCTGTTGTGCCAGCCAGGACCACACCGCCCGTGTGTGCAGATGCCTCCATGGCGTCTGCTGGAGGGTGTTCTATCTGTGCCACTTTATGATTAGTTATAAATCCCCTGGGATTTGGGCTTTAGAGTCAGCAAACCTCCAATCTGAGACAAGCCCTCCACCTCTTTAGAGATAAGCCAGCATCAGCCCCTCGCTCTCCACCAAGCCCAGCAGCCGTCCAGCAACAGGAAACACTCCCTCCTGTCTTCTTCTCAGCTCTCGTGGGAGATACCCATGCCCACCCCCAGCTAGCCCAGGATGGTGGTCCTGGGGTTGAGGGTCTGGCTTCCTGAATTCTATCCCCTGCCCCAGTGCCCAGCCCCAGGGAGAGGGTGGCAAGAGCAGACTGTAGGGACCACCTAAGCCAGGGGAGTTAGGGGCCGAGCGCACGGAGCGCCATGGGCCGGGGAGACAGGGGCACAGGGTGATACTTGACGCCTCCACCCCCCACATCTCTGTCCCCCCAAGGTGAGGGCTCGAGCAGGCACACTTCTAACCCACAGCCCAGCCCCTTTGGCCACCCCAAGGCCATCCACTGAGGGCTCAATGTCCTGCATAAACCCCTGCACGTCAACCACGCTCAGGTCACAGGACCCCTGAAACAAGGGGCCCCAAAGGGTTGCCACAGGGGACTGGCCAGTGGGGACCAGCCTTCCTCCCCAAGGAGTCCCAACGGTGTCGGCCACCTGCAGCCTCCAGGGCACTGGGCCAGGCAACGGGTCAAGTCCCCCAGGTTGCTCTGTGCCCTCGCCACTCCCCCCCAAACACATCTCCAAGGGGACCCGAGGGGAAGTTTCCTGCCTCTGGAGATACAAAGCAAATACCACAGGAGGACCAGGGGCCGCCCAGGGAAGTCACCTCGAATCAACCCCAGGGCGAGGGAAGTCTCCCTCATGGCCCCGCCTTGGAGGACAGGCAGCAATGGCGGTCGTGACTCTGGGGCCTCAGCCTCCCCTTGCCCCCAGAGTCAGTGGCAGCCCCAGGAGGTCTGGCCCCCAGCTCCTTCTGCAGGGAGAGCGGCGACAGGGGACTGGGGGCTCCCCTGGGAGCTGCCACTAAGCACACCTAGCCCCCCAGCACCTTCCTCCTCCTGCCCCTTGTCAGCACAGAAGTGGCCCAACAGCCGGGCTAAAACGCAGGCGCTGGCCGGACACCTTCCCGCAGCGGCAGAGGTCTGAGGACGCGCCAGCCGCAGCCTCCCTCCCCGGGAGCGGAAGCTGCAGACTTCAGCACGGCGCTGCTGGACAGCTCCCCACCCGCAGGCCGGCTCCGCGGACAGAGAGCAGCCCCTTGGCCCCCGCCACAACCAGGACCCCACCCAGGGCAGTTTTCTCTCAGCCCTGAAGACCCCAGAGTCAGGGTGCAGCCAGCAAGGCCCCCCACCCAGGAGGGTGCAGGAGAAATGGGGGCATGACCTGAGGCCTTGTGGCTGCGCCCCCTGGAGACTCAGGAAGCAGGGGGCAGGGTAAGGGGGGCTGCCGGCTGCTGGCAGGAACCAGTGAAGGGCACTCCGGGGCAGAGTGCAGGGGTCCCAGGTTGTCCCATGCACCCCCCCCATCCCCGTGCCAGTTCCTGATGGCCCTGCTGGCCAGCAGGCCATGCTCCAGGGACAGGGCTCACAGGGAGCTGGCGCCGGAGCACAAGGCTCCTGGGGGCCCCTGCCTTCACAGAGGGGCAGAGGGCGTAGGCGTAAAGAGAGAGGCTTTCAGGTGACCGTGATCCTGGTCAGACGGTTCAGCAAGACGCACACGCCCATCTGGGGAACACACCTGCACAGGCAGCCTGAGCCCTGACCACGGCGGGAGCGGGCATGGCCTCCTCAAGCAGGCCTAGCCCCAGGCAGGAAGCCCAAGAACACACACAGTGTAGGGGGTGCCAGGAGTCACTGGTTCTGCGTGAGGTCACATGCAGAAGACCCAGGCCCGGTGTGCTGGCTGAGCCGCTCGGCGAGGACGGAGCTGGCCCGTGGGCCCAGGGTGGGCAGGGCTGCGGCCCCCCAGCCCAAGCTCCAGCTACGACACGCGCTGCTGTCCGCCTGCCTTTCCAGGCCACAGTGAGCCGGCTCTCAGGGAGACGACCACCGTAGCCAGGGCCTGAGGCTGGTGTGGAGCCAAGGGCCAGCGGGATACAAGGAGGGGCAGTGGGGTCCACACGCCGATGGAGCCTCCCTCTGCCACGCTGCTATGGTCATGGGGTCTTGGGAGGCGGGACCAGGGGAGAACCAGAGGCCGGCCCCACCTGCATGACCCTGCACGACCCCCACTCCTCCACATGCAGCAGCCCCGCCGGGCCTGCACCTCTGTGCACACAGCAGTCACCAGAGCTTCAGGACGGGTCAGGGCTATGGCCCCTAGGCAGCCCTGAGCCTGTGTTCTGCCGTGACCCACACCTGGCTCCCAGCCTGGAGGGTCCATGGTCTAGACGGTGCGGACCACAGGCCGCTACACCGACCTCGCTGCACCGGGACAGGATACAGCCTCACACCGTGCGCCCCCCTACCAGCAGCTGCATCCCGGGGGAGCTCAGGAACTCAGACCCTCACGGTCCCAGGCCTCGGGGTGATGCCCAGCTTGAGGACCCCTGGCAGCAGCGTCTGGCCCCGGGCCCCGCCAGCCTCCAGGCACCCCGGGCAGAGACCCAGCCAGTGGTGGAGACTCAGCCTCCAGGAAACGGTCACTTCTTATGAAGGATCTAGCATCTGGCTGACTTCTGCCAGTTTAGGGACCTGGTGCTGGCTGCACGGGGTGACCTGGCACTGTGCTTTCCTAGAGTCTCTGTCAGACACCCACACCAAAATATCTAAACTATGGCTGGGACTCGCCTCCAAATAAGGCAGGCTGGGGGAGGGGGCGAGATCGCTCTCCTGTTGCCGGGGCTGGGGTGGGCTCTCGGGGCCTGGGTGCTCTTCTGTGTCTGAAAATGCCCCTGTGTGGAAGAAGGGGAGAAGCCGGTTCCCATGAAGCCCCCAGCTGTGGTCCCAGCAGACAGGCAGGGCCCGATCCGGGGGGATGGCGGGGGCAGGACAGAGGAAGCCGCCGGCCGGCCAGCAGCGAAGCATGGAGCGGAGGCGTCCCAGGGCAGCAGGGCATTGCAGGGTGGAGGAAGGGACAGGACGAGCTCTTCACCGGCCCAGAGCCTTCGGGGTGAGGCAGCCACCACCCTGAGGCCCCGCGACTGTGCCCCCTGCTCCCCGACCCAGCACAGCTGGCCCCGCTGGCCTTGCATCAATGCCCACTCGGCCCCCGATGAGAACTCAGAACATCACACCCGCCAGGACACGAGTCAATGAGACAACTCACCGGTCCTCGTTCCTCCCCGCGGGCCCCTGCCCAGGCCAGGGCTCCTTCACGCACCGTGGCCGGCACATGGCCCGAGGGGGATACTGGGTACAGCAGCCACACTGGGCCCCTGCCGAGCCCTAGGGTAGCCGTGTCCCTCACCAGCATGACACGTGAGGAGATCTGAGAAACAGCATAGGGACGGGACCCTCTCCAAGAGGTCGCAGAGACCACCCACAATCTGAGCTCTTCACGGACGGCCCGGTGGGGGCCCGGCCCTGGGGGGTCTGGGCTGAGCCTGGAGACCCCAGACAATCACAACACCCCACACCTTCCGGCTGACTCTGGCAGGGGGCGGCCGGCCCAGCCCCTTCCAGGCTCCCACACGCCATATGCCAAGAGAGGACGCAGGAGGTAGGGACAGGTCAGAGGCCTCAGGGTCACACCTACAGCTCAGCCGACCGCACACATCTCGATGGTCCCAGGGGACCTGGGGCTCCCCAAACACATGGAAACTGCCCCCCTGAAGAGCAAAGAGTCTGGAAAGTTCCACCTTGTCCCTCACCGCAGGCATCAAGGGCTCACGCCTTGATGATGTCCATACCCAGCAGGAAAACTGCCCAGGCTATACCCAGGCCCCGGGCTCCCCACCCCGGCTAGGGGGCTTCATCTGGCCTCTGCAGACCTGGGCTCCCGACGACCCCTGCCCACCTGTGCCCTGCCCTCCAGCTTGAGAGCAATAGTACCACCGGGGAAGCGGGACACAGGGGCCCAGTCTGCTGGTGACCCCCATGTCTCAGAGAGAATTAGGGGCCTTAAGCTACCCTGCCTCAGGGCTGCCTCCCCAGCCCTGCCTCACCCCGTGGCCGTCTCTGTCCATGTCTTGGCCCCCCTTGGGAGGCCCCCTAGTCAGGGAGAGAGCCAGCCAGGGCTCAGGAGAGCTCACAGCCAGGCCAGGCCAAGCAGGGGCTCCCTAGCTGGTCGCCTCCTCTCGCTGGCCACAGGGATGGACCTGCCAGGTGCCCAGGCGGCCACCCCCAGCACAGAGGCCCCAGGCCCCTCCCACCCTGACCCTTGGCCCAAGCCAGCAGCTCCCCAGGAGGTACCCGGGCCAAACCGGCCCTCGCAGATACCACATTCCTGGCCAGGCAGCCTCCCGCCGCCCCCACAGACGGCCCACGGCTCCGAGGCTGACGTATCCCCAGCGCCCGCTGCACCACTCAGCCGCATAATCGCGGTTTGGGCTGCTCTCCCACCTCCGCCCCGGGGCCAGCCCTGCCCTCCAGGGCACACAGTCTCCCCTGCCTGAGCCCAGAGTGGGCGGCAGTGGGTGGAAGGTGCCTCTATCACGCGTGGGCTGTTGAGGGCCTAGTCCCGGGGACCCTCAGCCCCTCCACCAGTCCCCAAACCAGAACCAGGAGGCCCTGGGAATCCTCTGTGCCCTGTGGTCAGGCTCAAGTGGGGTCGGCCCCAGGCCCCTGCGCGGACAAGGATGTGGCAGGCACCGGGGGGTGTGGCTCTGTCCTCACAAGCTCGCCCCCAGCCAGGGTGTGTGTCCCCAGGATCTCATGCGGTGTTCTATGCTTCCGTGTCCCCTCCAAACACACCCGGAGGGACCCCGCTGCCCCAGGGCACAGCAAAGAGACCGCCCGGAAGAGAAGCGCTGCTCTTGGATGCCGCGGGGCCTTTGGGAGCACTGGCCGGGGGGTGGGGCTGCTGCCTGGGTCCAGAACACTGGCCCCTCAGAGGCTGCAGAGCACGGCCTGGGCCACCTCTCGGGGTGGGGCCCGACACAATCCGGGCTTTGTCCCTGCGGCCGCAGGCCCGGCCCAGCCTCCATCTTGTCCAGCGTCCGAGACAGCCGGCCAGGGGCAGCCCTGCTCTTGGACACCCGTAGCCAGGCTCAGGGAGGCTCACCCCAAGCCTGGGGCTGACGGGGCCCCGCACCCGGAAGGGCTCCACCAGAGTGGCTGTCAGGAGACACCAGCCCTCCCCACACCAGACAGGGCTTCCTGCAGGGCCCCAGGGAACCCAGGGGTCCCCCCTGTCCTCTGAGAGCCCAGATGGGACCTGACAGCCGTGGACCCGCTGTCCCCGCCAGACCCTGCCCGCCGCAGATGTACCCTCCCACGGACACCACTCCCAGCACGAGCCCCACAGAAGCTGCAGGAACCCGGCTCAGGGGCAGGGGGCTGAGCAGCCAAGTCCGGCCAGCCCCTGGCCTAGGCCTCTAGCAAAGACCCACCCCATTAAGCTCTGAGGTGGCCACAAAGTCCTCTGGGCCCACCCTGCATACCCGGAGGGAAAAGCCGATGTGGGGAACACGTGGGGCCCGAGGCCCGTGGCAAGGCCCCTCGGACGCTGTGAGAACCCCGGGAGGCGTGCGGCCCCCCAGGCCCCAGGGACATACTCGCCGTCCGGCCAGGGACCCCAGAGAGTGCGAGCCCTCCCAGGCCCCAGGGACACCATCCACCAGAGGCAGGCAAAGCAGAGGGGGCTCTGGGGCCCAGGGAGCCCCAGGCACAGCCACAGCCCAGTGGGCAAAGGCAAGGTGACCCCGGCTGTCAACCGCCTCCTCTCCCAGCACAGCCCCTGGCCAGGGTGCAGGCAGGAGAGCAGCCTCACCCATCCACGACCCCTGAAAAAGCCAGTTCGGGGTCCCATGGCCCTGAAGGCACAGGTGTTCTCCAAACCAGAGCAGCAGGCCACCACGAAGGTGCCCTAACCGCCCCGGCCCGCAGCAGTCCCAGACCCTCCCTCCCATCCGCACGCACGTGGCCAGGGCACAGGCGGCATGCATTCAGGCCCTGAGGTCACCCACCAGCACCTGTGAAAACCAGGACTCGATCAGCTGGAGACCCGCGCCCCTGGGTGGGGCCCAAGTCAGGCTGGTTTTCTGCGCCAACCCCTGTCCTGGCCCCACAGGGTCCTTCTGGAGACCCCGGTGGGAGTGGGGGGGCAGGGGAGCCCAAGGAGCCAGCCCCGGAGGCCCCCGTCCCACACACTTCACCAGGCATGGCCAAGCCTCTGAGACCCCAGACAGGGTCACGATGCCCCTGGCCACGCTCAGGCAGGCTGGGTTCGGGGGCAGGACCTGGAGCACCTCACTGTGTGGCTCCTCTCCCCCAAAACAGTCCTGGGTGGCTGCCCCCCCCCCCCCACCACGCCAGAGCCTTCCGTGATGACCTGCTCTGGTCTCTCCCCTTGCAGGTGGGAGCACCCCGTTCCCAGACAGCTCTAGAGACAACCAGGCCCCTGGGCGCAGGACATGCTCTTCCCACCTCACCCTGGGAGCCCTGGCTGGGGGCGGGGGTACTGGCCTCGGAGCTTGGAGCCGAGCCCAGCAGCACCTGGCTTCCCCTTCGCACTGCTGCCCGGGCCGAGCCCTCTGCCTGGCACGTCCTTTCGGCTACACACAGCTCCCCGGCAGGTGGGACCTATGAAAACTCGGGGGTACTCAGAGCTGTGGCCGACCATAGTGGGCAGGGGACACTTTTGAGACCAGGGTCCTAGGCCTCAGCCCACCCCCTGGACCCTCCCATCTTTACCTTCAGAAAACAGCCTGTCCTTTAAGGCGTGACCCCAGAAACCTCCAAGCTGAGCTCCCCTCCACTGGCAGAGACAACCCCCGCAGGGACAGCTCTCAGTCCCGGCCCGGGGCTTCCGGGGGACAGCATGCACTGTGGGAGGGGGGCTGGGGAGCGCCTGTGCTGCTCAGTGGCTGGCAGGACACAGGCCTTTCCGGCAGCTCCAGGGGCCCGAGGGAGACAGGCACGGGGGGCTCGGACCACAACTACTGGAGAACAGGGTCCTGCTCGTGGAACACTGAAGCCGAGCCTGTGCCCTGAGCAGGCGGGGCTTTCCCTCCACCCCTGGGGAGCTGCTGTCCTTGAGCAGAGCACTCGGTTCAGAGCCTGCGTCCTGGCTCAGAGACGGGTTAGACAGACAGAGGCCCGCCTGCTGCACCGAGGGCGGAGGCTCACGGGGCGGGGGGAGAGGTCCCCAGACACAGGAGGTCGTCCACACACGGCCAGCAGAGGCCCAGCCACTCTCCGCCCGTCTACCTTCCTTTTGCTCTGGCTGCATCCCCTTCTCTGGGCCTCAGCTCCCAACAGCACCCTGGGGCCACTCCAGCCAGCCCACCCCCGTCCCCCATCCCCAGGGCACCCCCCCTCCCCCCGCAGCCTCTTGCTGGCTCCCGACTGTCTTCTGCTCAACTTTCTAAAACCAAACACATCCTTGGTGCCCCGGCACCTCCCCTCCCCCTCCTGCCTCGGGCCTGCCCAGCTGCTCCAGCTTGGGGCCATGGGGCACCTGGGGGTCTACCTGTCTCCCCCTCCCTCACCTGTCCCATCGTGGCCAGCTTCCCCCACCCCAGAACTCCTCTCCAGCCTACCTGACACAGGCACCCCATGGGAATTCTCCGAGGGTCCCTCGAGGACCTCCAGGAGCCGACCCAGCCCCCTCCGTGAGGCAGCCCCGGCTCCTCCCTCTCGCCGCCCCCCACCAGTCTCCCAGCGCAGCCAGGTGAGCTGCAGGGTGCCCCCTGCCCCATGTCTCTTGTGAGCTGGACTGACCCTTCATCTGAACACCAGGCCCCAGCCACGGCCTCCTCGGTTCCCACCCGCAGACAGAGGGTTTCCGAGAGCCCCGCATCTTACTGGGCACCGCCGCTCCAGAAACCACACCCAGAGCCCACTGTTCTCCTCCTCCAGCAGGGTCCCCTGGCCTTCTGGTTGCTGAGCCGCAGCCACGTTTGTCAGGCTGGGGTCTGGGCAGGCCCTGCTCTGCTCCCCGGCCTGAACGGCCCAGAGCACTACAGTGCACAACACCCCCCGGCTCTACACGCCTACCAGGACCCACTTGGGACCCGCCAGCACCCTCCACAGGTCCTCTGCCCCCCAGGTGAAGACGCCTTTCCTGGATCAGGGACCGGATGGACAGCCTTGGCAGTGACACCTGTCTCCCCGAAGGTCCTGAAAACCCAACCCCCCAGTGGAAAACACGACACTGGCTGGGACAGAGACCTCCCAGGGGCTGCCGACCCAGGCGCCCCAGAACGTTAAGGACAGCTGTGCGGAGATGCCCAGGCAGAAGGAAGATGCGCTGGAAACCACAGCCACAGCAGCCTGGAGAGGTGGCCTAACACCCACACAAAGGACAGAGCCCGCCTGCAGAGCCCAGCACGAACCAAGAGCTGCGGGCCACAGGAAAGCTGCGGTAAAAACGCTGGACCAGGCTTGCCACCGGCTCCGCCCTGGGCAGCACTCCCCACCCCACCTGAGTCCGGATGTGCAGGGCTGAGAGGACCAGCAGCCGCCCGGCTGACTCCCTCCCCAAGCACAGCTTCCCCTTCGCAGGACTCGGGCAGAGTGCACGGAAGAGCAGGGAGAACCCGGGCACGCTGTCGTCCGCAGCGGGCTGGCGGGGGGGGGGGGGGGGGGCGGCACTTGGAACTACAGTCCTTCATTCTTCCGCTGAGGTCTCCTGGCAGAAAGCCTAGCCCCAGATAAGGTCACACGTTTATCTCCGGAGCAAAAGGACAGGCCTAGGAAACTGCAACTCTCTTGGCATTTGATGCTGAAGACCAGCCAGCAAGCCCCGGGGCCAGGCCCAGAGCACCCACACCCCAAGGACTCCCGTCCAACCACCAAACTCCAGGTGAACCTTCCACAGAAGGGACAGTGAGACAGCACCAAGAGGACAGTCTCCCCCAGCCCTCCTGGGCTGCCGGCACTCGATGAAGCCAGAAGGAACGCGGGATGAACAGCCCCCCCCGGGGGGGTTCCACTAGGCCAGCAGCGACTCCCCTCGAAGGGGAGAGGGACCCGAGGAGGAAGGCCGCTCACTTTGTGCGCCCCTGGGAGCTGCTTCTAAACATCACAGGGCAACGTGTTGTTGACACACACGCACAGCACATCCTTTTGTATTCGTTACTGTTAATTACAGTGGAAACCTCCCGTAATTACCTGTACAACAGACAGCTCGATGGCGAGTACGAGACCAGCCCCCGCCATGGAGACGGGCGAGCACAGCCCACGTATAACTCCTTGCTGTCACCACTCACACGGCGACGCTTCCTTATAATCACATTTTATTGGTACAATAATTAGATTATTTCACTGCTTCCCACATTCTGCTGCCCCAGGTCCCTCCCCCGCTGAGGACTTCACCAACCACAGTTGTCCCTTGCAGGAAGCATGCATGTTTTGAACTCAGACGGACACCAGCTGTCTGCCACCACGTCCTTGAACCCCGGGCCACACCATCCCCTCTCCCAACAGTGCTGCCCCACTGCCAGAGGCCCCTTGGGATCTCCGTGGTGGGCACAGAGGCTGTGCCCCCAGAGTGGGAGAGGGGCAGCTCCCACCGCCCCTGCCAGGTCCCTTGCTAGGCACTTCGCCTTAGTTCCATCCCAGCCGCCCTCCCCGGAGAGCCCAGGGCCTGGCCCACTCTGCTCCCTCACACCACCTCCTAGCTGCAACTCCGCGCCACCCAAGGGCCTTGGGAAGGGCCTGCAGCCTCCTGGGCAGAGCAGCTCCCTCCTGGACCCCCACCCTGCACCGGCAGGGTGGCACCAGCTCGTCCCTTCCTCCTCTCCTCTGCCGGCCCTGGGTCCAAGGAACTTCCAGAGAGACAGGGAGAAGCCGTCAGTGCCAATCGGACCTCCGGACTGCCAGGAGAGGCCCATCCTGGGAGAAGAAAGAAAATGGCTGAGCCTCCCACAAAGCCACTCTGTGAACGCCTGGCCGGCTGGATGAGGGGATGGTGCTCGGCTGGGCGCTAGCCCGATCCCCAGAAAGACAACCGGACCGGCGAGGGCCCTGCCTCCTCCCACAGGCTGGGATTTGGAGATGTATGATCCGGGATCCCGAATAGGGCCATCAGCCTTCCTGTCCCTCCCCTGGGGGAGTGCAGTGTCGCAGACAGGCCAAACAGCGGCTAGAGGAGTGCAAGGCGCTGTCCAGCCCTCCCGGGCGCCTGGGTACTCTCCCACTCCCACCGTGGAGGAAGGTCCGAGCCTGGCCAAGGTGGCCTGCTTGGCCCGTAAGACGCGTAAGGCCGCCTCCCTGCCCGCCTGCCTGCTTGCCCACCGCCGCCACCACTACCGCCGCCGCCGCCGCCGGGAGTTGGGGGTCGCGGCCGGGGGCGCGCGGCCCGGGGCGCAGCTGCTCGGGCAGCACGCCTATTAGCGCGGCCGCGGCAGACGGCAGATGGGCGCCCGCTCGGCCCCCTCCTCCCGCGGCACAATGGGCCGGGTCGCTCCGGCGCACAATGCGGCCGGGGCCGCGCACCTGCAGCCGGAGCCGAGGGGCGCTGGCCCGGTCCGGCCCGGCCCGTGCGCCCCCGTCCGCGCCGCGTGTCCTTGGGCCGCGCCCGGCCGACCGCAGCCGCGCGGCCTGCGGGATCCGCGGCGGGACCCGGCGCCCAGCCGCCCATTGTTCGCGGCCGCCGGCCGGAGCCGCGGGCCGGGCCTACAGCTCCCCGCTCGGGACGACCTCCTTCCGGGCGCCCCCTCCCCCGCTAGGCGCGCAGTCAGCACGGCCTCCCCGGTCGCGGGCCTGTGCGCCCCTGCTCTCCGGCGCCCCCGGCCCTTCCCGGCGCCCGGTCCCCATCCATGCCCCCAGTCCCCTTCGATGTCCCCGGTTCCCCCCCACACACGTGTCCCCGGGCCCCCTCGGTGTCCCCGGTCCCCACGGACCCCTGGTCTCCCCGAAGCCCCCGTCCCCCGGCGCCCCGGTCGCTCCGGCCCCCGCTCTCCATCGGGGTCCGCGGTCCCCGCCCCCCCCCCCCCGTGCCGCGGTCCCCTGGTTCCCTGCACCGGGTCCCGGGCTCCCCTCGGTGCTCCCGCTCCCCCCGGGCCCCGGGCGTCCCCGAAAGCCCGCGCGGCCCCCGGCGCCGGCCCGCACGCACCTGTCTGCCCCTTGCCCAGCGTCTTCTCCAGCCGGTAGGGCCCCACATACTGCGCGTGCTGCGCCGCGCCGTCCTTCCCCGTCGATGTCATCGCTCCCGGGCCCGGCGCCGGCGACGTGGGAGCCCCGGGCGGGCGGGCGGCGGCGGCAGGGAGGGGCCGCGTCCGTCCGCGTCCGTCCGTCCGTCCGTCCGCGCGTCCGTGCGCTGGGCCGGGTCCGCGGCGCCCCGGCGGGCCGCGCTCGCTCCGCGCCCCGCGCGCCTCCCCGCGCCGCCGCCCCCCGCGCCCGGCTCCGCTGCGGCCCGGCCCGCGGCGTTGCCTCCGCTCTCGGAGAGGACCCGGCGGGCGGGGGC
>NC_081557.1:861217-899243 GCF_022355385.1 Mustela nigripes | reverse complement strand
GCGGCCGGGCCGAGCCGAGCCGAGCCGAGCTTAGCGGCCGAGCCGAGCCGAGCCGAGCCCGAACGAGCACAGCGGCCTGAGGCGGTGGCGGCGAGTGGCTCCTGCGCCCGCCAATCAGCACCATCAACCAGTCAGCGGCGCCCTGGCTCTTCACTCCGCCTTTCGGCCCGCCCCGCCGCTTGAAGCTCCCGTCAGAGCTGGACTCTGTGAGGCGAGGCCGGGAGGGGCCGGGCGAGGCCGACGCGCAGGGGCGGGGCCGGGGCGGGGCCGGGGCGGGGCGGGGGCGGGGCGGGGCCGGGCCTGGATGTCTCCAGCTCCGCCGTCCTCCCCCCGGCCCTCGCCCCGCCCGCGCCCGGACCCCGCCCCGCCTGCCGCGCTCCCGCCGCGGAGCCGAGGACCCGGAGGCTCCTCCCGGGTTGGTGCCGCGGCGGGGCCCCCGGTGCCCCCCGGCCCCCGGCCCCTCCCGGCCCCGCCGCGCCGTCCCTGCTGGCCCGGATCACCGCGGTCGGAAGGAGTCTCTCGCCCCGTCCCCTGTCCCGGGAGGGGCGGCGCCGCGGGCGGGGAGCGGCCGAGCCGTGACCTTGCGCCTCCCGCGGCCGCGCCCGGGGCGCTGGCCCCCGCTCCATTCGCCGGGGTGTCCACGGCGACCAGCACAGCGCGGTCAAGGAACTCACCCAGAGTCACACAGCAGCGCCCCACCCCCCGACCCCGGCGGCTCCCGGGCCTCTGCGCGGGCGGCCTTCCGCGGCTCCGCGGCGGGGCCGGGGCGCACTGGCCCCGACGGCTCCGCAGAGGCGTCCGCAGAGGCCGCCGGACGTGGAGGCCCCGATTCTCTCGCAAAGACGCTGGCGCGGCAGAGGGTGGGGGCGGGGGAGCCGGAGCCGGGAGCCCAGGACCCTGCGGGCGCCGGGGCCGCCACCTCGGGGCCGCCGCCGGGCCCCCGGGCCGAGGCGCTGGGCACGCCTGCGGCCCGTGTGCTGCGCGCTCCCCGCCGGGCACCACCAGCGGCCCCCAGTCCATCGGGACCAGCCGCCGCTCCTGCCCACCTTGCGGGGAGGGCTCTGGGGACGCTGCGAACTCCGGACCTTTCCAGCGCCCGCCCGGACTGGGGGGCTGGCGGAGCTGTTCCCACGCGCCTTCCCCTTTCCCAGCTGGTCCAGGGGACACCTCGCTCCGCGCTCTGCCCCGCTAGGCTGCGCACGAACCAGGTTCTGTGCTAAGTGCCGGGGCCTCGAGAGGTGTGCAGCCCTAGTCAGGGCCCTGGCCAGGGGGAGGGGGCTCCTGCCCGGGGGGGGGGGGCGGGGGGGGGGGTCTCACAGCCTGAAACACAGCGTCAAAGGCTCAGCTCCAGGCGCGGAGCTGTATGGATTTAAGGAACGTTTGGGACCTTGGACTAAAATGGCCCCGTGGCCAGCTCCCCCTGGACACAGACCAGTGTGCCGGATGCAGAGGGTCCTCTGTAGGCAGAGGTGGGGGGCTAACCCAGGAGTGTCCCCAAGGGGCACCTGCCCGTTGCAGAACGGAGTCACCACAGTCTCCTGAGCCCCCAACCTGCAGTCCTTGTCCCAGATGTCCTGCAGAATCCCTGTCAGGACTCACCTTGTGGCCTCAGCAGCACTGGGCCCTGTTACCACTCACATCTGACACTCCCGGCTGTCAAGACTCCCACTTCTCCCCACCGCACCCTGCCCCTGGCTCCTGGGGTCTGCCCTCTGGGGTCATTTCTCAGGCTTCTCTGTGGAGCCCCAGCCCACCCACCCACCAAGGTCTCGCTGGGCTGTGTGGGACCCCTGCATGTGCCACTCTGTGTCCTCCAGGCCACCACCTTAACCCATCGCCAGCCCCATCCCCAGCTCCATGGCCCTGGGGCCTTCTGCACCTCTCCTTGTGGCTGTTGCACAAATTCTCAACCTCAATGCGTTCCCAGCAGAACCCCTCATCTTCCTATCTTTGTGGGGGTCCAGAACACGACTCCGCTGGCCAGGCTTCCGTTGGCCCAGTCCGGTGCTGGTCTTGGGGCAGGTGAGGGATCTGGGGGGAAGACCGCCCCCAACACTTGAAGAAGAAACAGCGCAGACACTGCAGAGGGCTTTCAGAGCACGGGGGAGCGGGCCGCTTCCGACGCCTCTCGTGAGACCATCCCAGTACCAGATCCGGACGCGGAGGAGGTAGGAAGCGCAGGTCCAAGGCCAGTGTGGCTCCGCAGCGCAGACACAGGACTCCCTCACAGAGTCTTAACAAGCCGATCTCCGCTTGTGCAAAGAAGAGTGTCGCGCACGGCCAGGCGGGGCTTATTCCGGGAACGTAAGGTTGGTCTAACGTCTTAGGCTGATGGATTGAGCTGGCCATGTTACTCAGCACCCGTTCACGAGTCAACAAACAACAAATCTGGGGAAACCAGGACCAGCGTCCTCCAATCTGATGAAGAAAGGGAAACAGGAGTCACCCCAGTGGTGAGGGACCGGGTCGGGGTGAGGCGAGAACGTGCCCCAGCATCGCTTTATTCCAGGTAATGAGTCAAGGAGAGCAAACCCCCAAGCCCTTCTGCTTATACTTTGACATGCTTGGAAAGGAACAATTAAGACCATCTCAATTCACAAGTGACATTATTGTCCATAGAAAACCCTGAGCTATAAAACACGAACAGAACTGCCAAGTGTTTGGCAGAGTCACATGGGCTACAAGGCCAGGGTATAACAGCCCTGCTTCCGGGGGACCTGGGTGGCTCAGTGGGTTAAAGCCTCTGCCTTCGGCTCAGGTCATGGTCCCAGAGTCCTGGGATCGAGCCCCGTATTGGGCTCCCTGCTCAGTGGGGAGCCTGCTTCTCCTTCTGCCTGCCGCTCCCCCTGCTTGCACACGCTCTCTCTCTCTCTCTCTCTCAAATGAATAAAATCTTTAAAAACAACAACAACAACAACAACAAACCAGTGCTGCTTCTATATCCTAACAATGGACAATGAGAACCTGAAGTCATAAAAACAATACCATGTACAAATAGAATCAAAACCCTTGAGATACTTGGAGGTAAATTTAACAAAATATGTGTGAAATCTGTTCACAGAACTACAAGATACCACTGAGATCAGACCAAAAAAATGACCTAAGTAAATGGAGCTGTGTGTGCCCGTTCACAGATTCCAACACTCAGTAATGTTAAGATATCGATTCTCCCCAAATCGATCTGCATTTTCAACGCAATTTCCAGCAAAAGCACAGGTAGCTCCTTATTTTCTTTTTTTAAAGGAAATTAACAAGCTGATCCTAAAATTCAAAAGGAAGTACAAAGGACCGAGGAAACCCTTGCCGTGCTGAGGAGCGGTCACATCAGGCGCTCATCCTCCCTGACTTCGAGTCTCCCTCCGAAATTGCATCCGTCAGGACAGAATGCTGTTGGCTTAAAGATAGACCTAGAAACCACGGCACGACAGCAGAGCCCAGAAACCAAGAATGACGTTTGTGGCAGCGGGTTTTCAGCAAAGGAGGCAGGTAACCCCCTGGAGAAATGTACTCATTTCAACGGAAGGTGTTGGACTGGACATCTGTACGCAGATCAGGAGCCTGGAAACTCACGTGGCACTCCCTGCCCAAATCGAGCAGATTAACCAGTCGACGTTCACAAGTATTAACGAGAAACAGTCACGCAGCGAAACGTAAGAGCGATGCCTGTAAAAGTTCTGGGAGAAAACTTCTGCGTCCTTGGGTTAAGCCAAGATCTCTTAGATAAGATTCCAAAAGTACAAAGCAGAAATTTTGAAAAATAATAATTGGACCTCAATAAAATTAAAAACATTTGTGCTTCAGAGGGCACCGTGAAGAAAGTGAAATCCACAGGTTGGAGGAAACGCTTTCAAAGCTTACCCCTGCTGAAAGGTGTGCGTCAAGAATATGTGAAGAGCTCTTACCGGTCAATGAGAGGAGACCGCACTGGGAAGACTGGACAGACGCTTCATCCACAGAGAGGCGTGGACGGCCGACCAGCTGGGGAAAACCTGCTTCACCATCTGATACAGGAAAGGTGACCCCACAGCAAGACCCGCTGTACGCCCGGGGCATTGGCTGAACCTCGGAACACCGGCTCAGTGGGTTTAAGCTTCCATGTGCCGAGGGGAAGGCAAAAGGGTCTGGCCCCTCTGGAAACCGGCTTGACAGGTTCTCCTAACATGCCGCACACTTAGCACTCAATCCACAAATCCCACCCGGAGGCGTTTGCCCAAGAGAAAACCAAAACTTCGGTGCACACCAGAGCTGGGTGCCAACGTGCATAGCGGCTTTATTTGTAACGGCCAGGAAGTGGAAGTGACCCAGATGTCTTTCAGTGGGCGACCGGCTGGATGGGCTGTGGTCCGGTCACACCGTGGGATCCCACGATACAAGGGGCGCCCTACACGGACGGAGCTCAGAGACACATTGCAGGGGGCGGGGGGAGACTCGGGGGACACACGCTGGGGTTCCACGTATATGACATCCCAGCAAAAGCAAGACTGCCGTCACAGCAAGCAGACTGTGGCCGCAGGGTCAGAAGCCACTGGCAGAAGGGCAGGAAGGGGCCTTTAGGGGTGCCAGGAATGCTCCCTAGCCTGACAGTGGCATTGAACAGCTGTGCAGTTGTCACCGCCCCCAACTGTGCCTGCAGGACGGCCCGGTGTTTCTGCCCAAGGGTGTCCCCTCCATGAAACCGGCTGGAGAGAGCGAGTTCCATCCACGCTGAGGAGCGAGGGAGCAGGTTAGGAGAGAACGCCCGCAGCCCTGGGGGCTTCCTGCATCCAACGGCTGTGGGCAGGTGAGCAGGAGAAGGCCTCCTAGAGGACACGGGCTCGGGCTGCAGGACGTGGACGCAGAGCGCAGTGGGCCACGCCCCCGCTCGGAGATCGGTGGGGACACAGTATCTCCACTGCAGCCTAAGGGTTCCCATGGGCTGGGCCAGGGCTGGGCATCCTGGCGTCCACCACCCCGAGCGCAGGCCAGCAGGAGGACAGGCCAGAAAGAGTGGGTCTGCACGTGGCCTCTGTGAGAGACACGAGGCCCCAGAGCAGCCGTGGCCAGAGGCGGGCGTGGGGGCGCAGACAGCTACGGCTCAGGCTGGAGGGGCTCAGGGTGTGCCTCGGTGCGTCCCACACCCCCTGTCGAGTCCAGCCGGTGTCAGGCTGTCTGTGGTCGCCCTGGGTCCGGGGACGCCTCCTCTCTGCCTGTCCGACCCACAATGCGCCTCCCCAGCCCCCAGGATGAGATCTCCTGGGTCCACACTGGTTTCCTGAGGCCTAGGGCTCATGGATTCACGCCGCTGCCTGAGGTTCTTGGACACCCGACATTAAAGACGGTAGGACGCTGCCACCCCACTGCTGACCCTCAGCCACACAGAAGGTGACAAGTCCTGGGTGGAGGGCATAAGTGAGCTGGGTTACGGCTCACGGCCAAGGAGGCTGGGCGCCCGGAGCCGACTCCTGGGGAGAATGTACCTGCGGACAGCTGACCGGACGGGTGGGCAGGCCCTGGCTTCCTGGGCCAGGAGAGAACCAAGGGGCCTCCTAGCCCTCCCCCCACCCCTTCACCCACAGGGAAACAGGCTTCCCACACGCCTTTGCAAGAGCAATGTGCCCAGAAGGGAAGGATGTTTCCCAGCATCATGTAAGGACTCGGGGACCCTCCTGGACCCCAGCCGCCTTGGGCACTTGTCCATCCTGCCTCCAGGCTTCCTTCCCTGCTCACGCACCACCCCAGCTCTCCCGGGCTTCCCTGTGTCCCCCACGCTGTGCACAGACCCCTGATTCTCTCAGGGGTGCACTGAGCCACCTGACCTACATCTGGCCAGGGCCCCACTAGTCCCTCGACCTCACCCTGGGGTCAGCTGTGACCTGAGAGCTGGACCAGGGTGGCTCTGGTCAGGGTCTCTGTTGCCACTCCCCTAGCCTGACCCTGCTCTGCCTCTGGGTCTCGGGGGTCCCCGGGAGGGAGCCCTCGCCTCCCACCTTCCTCTGTCCGTGCATCTCAGAGGACGACGGCCCCGGGTCCTCCTGCCCCCCCCCCCCCGGGTCCGTCCACTGCCTTCCCTTCCTCTTCCTGCCCCCACACCAGCCCACAATCACTTAGCTTAGATGATGGCCAGCCCCGACCCACTCTGGAATGGAGCGGAGCCGTCCTAGACACGACAGCCTCTGCCCACCTGAGGGGAATCCAATACACGCCCTTTGTTGTCCATCAGGGGCTGATTGCTGTGTGGCTGGGGGGACCTCTTGTACCGTCCTGGCCCTGAGGGCCACCCTGGCCCCTCCTCCCCCAGTCATCTGGAACTGGGCAGGGCTGTCCATCCCTGAGCTCTGCCAGGAAGGGGCCTGCGGCCAGGACCTCCCTGTGCCCGACCCCTTGCCTGTACCCTGCTTGATGACTTCCGAACGGGCCCACCAAGAGCCTCCTTCCTGACGGTGACCCTCGGTGCCCACACCCCCGACCCCAGGACCCACCCGTCTTCACCAGCAGGCTAGGCCACGCTACCCCATGTGCCCTCTCCCCCACGAGGAGTCGCCACTGTCCAGTGCTCCCCACACCTGGTGCCCCCATGCCTGGTCCCCTGAAGCTCTGCTGGGTCACTCTGGGAGGGGCGCACGGGGCGCAGCCCTATCTGCTGGGTGCTTCCTGCTCATGCTGGGTGGCTCGAAACTCTTTGTCTGTGGCAAGTGGGTGGTAATAATGGTAAGAAGAGGAGACGGGAAGGCACAGTGTGGTAGGAGGCCAGCCAGCACCCCGGAGGCAGGCTCTGGACAAGCCCCCAGCTGGGCCCCGGCTGGCACAGACCCCAGGAAGGCACCTGTAGGAGGAGCCTGGCTTCCTTGTGTGCAGAATGAGGGTGACATTTCCCAGGTGGGCAGAAAACCAGTGAATATGAGTTATGGAGGCGGCGGGGACGGGCAGAGTGTGGCCTCAGAGCTCACCTTGTGCCGAGAGGGAGCAGAGGTGGAGCCTGACATCGGGACTCTGGGCCTGGGGGTGCAGAGAGAAGGCGCCGGTGTCGGGACGCAGGTTCTGGGGGAGCCGGGGGGAGCCCGGCATCAGGACCCCGGTTCTGGGCCGCGGTTCTTAGGGCAGTGGGAGCTGCGGCCGGACACCAGCGCAGGGCCGCAGTGGGGCTGTGACGGGGCTGCGGGTAGAGGACGGGCTGGGGCGGAGCTGGGAGCAGGCGCCTGAGGGCTGGTCTGGGGGTGTAGCGAGGCCCAGGCTAGGGGGAGCCAGGAAAGGGGCAGTTGGGAATCCTGGAGGATCCTTTCCGGTGAATGTTCGGTGTGCCGGTGAGGGGGCAGGGCCAGAGCAGGAAGGGGGGAGTGAGTCCCCACCTGGCTGTGGCGTGGGGGGCGCCAGCGCCCGGGGCAGGGACGTGGTGGAGAAGCCCCGGAAGGACATGTCAGGCCTCAGATGCTCAGAAAGACCAACACGGATGAACTACCTGCCCCACGACAGGCCACAAGCTCCTCCCACGTGGCCGCAGGGATGCCTTTCCCCCAGGGATCGTGCCCAGGCCCTCGCCACATGTCACAGAGCAGCGTCTCCCCAGCCTCAGGGCCAGGCCCTGTCTGGCTCTTTGTGTCCTTAAGCCACCCACAGGGAGGGAAGTCGTGCCTGGGGTGATGGGCCCCAAGGGTGGCGCGTGCACGAGAGCAAGATGGGCCACGGGGCGGGGCTGGGGGACTTGGAGGGATGGCACCATAAGGCCTGCAGAGGAGACAGAGGACCCAGGATGGGGGGCGGCAGAAGCCAACAGCCAAGGGTTAGAAGGAGGCTGGACGCAGGGGTCTGAGTAGTCTCTGCTGAGAAAAGCACACTTGTGCATCTCTTAATTACCAGAGGACATTTTGAAAAATATAAACAAATAGAAGCAAAAAAAAAAAATCACTTTTGGTCAAACCACGCAGAGAAGACCACCGTGGTGGTGTGGTTAGCTGTGAGCACAGGTGACTGCCAGGTCTTACCTCGGCCGAGTGTGCGAGTGTGCCGGGGTAGGGCCTCCTCGCTGAGCGCCGTCAGGGCAGAGAAGGAGCGGAGCAGATTTTCTCTATGGTGCCCGCGAGCCTCCTATCCACGAACATGGTCTGTCTCCACATTACATGGTCTGCAGTACTTTCCAGCTTCCTGAAACAGACTGGACGCTTCTTTTGTTAAATTTATTCCTAAGTATTTCTTCTCCTTGATGCTGTAATACATATAATTACTTCCTTAAATTCCTCTTCAGGTTTTCCTTGCTGGCACGAGAAACAAAAATGATGCTGGCCAGGCTTACTCGTTCTGTCTTCCGTAATCAAGCTCATGCCATCAGCAAATGTAGTTTTACCTCTTTTCCCCCCAATCTGCATGTCTTTATTTCCTTTTCTTGCCTAATCATCCTGGCCAGAACCTCCAGTACTGGATCAAGCCGGCAAGGAGACACATCCTTTCCTTGTTTCCAAACCGTGTTCTTGTTCACAAAGAATGCGTCCGATCCCCATTATGAAGGTTGGCGTTAGCTGCAGGATTGTTTGTAAATGTCCTTTATCAGGTTGAAGGAGTTCACTTCTATTCCTAGTTTATTACTTTTTTTTTTGGTCATGAAAGGGTGTTGGATTTTGTCAAATGCTTTTTCCACATCTATTGAGATGACACTATGCTGCTTTTTTTTTTAAGCTATTGATATGGTATCTTACATTAGCTGATTTTGATTTTTTAAAAGATGTATTTATTTGAGAGAGAAAGTGCATGCATGAGTGGGGGAGGGCAGAAGGAGAGGGAGAAGCAGACTCCCCACTGAGCAGGGAGGCCAATGCTGGGCTCCATCCCAGGACCCTGGGATCATGACCGAAGCTGAAATCAAGAGTCAGATGTTGGGGCACCTGGGTGGCTCAGTGGGTTAAAGCCTCTGCCTTCGGCTCAGGTCATGATCTCAGGGTCCTGGGATCGAGCCCCACTTCGGGCTCTCTGTTCAGCAGGGAGCCTGCTTCCTCTTCTCTCTCTGCTGCCTCTCTGCCTACTTGTGATCTCTCTCTGTGTCAAATAAATAAATAAATAAAATCTTAAAAAAAAATGAGAGAGAGTCAGATGTCTAACTGCGCCACTTAAGCACCCCAACATTAGCTGATTTTCAAACCCTAAACCAGCCTCACATTGCTGGGCTGCACCCTGCTTGGTCGTGGTCTACGATCCTTTTTTATAGGACTATAAGCCTTGCTGGATTCCGTCTGCGAATACTTTGTTGAGGATTTTTGTGTCTATATTCATAAGCTATGTCAGTCTGTAGTTTTCTTGTAATGTCTTTGTCTGGTTTGGAATCAGGGTTGTTTAGCCACACAGAACGTGTGGGGAAGGGCTACCTCTTCTTCTTGGGGCAGTTTGTGAAGGGCTGGTGTGAATTCTTCATTAGCTTTGGGTAGAATTCATCAGAGAACCCATGTGGGCAAGGGTTTGTCCTTGTGGGAAGATTGTAAACCACTGACTCACTCACTGTACTTGTTACAGGTCTATCCAGGCTTTCTGTTTCTTCTCAAGTCAGCTTTGGCGCTTTGTGTCTCTCTAGGACTTCCCCCCCCCCCCCCCCCCGTTATCTGATGTGTCCGTGTACAGGCACATTCATATTTCAGAGTCCCTGGTGGTCTTTGGCTTTTACTCTCTACTCTTATGGGGTAACTACAGTGCACAAGGGACCCTCTGAGAATGCAGGTTCAATCTCATTCCTTGTCTGCACATACCTTCCCCGGGTCCTGTGTCCCCAGGCACCCTCTCTCATGCATGTTCATGTCCACATCTCTTCTTGTAAGGCCACCTCGTGTAGTGGTTTAGTTCCCACACTCACGACAGGCAGTGCTGCCCACTCGACCTGAGGACACAGAAGTCTGGGAGCTGTGAGGGTGGGGTGGCCCCCAGGAGACCTGAGAGGCAAATTCAGATGACAAAGGAGAGGAGGGACACCTGGCTGGCTTAGTCAGGAGAGCACATGACTGCTGATCTCAGGGTCGTGTGAATTCAAGCTCCATGTTGGGTGCGGAGCCTACTTAAAAAATAAAACAAAATAAAAGTTTAAAAAAAGAGAGGGAGGAGGAGAGGGCGGGGCTGGGAGTGGCTTGAGGGGATGGGGAGGGCCCAGGGACAGAGGCAGCACCCTCGGCCTTCCTCTGGCCCAGGAGCCCCTGTCCTGTGCCCTTGAGGTCATTTTCCACTTATTCTTGGCTTAGTGATGTAGGCCACTTACCAAGAGAGATCCTTGACCAAGCTCATCCAGAGACACAAGGGCTGGGCGGGAGGGGTGTCTGGCAGCCTGACCAGTCATTGTCAACATGGACATGAAACCCTTGGAGAGCTACCAAGCCCTGCCCACCTGTGTCACTCCTCTCCCGCCTTGCCCTGGAGGCAAACCTAAGAGCTCTATTTCTTCCTGGGCTGCTGGGCTGGTCCCCACTCGGGGTCACCACCCCCCACCACCCCCCCTCAGCTCAGAATGGGGGAGGGAGTGGTGACAAAAGCAGGGGCCTGGAGCCGGTGCTGGGACACAGCTCACTGCTCAGGCCCTCAGAGCCAGCCCGAGGTGCCCTCCCTGCTCTGCCGTGCTAGGATACGCCAGTTCCCAGTGGCTCTGCAGAGGGTCCCAGTGGCGATGCCTCCTCCGTTCCTTCTGCCTGATGGGGGAGAGACCGAGCCCCTGCAGCCGAGGACGGCAGCTCCTCTGGCCACCCCGCTCCAGTCCCCTGCCACAGCCGCTGAAGCTCTGCCTCCTTCCCCATCTTTGGGTGCAAGAGAAAGAGCTAGAGAGGGAGACAGTAAAGCGAGGAGAGTTCAGGAGTCTGTGCCTGCCTCTGATGGGCGAGGGCTGTCCTGGGGAAAGACAGGTGAGCTCGAGAGCCAGAGGCACCTGGTCCAGAGCAGAGGCACAGGGTCCAGACCAGAGGCACAGGGTCCAGAGCCGAGGATCTGGCCTCAGGGCACAGAAAGACGCCCAGGAAATCAAGGGTGGGATCGGCTGCCCTGGGGCTCCAGGAGGCTGTGAGCTCCCTCCCAGGGAGGTGGGGAGTCTGCCCATCAGCAGGTGGCCATGGAGGAGCTTTGAGAGTGTAGGGACCTCTGACCTGCCAGGTCAAGGGGAAGGGCACACGGCCTTGCAACCGGGCCCATTAGAGGTCATGGGTGGGAAGGGGAGGCAGCTGCGTGATGCACACCCCCACGTGTGTATTTCCGCGGGGCGACGGAATAAGAAACAGAGCTGGAAGGCCCAGGCTGCTGGAGAAAAGCCGCAGGACCGCAGGAAGGCACAGCGCACTACCCAGCAGCCGCCCGTGCACTTAACAATGCTTAAGATGGGAAATCTTACCTATATTTTTAGCCGCAATTAAACGTTTAAAAAATAGGCTGGAAAGAAGATGGGGGTCATATTCTTTAAAAGTGAGGGGCTTTCATTCCGTCCCCCTCGGCCAGGGATGGGGAGCGGGGGCGACAGCACGGCAGGCAGCCCAAGGGCGCTGGGGGCAGGGGTGGAAGCAGGGCATTGTTTCCCAGCGGCTTGGGCCGGATATTTTTGGAGCATTAATCCGGTTCCTCCGGGGACAGCCCAGCCCCACGCCCCCTCCTCCCGCCCTGGAGGAGGAGGAAGGAGGAAGCAGGCGGAGCTTGCAGGTGCACTCGCGGGGTGAAGGGCTCCGAGCGGGAAGCACCGGCGGGGGAGTGCGTGTTTTTTCCGCCCCGCGCCCCGGGAGCCCGCGCAGAGGCCCCGCGCCCGGCGCGCAGGAGCACGGAGCGCGGGGTCCCCGGGGGCGGCTGGCGGCCTCTCGGGAGGTGAGGACAGCTGAGCGCGCGGGACTGTGTCCTCCATGCACGGCGGAACCGCTGTCGGTGCAAACCACGCTCCTGTCCCCGGAGAGGCCCCGGCAGCCCCACCGCACCCCGGGAGCCGCAGCTCTGCGCCCGCTGACCAGGCCAGTTATTTATGTTTTCATTTTGTTTTTCTTATGATTATCATTACTGTTATTTGTTTTTCAGAATTAGAATCCATCAGATATTCTCTCGCCCCAGAAGCGGGTCACATGTCTCCAAAGGGCGGGCAGACAGCTTTCCTCGGATGGGAGCGGAAGAAAAATATCTCGTAATTACGATGAATGTTAATAATTAAACTTCCTGTAAGTCAGCGGAGAGTCTGTTCCTGGAAGGTGTCTGCTCCACCCGGCATCCGGCGCACATCAGTGTTTCCGCGGAAACTCAGGTTGAAGAAGGGATTTGTGTCCGCACTTTTCTCCGGACCCACAGCACGATGGGTCCCTTGAGCTGACCCATCCCCCGAGTCATGTCGTGTGGGTGTGAGGCTGCACGCTGGTGTTTGCGTCTCTGATGCGAGCGGGGTCCCGCCGCCGTGAGCTCTGACGCACACTCACTCCGGTCCACACGCTCACATGTGCCCACACTCCCAGGCGCCTGTGCTCACCATCCCGTAGAGCCCTGATCTCTGGGTCCCCAGACCCCCCTCACCCCCTGGGTCCTCTGGTGCACTGCCCAGGGCCCAGGAGGAGGCTTAAGCTCCAGGCGGGAGCTGGGGGAGCCCCGGCAAGGCAGGTGCTCTGGGGAAGCAGCCCCTGGGAGGACGGTTCCCACCCCCGTTGCTCAGACTGCGGGTTAGAATTTGGAGTTCTTTTTGGTCACCTAAAGGGGACCGTTTGTGGTTGGGTGTGGCTGTTGGAGGCCCGTGTAAAGTCCCAGAGACCACGTTTTTGGGTCAGTGCCTCTGTGCCACGTGTCAGGAATTCGATGACTGGGGTACCACTGGTCAGGGCAGCGGAGAGTGGCCAGCGGCTCATCCCGGGAGGACCCATCCCGGAGGACAGGGGAGCGCTGGAGCCTCCCTGGTCAGGGAAGACAGCCTGGCCGGATCTGCTCTCTTCCCGAGGATTCCCTGCCCCTCGGCTCTGGTGCACGCGTGCGGCGGCCTCAACGGGGCAGCAGAAAACCTGCCTCCAGGAGCCTTCGGCCCTCCAGCCTGACCCTGACGGCGACTCTCAGAGCTGCTCTTTGCCGCGGGCATCGGCTCCTTCTGCACTCGCCCTGTACCTGCTGCCCCTCTGAGCAGGCTGGGTCCTACCCAGCACTCTCTGTGCATGGGGCTTCCGTGGCCCCGTGGCCCCCTCAACCCACTCCGGAGGCTCCGGGGCTCCCCTTCTGCTGCTTGCCCTCGCGTGCAGGCGTCGGGTCGCTGTCTTCCAGTCTCCTGGCCTCTCCGGTACTGGTCCTCGGTCCACAGCTCCTCTCAGGGAAGAGCCCAGCTGGACCCAGCCCGGACCCCCCCCCCCCCCGAAGCCCCATCAGCACGTGGTGTCCATGTCCCCCCTACTCCTCCAGCCACTGGTCCTAAAGGCACCCCGGGCTTCTCTCTCCCTGCCTGCCCCTCTCTGAATGAATGAATGAATGAATGAATGGGTTAGGCGGGAGCGAGGGAAATACCCGCAGTCCAGGGCAGAGAGCGGCTGGAGGCCGACCTTCTCCCCCAGGAGGACTGGCCAGAGTGGGGCCAGGTGCCCACTCCAGACGAGGCTGCTGCCTTTGCTGAGATACTGGCTTCAGGGTGGTCCCCGCGGTCTGGTCATGCCCAGGTCATGAGACGGCCATGCCTGGAGGAGACAGAGCCCTGACCCCCTCCTTGCTGTGTCCTGGATCGTGGGCCCCAAATTTATACGTTGAAGGCAAACCCCAGTGCCCCAGGATGGGGCCGCATCTGGCGCTGGGGCCTCTAGGAGGTGCTGGAGGGACCACGGGGTCCCCGGGGTGGCCCTGATCCCGTGTGACCCGGGTCCTTACAGGAATTTGGGATCAGGACAGACACGCATAGAGGGATGACCTGTGAGGACCCAGGGAGCGCGCGGCGTCTGCGTATGAGGGGAGAGGCCTCGGGGGGACCCCGCCCTGCCCGCTCCAGCATCCTGGGCATGGGCCACCGGGGACACAGGGGCATAAGGCCTGGGCCGTGGTGTTTCACTGTTTCCGCATTGCCTCGTCTCACACAGGCCTCGCTCTGAGTCTGCTGAGGCTACGGGGGTCAGAGAGCTCCCCCCGAGACAGGCCACGGCCCGTCCATCATAGAGTTCCTGACCCAGGCCGTCCCTCCGCGCCGTCACAGAACAGGACGCCCTTTCCATGGACAGGTGCCTTCTGACGGCACGGGTGTCCCCTCCTGTCCCTGGAGGCCTCGCCAGAGGGGACCCAGGGAGCAGGCTGACACCAGGCCGCAGCCCGCGGCCATAGCCACTGACCCCAGAGCCAGGCATGGCTCGGCTGGGCCACACACGTTCATTTTGCAGACTGGGATCTGGTTTCTTTGTTATGTGACACTTCACAGCAGGGACTGACTGGCACAGGAATGCAGGCTCCCACCTCTCTACGCGCCCCCCCCCCCCCCCGTGAGGGGCCGGGGAGCTCACTCCCCTGCACGTGCCTCTTGCCCCAGCGCTGGGCTTCCCGTCCCTGTCGCCTGTGTCGGTCACAGCACCAGGCTCCACCAGGGCCCCAGGCCTGAGCGCCTACAAGGAGCCAAGAGGGCCTGACCCACGACAAGGACACGAGATCCCACGAAGATGCTCAGAGGCCACGCCGCTGAGGTCACTCCGCGGACGGAGCGCCCTGCCCAGGGAGTCCTACAGACGGCCGAGCTGCTGGTGGGGGCGGGGGAGGCTGGTGACCCCCATCCGGAACGTGAGACCAATGACACAGGGAGATCTCGGGGAGGGGCGGGGTGGTCAGCCTGTTTGGTCTCAGTGGCTGCTGTGTGAGCCCAGGCCAGATGGGCCTCTGGGGCCCACGGGCCACCGCCAGCCAGAGCTGCTGGGAGCTGGTGTCGTCAGCGAGCCTATGTGGGGGGACTGGGCTGCGGGCGTGTGGGCCAGCGCGGGACCCCGCGTCACCCACACTCTCACCAACACCACCGCAGCTGCCCAGAGAGGCCTTCTGCCCACAAAGGAGCTGGTCCCTTCTTTTTAAGTCTGGTTGGGGCTTTCTGCTGGTTTCCAGAAGGTCGTCTGTTCTCTCCACCTGGGCCACGGGAGGACATAGGGGTGACCTGTCCAGCGGGCCGGGAACGGAGTGGGGCTGCAGTCTGAGCACTGACCGTGGCGTGCTCTGGAGGGACGGTTACGCTGTGAAGACACATCCCGGGCTGGGACACGGGCACTGGCCTCTGCGTGGCTCAGCTGAGCGCCGGCGTCCGTCCAGACCCGAGTCGGAATGCCGCCCAGGGCCGTGCAGCAGGGGAGGCAGAAGCTGGCCGGGGCAGCGCCCGAGGAGAGGGGAGAACCCAGCCTGTGGGCTCACTTGGTTTTGGATGAGGTGGACACAGCCGCGGGAGAGGAGGAACGGAAGCGGCCGGGGTCATCAGGTCTGAGCTTCCAATCCCCTGAGAGGGTGAGGACGAGAAGACAGCCAGGCGGGACCGGCTGCTCGTGGCATCAAGTCCAGATGCAGGGGGCGGCTGCCAGCCAGGGGGGCTCCTCTTGGGCTGAGGCTCTGGGCTCTGAGGGACTCCGGACGCAGCCGGGCGCACCCGCAGCTCCCCGGCATTACTGAGGACAGGAGACTCCGGGTGCCAGTCTACCAGGACGGTCCAGTGGTTACACGTCCCAGGTCAGGTTTCCGCCCCGCCCTGGCTTCAATCTGCTCCCCCCCAGCAATGGCGGGGCCCCTCCCCTGTCCTGGCCTCCCCTGTGCGTGAGGGAGGTGGTGGCAGTGGTTCCCGGGGGGCAGGCACCCAGGCAGGAGTGCGTTGGGGTCCTGGCGGCACCCTCTTCTTGGGCCTGTCCCGGGGACAGTGCCCGGTGGTCTGGCCACACAGGAGAGACCAGCACAGCTAGTCCAGGACCCCTGGCTGGTCCCCAGGCAGCAGCCTCCAGAGAGGGCTCTGGGCCCCATGTAGGCACAAGCTTTGCTGGGCGGGAGTCCCGGCCTTTCTCTGTGCCGGGGAGGGGGTCTGGGTCTGCCGCAGCGTCTGCCCTCACTGCTGCCCCCCAAGAACAGGCTGGGCGGCTTCGGGGTGTGCAGGCGGTGAGGCAAGGCTGGGGCCCGGGGCCCGAGCCACAAGCCCTGACGTCGGTCCAGCCCAGGCGGGGCACCTCTGCCCGGGCTCACGGCCACCATCCCGCGTGGGAGTAGCAGCAGGCACAGCAGTGTTTCTGGGGCAGCTGACGAGGGGCAGGACAGAGGCCAGGAGCAGGGAAGCGTCCCCAGGACGAGGGACTCACGGGCGGTGGCAGGTAACAAAACGCCACAGACGGGGAGCAGACAGCAGCCAGGCTCAGGCCAGGGTACGGGGTCTGGGGCAGGGGCAGCAGGACCTGGGGCCCTTCCCCCACAGGACGGGGGTCCTATGGGACCAGGGCCCCACCCTCATGACCTTATTTAACCAGAATCATCTCCAAAGGCCCAGTCTCCAAATACATCACACTGTAGGCCCAGGGCTTGTCCTATGACTTGGGGGGAAACAACCCACAGCAGGAGAACCATCAGGACGCCTGCGTATCGGCTTTTGGGGCCCTCACACCTGCTCAGGTCTTGGGGATTCTGCTTTGTCTTCTTTCTGGGGGGTGGGCCTCTCTTCCTGGATATGGGTCTCCCTCTGGGTTCCCGGTGCCCTTGTCCTCGGGGCAAGTGTGCAAGGCAGCCCTGCCCGTCCCCCGTCACTGTGGTCACTCCAGAGCCCAACTTGGTCCCAGGGCCGCTGGGCCTGCCCAGTGGGTGCCGTGTGCTCAGCGCACCCAGAGGGACCCCCGACCTGGCCGGGCCCCTCCTTCCCCCTCCTCTCCAACCCCTCATGCCCCAGGCTTGTTCTCAAACCTGCGGCTCCGCGGCCGTGCACCAAACCTCCCCAGAACTCCGTGGCAGCAACAACCACCGTTCGGCTCACGAGCCTGCGAGTCAGGAGCCAGGGCATGGCAGGCATAGCCGGTGGCCATGCCTGATGCCTGGGGCCGCAGCTGGAGCCTGCAGGGCTAGGCTAGGCTCTGGAATCATCCAGAACCTTCCAAAGGTCCTCACCTCCTCTGACTGGTGCTCTCTCTGCCCATTTCCAGCTCAGAGCTTCTCGGGGGCCCTCAGCTGTCACTGCCTCTCCACGCTCTGACGGTCCTCAGCACTTGGCGTCTGGCTTCCAAGATCGAGGAATGTCCTGGCCTCAGAGGTCACTCAGAAGTCCATGCAGACCTAAGGGCAGGCGAACAGCCCCCCCCCCCCCACCTCGATGCAGCCTGCAGGGCTCGGGGGAGCAGGAGGGTCCGCTACACGAAGAGTGGCCAGCCTCGGTCTCCAGCCAGCCTTGATCTGCTACCCCCATCCCCTCGCGGCTGCCGCAGCTGCCAGTCCCCAGCATGACCTGCTTTTCCCTGCCGGACTGCTCACGGGCCGCGGTGCGCGGCACCCAAAGCCTTGGCCCAGCCTCCCGCCCCCCCCTCGAGGTCCAGAGGGACCTCCTGCTGCCGCGGCCCTGTCGCTGTTCCGCGGCTCACCGTCCGCCCAGGGCCCCTCACTCTGCTGGCCAGGAGGTCACTCATGGAGACTTTCCACAGGGCTGGTAAGGAGGTGTCAGCTCCTCCTGGAAGCCCTCCCAGATACTCCCGCCGGACCACGGGTCCCCCCAGGAGCTTCCTGGGGCCTCGCGTGCACCCAGCGGGGTCCTGAGATCGGCCAGGACACTGTGTCTGGGACCCCTAGCTGCCAGTCCCCTCCTGTCCCCAGGGGACCAGCCCTGGGGCCGGGGCACTGCTGAGCCTGAGTGCGCGTGAGGGTCCCCGCCGGTGGGACCAGAGGCTGTGGGTGCGGGAAGGCGAGCGCGTCACGTGAGCCTCCTCGGCCACGGCCGGACGTCAGCGCACGCGGTCCTGCTCACCAAAAGCCCCTCCCACGCCTCTGTGGGATTTATTTTGGGTCGGTCCCTGCTGCTCTCCCGACTCGGGCGCAAGCCCGGGGCACTGGGGACACATCCCCTCCTTCCTTTCCCTTTGCGGGGCCCGAGACCAATGACTGTACCTGAGCCGAGCTCTGAGTCTCCTAACACACACTCGCCCCGTCCTCTCACCCTCCCAGCGGCCGTGCGGGGGACAGACTCGTCCCCAAGGAGAGGGAGCCCACCGCCGCTCAGGGAGAGACCCGAGGAGGGGAGCGGCGGCAAGGGGACGTGGGGGACGCTGAGAAGCCCTGCAGGCAAGGAGGGGGTCCCTGCCAGTCAGTCCCGCTTACACTGGAGGGCTGGGCGCACCGGGACTGCGCGAGGATCGGGTGAGGATCGGGTGGGGCAGAATCCGGAGTCGGAGTCGGTCAGGCAGGTGAGCAGCGGCGAGGCAGGCGAGGCGGAGTGGCGGCTGCGGGCCCCACAGAGCGTCCCCGGGGCGGAGCACATGTCCCGATTCCCGGACGCAGCGTTGCCTGGTGAAGTCTCGGGCACACGCAGCGTGGTGTACGCCTTCGCTCCGTGGACCCGGACACGGCGTGTTGCTCTGGACATTGAATTCACACTGGAAAGAGGGATGTCCCCACAGCGCCATCTCAGGGCACCAGCGCGTTTATCGTGGGACTCAAACCTCCCGGAGAGTGACTGATTTCCCCATTTTATTATTTACCAAGGGAATGGGCCAAGACAGCCAATAACGAACACGGCTTTGCCTGCTTGTCATTTAGATCACCCGTTTTTCTCGACCTGGGAGAAACGGGCAGATGTTCAGCGAGCTCGATTTCAGGAGTCTGGGTGCGCACATGCGTGTGCGGTCGACACTCTCCCTGGGGGCGGGCGGGCTGCGGCCGGCCCTGGACACTCCCGCGGGCCCCGCAGGGCCCCAGTCCACCGTGGGCGAGCCCGGCCCCGCCCTCCAGCGCCCCACACACGCCGCGCCCGTTCTGGAATTTCACATAAATGAAATCAAACTGGACACGTTCTTTTGTGTCTGGCTTCTTTCACGCATAATCGTGCTTTAAATTTCCTTATTTTTGAAAGGATTTCACAGCTTGATGGAGGCACAACCAAAATACCAGTGATGGAAACAGAGCCAGCGAGTGAATGCGCTCCAGAGAAACTGATATTTTAAAATTGTGGTAAAATATACACAGTATAACCTTTATTGCCGTCACCTCCTGTAAGCCCGTGGCCAGGGGCACTAAGCATGTTCATGCTGTGCGAGCCTCCCCACCGTTCATCTCGGGAGCTTTCCGTCTTCCCAAACTGAGACTCGGTCCCTATTAAACAGTGATCCCTACCAACCCCCTGAGCCCTGAACCCAACGTCCACTCTCCGTCCCCCTGAGACCTGGATCCCCATCCCTCCCCCGGCCCCGGTGCCCTCCGTCCACTCTCTGTCCCTGCGAATCCGGAGACTCCAGGGACCCCATCTGGGTGGGATCCTGCAGTGTTTGTCCCTCTGCGTCTGCCCTATTTCACTCCGCATCATGTCCCCCGGCTCCAACCAGCTGTGGCCGGTGTCAGCGTGTCCCTCCATGGGGCTGAGGGACAGTATGGTATGTGGATAGACTGAGTGTGTCCGTGTGTCCGTGGATGGACGCAGGGGCTGCTCCCGTGGGTCAGTGGCGGTGAACGCGGGCGTGCGAGCGTCCGCTCACGTCCCTGCTTTCACTCTTGGGCAGAAGTACCGAGGGCTGGGAGTCAGATCGTACAGTGGCTCTGAAACCGCCCCTGTTTTTCCCTGGCAGCCACACCAGCTTACACGCCCGCCGACGGTGCATGGCATCCCAATTTTTCCATGAAGTCACCATCACTTGTTAGCGTGTGGGTCTTTCTGACAGCAGTCATCAGGTGGGTGTCATAATTGGTGTGAGTGATGTCTCATTTGCATTTCCCTGGTCATTAGTGAAGTTGGGCGTCTCTCCACGTGCTTGATAACCATTCACGTATCTTTGGAGAAATGTCTACCCGAGTCCTCTGCCCACGTAAAAGTAGTACAGTCTGTTGTTGTTGAATTGTAAGAGCCATTTATATGTTCAGGATATTAATTATTCATCAGTTACGTGATCATATAAAATCAACTTTGTAGAGTAGTCTGACAAAGGACGCTTAGGACACTCAAAAATGTAAATGGAGGATTGAAGTCTGTGTTGATCAGGGTTCTTAATTACAGACAACAAAACCCACTCTTGGTAACTGAAACAGAGAAGCATTTGTCCAAAAAACGCACAAAAATTCCTCAGGAATCATTGTTCTAGAAACAACCCCCAACCCCAGAAGAGTCCTGGCTACCAAAGGGGCTTCTGGCTCTGCTCCAGCTAAGACGCTGCCAGCGCCAGGAAGGGCACCGTGGACCAGTGCTGGGCAGGTGGCCCTCCGGGAGAGCACCCAGCCTGGCAAAGTGTTTCCCTCCCTCCAGTCTGGGACAGTGACTGGTTCTTTGATGAGCCATTGCAACATTCTATATACGTTACAGACCAACAGAAGGAAGCCCGTGAAATAACAGGAAAGATGCAATCAATTCAAAAGAAATCAGTATTGGGGAGAAAAAGAAACATGGGGCAGTCAGGACCAGTGGAAGTCATGGAACCGGCGGGGACCCAGCCCTTCAGGGTGTGTGTCTACACTGCATGTAAGTGGACTAAAGGTTCTCCCTGGAAGATGAAGATTGTCAGATTGGATAAAAGTGAGCAAGACCCAACTCCATCATGTGCACAGGAAACGTGTCTCAGTCACGCAGACTGAAAATAATGCTGGAAAAGCAAACAGCGCGGGAACGTTGACCGGAAGCAGGAAGTGGGCCACGACATCACCAGAAGGGAGTGAACTCCGAGGCGAAAAAGCACGACTAGAGACAGGACATCACTTCATAATGGACACAGGACTGTTTCACCAGGGAGGTGTGAGTCTTAATTTCATGCACCTCATAATGACCTCAAAATACATGAAACAAAAATGCGTAGTACTTCTAAGACAGGAGGCTCACCCCCAACCGCAGTGGGACTTTTGACGTCGAAGTGGCAGCACTCGATCCAACGTGAGAGAGGACACCGACCAGCACGCAGACCGCACGAGCAAGACCAAAACGATCGTGACCTGACGGGTGTGCAGAGCGCTAGCCCGGACGACGGCGCCGCTCCTTTTTTGTTTTTTTCTTTAAGCGCGTGGATCATTTACAAAAGCCAATCCTATCTCAGCCCATAAAACAAGTCTTTAAAAACTGGAAAGGACTGGAAGTGTGTAGGGCCTGTTCTCGGGCACAGTGGAATCATACTAGAATCCGACAGAGGAAAGATAAGCAGAAAAATACTCATATATTTAGAAACGAAGACAAACGTTCGGTACCAGCCTGTCGTCAGCTCAGCATCGTCTTCTTCCCGCTGCATTCTCTTCTGTGTCCCTGTAGAGAAAGCTAGTAGCCGGGCTCCCAGAGTCCCTTGAGTGGACGTTCTGACAGTGAGGGACACTTGAGCAGGATTTGGAAGGCAGAGGGAAGGAGCGGCCATTCCTCGCCGTGGCATCTACAGGGGCCCTTGCGGCTGGTGGCGGTAGCTTCCCTCGGCTTCCAGGGTCAGTGTGAGACCCTCCCTGAGTGCGGCAGGAGGCTGAGGTCACTGGGCAGCCTCTAGCGTCACCTGAGGTCCCAGATACAGCCCCCCTGCCCTTTCCGAAACTGACTTTCCTCTCCTACAACTTCCAAATTTCCCACTGTTCATGTAAGCCCGGAATTTCCTACAATAGATCTCTTTCTCTCGTGACTTCAGTTTTTCTGACCAAGTACCCTCTTCTGACCTTCCCACGTACCAGCAGCGCTTCCAGTAGTATCGAACCTTAAACATAGGAATCTGAGGGGCACCTGGGGGCTCAGCTGGTTAAGCCACTGCCTTTGGCTCAGGTCATGATCCTGGAGTCCGGGTTCGTGTCCCGCATCGGGCCCCCTGCTCAGCGGGGAGTCTGCTTCTCCCTCTGCCTCTCCCCTCTCATGCTCTCTCTCTCACTCCCTCTCTCCCAAGTAAATAAATAAAATCTTTAAAAAAAATTAGGAATCTGGGATTAGTTATCAGATCAGGTTAAGTTTGCTGTCAGTAATGAATTTAGGACCAGTATCAAGCAGGATACGGGGGCGCCTGGATGGCTTAGAAGGTCCGACTCTTGCTTTTGACTCAGGTCCTGATCTCAGGGTCGAGGTCAAAGTCTTTACCAGGCCCCGTACGCGGTAGGGATCCTGCTCGAGATTCTCTCTCTCCCTCCGCCTCTGCTCCTTCCCCCTCAAATAAATAAACAAATCTTTGTTTAAAAAATCGGGATACAGATAGTCTGTGAATATAGTTACCAACAAAATTATCACCTCTAATTGTCTGACGAAGGGGCTCTCGCAGCAGGACGTGACAATGGAAGGTTGTGAGACGCGGCTGCGTGCACTGGGGGGACAGCGAGGAACAGACTAGCCCCATTCTCAGCCCACGGCACAGCCAGGGAACCAGCGGGCTTCCAGGGCTCCTTTGCAAAAAAAAAAAAAAAAAATGACCTCTTGTAGGTTTCAGGCAATTTTTTGAAAAGAGGACCGCAAATGGATCAAGAAGACGGGGTGTGTCCATACGTGCGGGGCATCCCTCGGCCGTCAGAAAGCACGACCGCTCGCCGTTCGCAGTGATGTGCGTGGAGCCCAAGAGGCTTTTTAAATAAAGATTTTACTTGTTGATTGATCGATCGATCGATCGGTCTGAGACAGGAGGCGCACGGCCATGAGCGGGGGCAGGAGCGGAGGGAGAGGGACGAGCGGACTCCGAGCCGAGCACAGCGCCCGAACCGGGGCTCGATGGAGCCCGAGGGTGTGCTCCGTGGAAGGACGTCGCCGGAGAGAGCCTGCGATCGTGTGAGCTCACTCTTGTGGAGCGCGAGGAGCGGGACAGATGAGCTTAGGGCACGGGAGAGAGACAGGAGGCGGCCGAGCGTGGGAGACTCTCCGTGAGGCGGATGGAGGCGGCGGGGGCCGGGCTGGCTGCGGTGGGCGTCCAGGAGGGCACCGGCTGCGCCGAGCACTGGCTGTTGTCGGTGCGGAATCCCCGAATTGCGCGCCGGAACCCGGCACTGCGCTGTATGCCTGCAAACGAGAATTAGATACAAGAAAGTCCTTCTTCTTCTTCTTTTCTTTTTTTTTTTTTTTAGAAGATTTTATTTATTTATCTGACAGACAGAGATCACAAGCAGGCAGAGAGGCAGGCAGAGAGAGGGAGGGAAGCAGGCTCCCCGCTGAGCAGAGAGCCTGATGCGGGGCTTGATCCCAGGACCCTGAGACCATGACCTGAGCCGAAGGCAGAGGCTTTAACCCACTGAACCACCCAGGCGCCCCAAGAAAGTCCTTCTTAAACTTCAGCGAGTGTAAGAAAAACCCACGCGTACAAAGCGGACCTCAGACTTCCGTCGCGGCTGCAGAGTTGCAGCTGCCATAGAAGTCGCGGTTCTCCGGCCGCGCTTCAGCCAAAGGGCGTTCATTCGGGAGGAGCGAGGGCACGTGAACCGGAGCGGGTCGTGCTGGGTCCCAGCGACCCGCCCTCACCAGCAGACGCAGCCCTTTCTGCCCACCCGAGGAGGCATGTCTGCGCCCAAGGACCCTGGGAGGGCCTCGCCGGCGACACCGCGGGGAGGAGGGGCCCCGCCTCGAGCCTCCGCCACCGCCCGTCACCGTCTCCAGATCCACGCACCGGTGCACCTGTTCGTCCCCCGATCTCCGTGACAGGAAGACGCAGCAGAGGACGGCCGTCTACAAACCGGACGCAGGTCCTCCCAGATGCCCCATCTGCGGGCACCTGGATCTCAGCTGTCTGGACTCCAGAGGTGCCCGGGGTGACGCGGGGTGTTGAAGGGCCCCTCTGCGCCCTTCCGGGGCAGCCGCCCAAACTAAGACACGCCTCCCCTCTGTGTGCTTCCCATGTCCAGGGTACGGAGGAGTAAACTCAGACCGTTCTGTGTCCCGTGCTGAAAGCGACGGGGGTGGGGGGGCCACGAAGCCACCATGTGCCCCAGAGGACACACCTTCCAGTGGGCAGAGCCCGGAAAGGAAGTGGCCGAGGCTGCCCTGCTCCTCGGGGGTGCCTGGCGGTTTGTTCTGACGGCGCCAGGCTTGGAAGCGGCTGCTCCGGAGGGAAGGCTGGCGACAAGGAGGTCGGGACGGGCAGGGCGTGTCCAGCGGGCAGGCGGCTGGGAGCTGGCCCTTCACACCGGGAGGGGGGATGTCACACAGGCCCACAAGCAGGGCGTCCCCGCGGCAGGCAGGAGGCTACCGTGGCCTCAAACGTGGCTTTCCCTCCACAAGGCTGTGTGGTCACCGCCACGGAGGGCCCGGCTCACCAACACCAGAGCCGAAGCTGAGCCCCAGAATAGACCCTTCCCCAGAGGGACAGGCCAGTCACCAGGGGGACAGGTTGACATTGTCAGCCCCCTGCTCTGGGGTGGACCTGGGTCTGGAGCCTTCGGGGTCATCTGGGCACAACGTGCCTTCTCCGGCCTGGACCTCGGAGGAGACGCTGGCATGGGGGTGGGCACAGGACCTCCTGTGCTCCGTTTGCCTCTGTCTGGGGAGCACAGAGGGGACTGTGCAGGAGGGTCCCATAGTCTTTTAAAGCCATGTCCCAGCTCTCCAAGTAGCGTGACGGCAGGCTCCCTGCCTCTCAGCCCCCCTCCCCCGACCCTCCCGCCTGGGAGCAGGCGCGTACCTGCCACCGTCCATCCACACACCAAACCGGCCGCTCCGACCCACCTCCCAGCTCTCCGATGCTCTGCCCCATTCACCCCGAGCCCCCCCTGCACCCCGCCGCAGGACACCCTCCATGTTGGCTCCTGGGTCAAACCCAAGGTCCTGTCCAGCCAACCTCCTTCTCCGTGGCACCAGATAACCCTGTGTGACACTGCCTGGCTTCCTCCATGGCGTCTGTCTCCCTCCATGCCGGGTCCCGGGCAGCTCCTGCCCGTTCTGGCCTTCCTGCCTCATCCGCGTCTCTCACTTGTGATTACCTCCGCGTCCCCGACGGTCCCCGACGTCCAGGCCATCCACCAGTGGGCACCGTGACAGCCTCCCTCGGCATCCAGCAGGCATATCAAAGCTGCCGTGTCCAGGGCTGCACTCCTGGTCGGTCCCTGCCCAAGGCGGCCTCCTGCGGAACTTCCCCACCCAGTTCCGTGGGTGGCAGCTCCACCCCGGGGCGCTCCGACCCAAGCCATCAGCCCCGGCCTCCGCACACATCCTGACATCAGCTCTCCTCCCCTGGCTGGCCAAGGAGCTTTCTCCTCGCTCACTTGTCTGCTGTGACCCAACCCTGGGTAGATGTTCCAGCAGCCAGAGCCGAAGCACCCAGTACCAATCACCCTCTGTTCAGAGCCTCCAGTGAGCAAATGACTCCCCATCAACTGGGCCCCTGCCACCTTCCTGGCCTCACCACTGCCTACCTCCTGGCCACCCCTAAGCCTGGCCCCATTGGCCTACTTGCAGGCTGCACATGCATGTTGGGCCTACTGTGCCCCAGGACCATGGCACATGCTGTTCTCACTCCCTGCAATCCTCCTCTCTTGAACATGCACGTGAGTGTCCCGGTATCAGGTCCCAGGGCCTCTAGGGTAGGGGAGGCTTCACTTCTCCCTGTTTAAAGTGCCACTCGCCCTACACACACCAGAACCGCCCGCCCCTCCCTCCCTTACTCCCCCTGCACTGTCCACCCCCAGCGGGATCATGTACAGCCTGACATGTATTTCTGCATCTCCACGTCGTCTCCTCAAGGCTGGGGTCTCATCTGCTTTGTGCACAGAGGCGTCAGCAATACTTCCTAGACACACACAATTTTATTTGCTATTTATTTCTTCAAAATTTGTAAATTCTGGTAAAATATACATAGCACAAAATGTACCATTTTAATCATTCTCAAGCGTGCGATTTGGTGGCATTTAGTGCATTCTCGTACGCTGGGAAATCATCTGCTGTCCGCTACTGACTCCTAACTGGTCACTGTTGGACGTTACCCGCTAACTTCCATGACACTAGGGGAGGACTAGCTCTGCCACAACACCCACCTGTCCTCTCCCACACCCTCAGGATAAAGAAAACTTATTTGAATGAACAGTCAGTATCTATGCCACCGTGACCAAGTGCCACGCATCCCCGTGCGCAGACAACGCAGGGCTCCTTCCTCGGACAGCTGACCGGTTTTCCTGGACTTCGGTATTGCCACACTCTGTCGCTACCCTTTTCTCTTTAATTCTTTCCAATTGCTCTGCCCGCCGTCGCGCTTTTGATTGTTGCTATACCAATGGGACAGCCGAGTGCTGAACAGCTCGAGAGACGTGGGAACCCACGGGAAGCGCTGGAAGCTTCTCGGCGTGTCTGGCTGGAGCAGGTCACCCGGCGTACCTGAGGAAGAGTGTGAAGGGGCTTCTGCCCCAGTGTGGAAGGCGGCGCCTGCCCGGGAGGAGCTGTGACGGGAGCAGCTGGCACCGGCCACGGCATGACAGGAAGGACAGAGGCTTCCGTGCGACCAGAACCGGGTCCGCGGGCCATGCACCATCTTGGCCGCTCCCTCCCCACAGCGCAGGACCTTCTGGCTCTGCCTAGCTACGACAGCCCCTCAGACAAGCACTCTGAGAGCAATTAAGTTCTGCAGCAAATGTTTGCCGACTCGGGAGCGGACGGCCGGGGTGCTTCCGCAGGAGGCCAGCCTCCAGCTGAACCTGGAAACGGAGGAGAGCAGACATTCCTGGGAGAAAAGAGGGGGACCCGGGAAGTGGGGGCATACAAGCAAGGGCTGGCTGGCGGGACAGCAGGGGCAGCCTGTGCAGCGAGGGCGGGCTGAGGGGGACACCTGGGGACTGTGACAGAGTGACCCTCGCTCCAACTGCCTCGGGTAGGACCATGGAGCCCTCGAGTCAGGCGCAGCCCCGGGGCAGGAAGCAGGTGGGATGCGACGGGCACTGCAGATGGCTTGTGGGTAGGAGGGGGCTGGGTGTCGGGACAGGCAGGGGAGTCAGCCCAGACAGCCCAGGGTGAAGCACCAAGATGGCAGGAAGTGAGGCCAACGGAAGGTTCTGGAAGGCCAGCAGGACACGGGCCGACTTGCTCCAGGGACAGCAGCCTGGGTTTGGATCTCAGCCTGGGCCGCGCACAGCCCCAAACCCCACACCCAAGGGACTCTGTGGTTTCTCGACAGCAGGCCATGGGCACTCCAGACAGGTGTCTCTCTACCTGAAAAGCCATCCGGCCGAGCACCCGGCCAGCCCCGACCGTCACCGGCAGGCCGGCGGGGCGAGCGCTCCCAGCCTGGGTCTTGGAAGAAGACAAAGGCAACCAAGACAGCAGCTGAAGCTCAGGCCCGTCCCCACACGGCCAGCCCTGCCCGCCCAGAGTCAGGCCAGATGGAGCAGCCAGGCCCCTGGGGACTCAGGGCCTTTGTGCTCTTGGTCCAGTGACAGCCACAAACCATCCATCAAACTGAAGGACCTCATTTAAATTCTAATAGGGAGGGGCCAGGAGGCAGCGGACTTCCCTGGGGCTGCCTTCTCTGTCTGCTCTGCTGACTGTCCGCCGAGGGCTGTCCACACTGGGGTCGCATGGCCCCACGAGAGGCACACAGAAGTGGGGGGCTTTCCTCTGGAAAACTCGGGACGTGTGCTCTTGGTGGCGTTCCCAGGGACCCCCGAATCACGCCACCTGCCGCAGGAAGAAGGGAAGCTGCCCCGCCGGTTCGCAGAGCAGCTCCTCCCCGACGCTGTGGTGGGGCCCAGGCTGAGCGCTCCGGCGTGGACAGACATGTGTCCCACGAGTGGCTGGATTTTCGGAGAAGGTGTCAGTCCGGCTGGCATCTCGTCTGCCGGAGTTACAAACGCCTGTTCCCTTGGTGCTAGGACGCAGCTCGCCCCCCCGGCGCCACGCGGGCACACACGCCACAGGCACCGCTGCCCAGGCCCAGCCACCCGGCCGTCCAGCTCAGCCTCGTGCCTGTGCGTTCATTTGGTGCGGGCAGGGGCAGTGGAGGGGGTGCCAGCTAACCCCACAGCATGTATGACAAGCGGGGGGGGGCGGGGGGCGGAGGCTGCCGCACGCTGGGGAAGGCAGCACGGACAGAGGCGGAAGGGGTCAGAGGCCGAGCGGGTTCCGGTGGGCACAGCCAGGACTTGGCATTTCATTCTGAGGGAGTGTCCGACGGATCAGTAGGAAGACCCTCTCGCCGGACCCCGCCGTGGACTGGAAATGGGGTGAGGCTGGTGGGAACGTCGCGGAGACTGTCGGCTCTCCTTCTGCCTGCGCAGCTGCTGGTGGCCCGTCCGCTCACAGGGATGGTGTGGAGGGGAGCGCGGGGCCCTGGGGAGAAGCCAGATCTGCAGACGCCCGCTCCAGGGGTCCTGACAACACGAGCCGCTGCAGTGAAAGCCATAAAGGCCAACCTGTGGGACACGGCCACGCGCGAGGTTTTCCTCTCCGTGTTAAACGCGTCGTCAATCCCAATAGTGATTCTATGACGGAGCAATGATTCCCGTCCACATCCGGAGATCGAGGGATAGAGACTCAGGGGTCAAGGGCCCCAGAAGGCAGGCAAGGTGAGCTCCCCGGTCTCGACACAAAGGCTTGGTTGACTCGGACAGATACCCTTCAGGGACGGGCTGGAGCGGACAGACGTCCTAGCACGACCTTTGACGGTTGGCTCCCACGCCGTCTCACTGGGCGACACGCCCACCTAGAAAAGCTCCTTTTTCTCCGCGATCCCATGGCGTGCGAGCGTCTCGCCCGACAGCACACGTGTCTTTGTTGCACAGACTCGGTGCCCAGTCATGCCGTGGGTCCGGGAGGCAGTGCCTTGTTATACGCCGCGGGGAAGCTGCCCCCGGGGTCTTGCCTGAGGGGGCGACATCCCCCTCCGCAGTGGGCACCGAGTGCTTTGCAAGGGCCGTGCTCTCCGGGGCCTCCGGTGCACACAGTCGTGAGGACACCGGCAGAGGCCGGTCTCCTAGGAGCTGCCTCCCCCGCCGCCAGCCTGTCCCCGACCAGTGTCCGGGGCTCACTGGAGCCCCGAGCAGGGGGGCCTCACTGTCCAAATCAGAGTCATTGGAAACAAGCCATTTGACGGCAGCCTGCGTTCATCCCTATCAGAAAACCCCAAGCTCGGGAAATGCGTCTTCCGGCAGACGTCTCAGGAAAAGTGTGCGGACCCTCGGGCCGGGCTGTCCCCACACAGCATCTTGCCTTTCACACCCCGCTGTCCGCCAGCCACCAGGGGCCACTGGCAGCAAGCCTCGAGTCCTATCTCCCAGACAGGCGTCCCGGCGGCAGCTGGGTGTCCCGGGAAGGAACGACGTGGACAGACAAGGGAAGGCAGGAGGCTGGGCGGTGGCAGCCCCGGGGCAGGGCCGTGGGGCGCAGGCACCCGTGGCAGACGCGCAGGGAGACGACGGCAGGCTCTCTCGCGGCTCCCCCGGATCAGAGGCTCTGAAGGCCCCGTCCCCGCCCCCTGTGCCCAGTGACCCCGGCCGGGCTTCTCAGCGGGCCTCCAACCAGCCAGGGCTCCGTCCTGGAGCGGCCCGGAGCGGCCTCCCAAGGTGGGATGGGGCGAAGGGGGTGCGAGCCCCGTGGGCCCGTCTGCGTTTGGGGAGGGTCGGTGTCCCGCAGTCCCTCCAATCCACTTCGGTAAAGAATTGCTTTTTTAAAAAATGTTCTTTTCCGGGGCACCTGGGTGGCTCGGTCGGTGAAGCATCTGCCCTCGGCTCGGGTCACCATCTCGGGTCCTGGGATCGAGCCCCGAGTGCAGTCAGGGTCTGCGCTGAGCAGGGAGTCGGCTTCCCCCTCCCTGTGCCCCTCCCCCGGCCCGGGTGCCTGCTGGCTCTCGCTCCCTCAAATAAGTAAACAAAATCTTAGAAAGCTGGTTCCAGAGTTCGGCACCAGGGCTCACCCGGGAGCCCCTGCAGAGCCGCGAGGGCCTGTCTCCGGCAGCATTGGGCTGGTCCTTGCTGGCTGCGTGGGTACGGATGGCCATTCCCTGGACGGTTCTAGGCTTGTGCCGCCGCCTCTTCTCCGGGCTGATTCTGGCTGAGGCAGGGGCTGGGCGAGGCAGTGGACCCCTCTCCCGGGCCCACCAGCCCTCTGTCCGCCCCCAACCAGGGAGTCCTTCCCTCAGCCTCGACCTGGGGGCACCACCCTGCGCCCTGGGCAGACACAGCGCCGCCCGCCCCCCAGCAGCGGCCAGAAGACCCCGCCCCATGAGCTGGAGGCTGCCCACGGCTGCCACCCCCGACCCCGGGACTGCCAGCCTGTTGGGGGAGGGGCTCTGACCTTCAGTCCGCACTTCTCCCAGCTCGGGAGACTCGGGCGTCTTTCTGTGACTGACCAGGGGCCGCTTTTTTTTTTTTTCTTTTCAGCGTAAGAGAATTCATTGTTTATGCACCACACCCAGTGCTCCATGCAATCCGTGACCTCTATAATACCCACCACCGGGTTCCCCCAACCTCCCACGCCTGCCCCTTCAAACCCCTCAGATTGTTTTTCAGAGTCCACAGTCTCTCATGGTTCACCTCCCCTTCCAATTTCCCCCAAATCCCTTCTCCTCTCTAACTCCCCATGTCCTCCATGCTATTTGTTATGCTCCACAAATAAGTGAAACCATGTGATAACCGACTCTCTCTGCTTGACTTATTTCACTCAGCATCATCTCTTCCAGTCCCGTCCATGTTGCTACAAAAGTTGGGTATTCGTCCTTTCTGATGGAGGCATCATACTCCATAGTGTATATGGACCACATCTTCCTGATCCATTCGTCCGTTGAAGGGCATCTTGGTTCTTTCCACAGTTTGGCGACCGTGGCCATTGCTGCTATAAACATTGGGGTACAGATGGCCCTTCTTTTCACGACATCTGTATCTTTGGGGTAAATACCCAGGAGTGCAATGGCAGGGTCATAGGGAAGTTCTCTTTTTAATTTCTTGAGGAATCTCCACCCTGTTCTCCAAAGAGGCTGCACCAATCTGTATTCCCACCAACAGCGGAAGAGGGTTCCCCTTTCTCCACATCCTCTCCAACACATGCTGTTTCCTGTCTTGCTGATTTTGACCATTCTAACTGGTGTAAGGTGGTATCTCAATGTGGTTTTAATTTGAATCTCGCTGATGGCTAGTGATGATGAACGTTTTTTCATGTGTCTGATAGCCATTTGTATGTCTTGATTGGAAAAGTGTCTGTTCATGTCTTCTGCCCATTTTTTGACATGATTATCTGTTTTGTGTGTGTTGAGTTTGAGGAGTTCTTTATAGATCCTGGATATCAACCTTTTGTCTGTACTGTCATTTGCAAATATCTTCTCCCATTCCGTGGGTTGCCTCTTTGTTTTCTTGACTGTTTCCTTTGCTGTGCAGAAGCTTTTGATCTTGATGAAGTCCCAAAAGTTCATTTTCACTTTTGTTTTTTTGCCTTTGGAGACATATCTTTTTACACCATGTGTGTGAGCTGCTCGTGTCGTCCCCACCCCCCGCCTGGTCTTCCCGTGTTTGAGCTCATTTCCCTCAACTCAGAAGGGACATTCTGTGCACAGGACACTGGCCCCCATTCTGGCAGCTCCGCCGGTGGGAAACCTCCCCCAGTTGAGCCGCAGCGGCTGCTTCATCAGTGGGTTTGCCCAGCAGCAAAAGCATTTGCTGATACAGTTAGACTTCTGTGTCATCTTCCTTCGCAGCCTCTGGTTCTGCCTCAGGCTGGAACACCCGTCCCCACCCAGTGCGCAAAGAGGCCCCATCATGTTTCATCGGCTCCTGTGGCTTCCTTTCTGGTTCCCTGTCTAATCTGCTTGGAGCGGATCCAAGGTCATCTCCGTCCACAGGGCCACTGGGGTCCCCTAGCGCTGCTTACTGAGAACCCCATGGTTCCCAAGGCCGCCCTGTCCCAGATGGGCTTCCCACGGCGACCAGCGCCCCCAGGTCGGCACCGGCCGCCAAGCCGCACCAGCTCCGCAGCTCACGGAGGGCTTGGGAGGCTGTCAAGACGTCCCCGCGATGGCTGCTCCCGTCCCTGCTCCATGTTTCTCTCCTGAGAGAACTTCATCGCCAGCTCGTTGGTCGGCATGGAATGGCTTCTTGGGGTCTTTTCAGGGGACCCTCCGACCCTGTGGGCTTGTTTAGGAAGCACAGAGCTCTGTGCAAGGCCGGGCACCTCCCCCATGTGCGAGCCCTGGGCCTCTTGGGAGGCTCGGTCTCCCCCACCCAGGCTTCCCTGCGGCATTCCTGCTGTGGTCCCCAGGGTCCTTCTAAGGGTCGACGCCAGTTTTGCAACTTGGGATGCCAGCACTTAAAATCTCCTGCAAGATGCGAAGCGGGTCCTCAGACAACAGTCCGGACTCATCTTCTTTCCAGAGGGTCCTTCGGTGGCTTTCCGTGGGGCAGGCGCAGAGCTGATGCACTTGCCCAGCCGGGTCCCGAGGTTGTCCCACATGTGGGTGGTAACACACGTTGTGTCACTGTCCTCCCCTGGGAACAGCAGTGACGAGACGGCCGGCGCCCTGATGCCGTGGGCGGGGAAGGCCTAGGAGGACCGGCCTGTTGGGACTCAGGGCCACCGGCTTCCCCTGTGCCTGCACGCCTGAGGAGATGGGGTTCTGCCTGCTTCTCCCCTTCTCGCGGTCATGCACACGGTCGAACTCGGCAGTGAGGGAAGCCGGCCCCGGGCACCTGGTCTCTGCTTCCTCACTTCCAGAGAGTCCCAGAGGGCTCGCTGGGACAGCGCATCTGGTCCACACCCCGGTCTGCTCTCTGTGCCGCGGGGGGGAGCACAGAGCGGTGGGCTGCGAGAGCGGGTCCTCTTGGAGGGCTCCCCTTCGGTCAAGATGGACGTCCCTCCTTTTCCGTCCCAAGCCCCTGACACGAACATCTGTGCCGCAGATACTGTCTGTATCGTCCGCGTGGGGCCGCGATCCGTCCTTTCCCTCCTGTCGGGAGCCCGCTCTCCGCGCAGGTCCCGATGCCGTCTCGCCTGCGCGGCCACTGCAGAGCTGGAGGCCTCCCCGGAACCGAGGCCCGGCACACTCCTCTGGGACCGCCGAGGGCTGTGCGTTTTCTCTCACGTTTCTCACCGCATTCCCTGGCTTTGCCTGGTCCCCGAGGCTGCTGGGTGGTTTGCATCCTGCCTGAATTCTAAATTCCTGCTGGGGCGTCCGGAGGAACCGTGGGCAGGGGAGCACCGCTGTGCCGTGGTCACCACTGAGCAGGGTCAGAGCACGCCGAGGGACGCGGGGACATCTGCCCTGCTGGTCAGCACGGAGTTTGGAGCCCCGTGACCCTGGGCCGTGGCCTTCACCCTCACAGTGTGGGGGCTCTCTGCCATCTCCGGAAACAGAGAAGCCTCTTACACTGGATTTGAAAGGCTCCCGTCAAACCCCCCACACGTGTGTGTGCACACACGCATGTGCAGACACGCCCGGGCACCCCTATGCGCACGCACCCGTCGCACACGTCGTGCACTGTCATGTGGGCCCCACGGTGCGGGGCTGGGAGGCCAGGAGTGCGGCCTGCCGAGACGCCCGGAACGGTGCGCCGAGAGGCAGACCGCGTGGGAGCACGCACGGGCGTGGCGTGGCCCTCGCGGGAGCTGGGAGTCTGCAGACACTCAGCCACGCAGGCAGGACGTGGCTTTCCGTTGGAAGCCACACAGCTGGTGGCGGGCCAGCAGCCCGCGGACACCGAGGGGCGTAAGTGCAGGATGGCTCCCAGCTGCCGGCCCTGGGGCACACTCTGGAAATGGGGCCACAGGGGACAGGGACAGATGGAGGGCGAGGACTGGTGCAGGGGAGGCGGGACCCCCTGCCGTGGGTGGGCTCAGGAGCACAGGGACCCCCCGGCTCAGAAGGCAGATCCGGAGGAAGGTGCAACAGCCCCTGGGGAACGAGCGTCTGCCCAGGAAGGAGAACCTCGGCCGGGGGCGGGGGGGGGGGGGCGCAGAGACGGACAGAGAATGAGACACTGAGAGACAGCGAGACAGACAGGGACAGGGACAGGCCGCCCCAGGGGACGCCCTGGAGCTGGATCATGGGGTCCGTAGGGGACAGTGGAGTCTGCGGACAAGGTCATGGAATCCAGGGACACCTCGTTCACCCGAAGAACGGACCAATGGTGGTGTGGGCGCCGCCGGGTCCGCGAGTCCAGCCCACGGCGCCTCCCCGCACAGACGCCGCATGTACCCTCGCGTCCCCGCGGACGGCCTGTCTGCACCAGAGCCGCGTGTCCCTGCAGGTCACCCTCGGCACCGCTCGGACAGTGCATGTGCCCATGGGTCGCCACCAGAGGGCGCCACCGACCTCCAGGGACGGGGTGGTGGGGCAGGCGCACACGCAAGTGGTGGGACTGGGGAGTCTCCCCCGTCACTATCTTCCCAACCGCAGGTCCCCCAAGGCTGGGATGGGGAGAAGCCGCTGCGGGGGGCGGGGAGGCGGGGAGCAGCGTGGCAGGCGGGGCCCCGAGAGCCGTGGAGCCCAGGGTGCCGAGCCCAGCTTCCAGGGAGACTCAGAGAGGGAGCCAGAGGTCCTAGTGGGCCCCATGCCGCTGGGTCCCCCGCCTGCAGCAGGCCCCTTGATCCCACTGTGCCTGCTCCCATGGACGCGCCTCGGCTAGAGGAAGGTGCTTTCCGGAAGAGTGTCTGCTCCGTGTTTTAATCCGCATCACTAATCCTTCTCCGGCTCTTTCTGCGGCCCTCGGCTGCCTGAGGGGGCAGGGGGACACTCGGGCTGCATCTGGGGCGTCCCCGCGCACCCCGCGCACTGTGGGGACACCGCCCGGTGACTGGGAGGTGCTGAGTTTTGAGTATTCGCTGCCTTTGTCTCTGGTCCAGCGTGTTTCACTGGAAGCTTAGGGACGCTCCTTCCTAGCAGGGCTGTTTCTCGGGGCGGGCTCGCCCCCGGGCAGTCAGCCGTCCGCTCTGCAAGCCTGCGGGAGCTGGGGCCAGCTGGGCGGCCCCGCAGCCGGACAAAGCGGCCAGAGGGTCAGCTCCCCTGGGCCACGCGTGAGGACGTGACTCAGGAACAACGGGGCGCCCGGCCGGCTCAGTCCAAGGGCCCGTGACTCCTCATCTCGGGGCCTCCGCTAGGCCTGCGTGGACGTCGCGGGCGGAGATCGTGAGAGAAGGGAACAAAACCACCAGACAGCGAAGACCTGCACTTTGTCCCCGCGGCCTCTCGGTTCTGTCCCCCAAGGTCGTGTTGGTTCAAACTCCCGCCTCCAAACATCTCTGACTCGGTTAGCGCTTTGGAAGCTGATGCCCAGGGCTCTGGGAGGAGTTCGGGATTTGACAGGTTCTCTGGAAAGGCCATTCCTGACCCACTGACGCCGTCTCCCTCCTGGGCAGCCGACTTCCTGCATCTGCCTGGACGCACCTGCTGCGGAGCCTCGTCGTGCGAGGCTCCCCTGAGCTCGGTTCCCCCGTCTGCCTGAGCCCAGGTCCCAGGGAGCCGTTAAAGCTGCCCAGAGTGTGAGCGGAGAGGGGACGTGGAGCTGGTCTTGATGGCGGAAGAGGAGTTTTCTACGCAGTGGGTGGTGGAGAGGGACTCGTAGGCGGAGAAGCAGGTGGACGAACGCGGGAGAAACCGCCGCGTGGCGCCCTCAGCATGGAGGGCCTCACCCGCGGATCTTCTCGGCCGGCTTTCTTCTGTACCGGCTAATGTCCTTTGTAATAAAGCCGTCACCCAGTACGCTGGCTGGTTTCCTGAGTCCCCTGAGCCCCTCCAGCAAGTTACCTGAATCCAAGGGGACCTGTGGGAACCTCCGATTTGTAGCCAGTGGGTCAGAAGCACGGGGGTAGTCTAGACCAGCATCTGCAGTGGGGCCATCTTGGGGGACCCGGCCGTACCCGTGGGGCCTGACGCTATCTCCAGAGACTCCGGTCAGAGTCGAATCAACCCTGTAGGACACCCCGCCGGTGCCCGGGAAGGGTGTGGGGCCGTGGGGAAAACCAAGAAGCATGGAGACACGTCCAGGCCAAAGTGGAGACACTTGCCATGGCCACGGCGACGTCATTCCTACGACAGCACATGGGAACAAGGGGCAAGTGAGGTGCCGTCTCCAGCCACGGAAGGCTGTTGGGCCAGTGGGACGAAATGAGGCGGGGGTGAGAGCGGGAGCTCGGAGCGCCTGGCTCAGCCCCGCTCATGGCAGGGGAAAGGTAGAAACAGCCTGGGGTCGGTGTCCGTGGCCATGGCCGTAGACCACGTGGTCTGTCTGCACAGGGGACGATCCCTCAGCCCGAACAAGGGGGGACACGCTGACTCTGGCGGCAGCAGGGACGGCCCTGGAGGACGAGATATTACCAAGAAGAAAATGTCCGAATGAGGCAAATCTAGAGACACAGAACGGATTTGTGGTTGTGGGGGCTGGGCGGGGGGTTGGTGAGGGCGAAGGGGGTGCGGGCTCTTTGGGGGGTTAGGAGAGTCCTAAAGTTGGAGGGGGGATGGGTGCACGATTCTGACGCCCTGACCGCCGTGGAGTTGCGCGGAGTGAAAGGCTTGTGGGGTGTGCGGCCCGGGGAGGGGCAGGGGCAGGGAAGCAGCCCAGGCTGTGTGCGGCGGCGGGGGGACAAGCAGGACTGGGGTGACCCAGAGCAGGACAGGTGGGGGTGGTGGACGTGGAGGACGCGGAACAGAGGGGACTGCGAAGAGGCGACCCCCAGAATCTGTCCTTGTCTCCTTCCAACAGCAGACCCACAGCCCACCCGCCAGGACCACGTTTCCCAGCCACCAAGTTCTGACCATGCGTGGGTCACGTCCTGCGCCCTCGGAAAGCAGCCCGGTCTCCTCTCTGGGGCAGAAGCAGAGCAGGCCCCAGGCACGGAGGCCGGGCAGGCGGTGCGCCGCGGGGCGTGCGGCCTGGTGCAGGCGGTCCCGGAGCACTAAGGCCGGGTGGACCTCGCCGGCTGCGGGGGGCGGAGGGGGCCGCGGCCCAGCCTCACCTGCGTCCAGGCTGCACCGACGTGGGGACACAAGCCAGCACGTTCCAGCCGCCGGGAGAGTACGGGGTGTGCGGCCGCTTCCTCCTGCCTCCCCCGCCGGGCGGACCGCGACCCGGAGATGGTGGGCCACCCCCTACCGCGCTCGGGGACCCCAGAGCAGGGAGGGCCCTCCAGGCCCGCTCCGGCTCAGACGGCTTCTCCGGGCCTGGCAGCTTTCCCCGCAGAAAAGCGTAAGTGCGCTCGCTTTACAGGTTGTTAGTCTTTCCTCACCTGTGGCCTTTGCTGATCCCTGACGTGGCTGGCGTGTGTCCAGCCTCCTGTGGCCGCCGGGGCCCAGGGGGCCGGCTCACTGGAGACTGACCTCCCCTCGCTGTCCTGAGAACAGGCCCCCCCACCCCGACCCCGGCCACCGCAGCCTCCGCCTTGTCCCCAGCCCAGGCACAGCCGCTCCTGGAAGACACGGGGCGGCCGTAGAACCAGACGTGGCGGGGATCCCGGGCTCTCAGCCCCGGGGCCGGAAACCACCAGGACGAACACGCTCGGGTTCCAGGGCACCAGGCCGCCCGTGGGCAAGAGCAGAGGGCGCGGCGAGCGGCCAGAAGGCAGTCCTAAGAAAACGGGAAGGAGACACCAGAGAGCGGCGCCACCAGGACAGAAACGAAGGCCGTCTTCGGGGGGATCGTCCGCAGACCGGACGCGGCCGACGGAGGAGTCTCGGAGCTGGGGGACCCCCGAAGAGAAACCCCAATGGCACAGCAGACGGGCTGCCTTCACAGAGACAGAGCGGAACCCCGCAGAATGGCCAGGGACCGTGGGACCACCGACTCGTGGGTCAAGGGGGACACCATCTTGTCGATGAGCAAACACTGGTTCCTTCACTTGGGGATGCCCCTTGTTGCTTTTCCTTGACCGACTGGCCTGGACTCAGCCCTGCACGAGGTTGGATAGACGCGGCGAGCGCAGGCACCCTCGCCTGGCTCCTGGGCCGGCCCGATGCCCACCGTGGGCACCTCTCACATGTCCTTCACTGTGGGCGCGCCCCTTCTACGCCTGTCTTGCCAAAAGCTGACATCCAGGAGGGATCTGGGGGGCCGTCCAGGAGGGATCTGGGGGGCCGTCCAGGAGGGATCTGGGGGGCCGTCCAGGAGGGATCTGGGGGGC
>NC_081557.1:856204-861207 GCF_022355385.1 Mustela nigripes | reverse complement strand
TGTCCATGCCTTTCCCGACTCCGGGTGCTCGTCCGGCTCTTCTCCTGTCACTGTGGGGAGTCACACGATAGGACGATTTCCAGGCGTTCACTCGCCCTTGCGTTCCGGAGAAGGCTGCCATGTCGTCACGACATAAGGTCCCGTCCGCATGCGGACGAGCTCGGCTGGCTAAAAACCGTGTGGGATCATGGTCCCGAGGAGTCTTCCCGCAACGTCCGCATCTGGCTTTGCGGCGAGTGTGGTGCCGGCCTCAGACCCGGCTGGGGAGAGCCTCCTCATCTCGTCTCCAGAGAGTCTGGGTAGGGATGAGGCTGCTTCCTTCTCACGTGCTTGCAGAATTCACCAGCGAAGCCACCGGAAAGGCTTTTAACTTCTTTAATAAAGAACCACCTGGGGGCGGCCTGAGTGGCCGGATCCGCCGAGCGCCTGACTCGTGATTTCCGCTCAGCTCGCGGTCTCGTGGCCGTGGGATCGAGCCCCACATCGGGCTCTGCGCTCAGCTCGGCTCGGCGTCTGCTGGAGACGCTCTCTCCCTCTCACGCTCTCTTTCCTGAGTAAATCAATAAAATCTTTTTTCTTTTTTTAAGGAACAATTTGGGTTCTCTATTTCTTTTCAAGGGAGCTCTGGTGATTTTTGTCTTCTGGGGATTTTTCCTACTACATTGTCTTCCACTGAAATTCAGTGCGGTCCCCTACAGCGCCCACTCACGGTCCCTCCTCTAAGTCGCCCCGTAATCAACAGACGAGGTCTTGTTGTCTCCGGCATACGACAAAGTGGCCTGGCATTTGCAGACATACCACGTGGTCACCACAGTCGGTCCCGCTGCCACCTGTCACCTCGTGGGTTAGCGTGTCACCGCTTCCTGTGCCCTGCATGACGCCCCACCCCCGGCGCCCACCAGATTGATCTCTGCGTCAGGGAGCCCGTTTCTGTTTTGTTCTGTTTGTTGTTTCGTCCCTTAAGTTCGACATGAGAGAGACCATGCGCTGTTTGTCTTTCTCTGACTGACCTCACTCAGCCGCTATAAGCTCTAGGTCCACCCAGGTCGTCGCAGATGGCAGGATCTCACTCATTTTCTGTGGCGGAATAATGTTCCATTGCACGGGTACCACATCCTCTTCACACACTCATCTACCGGTCGATGTGTGAGGCGCCTCCGTATCTCGGCTACTGTCAACGATGCCGCGGTGAGCACGGGGCAGGGATCTCTTTGAGTTAGCGTTTCATTTCCTGCCTAAGAACCCAGTCGTGGAATTGCTGGGTCACATGCGTTCCCTGTTTCTTATTTTTTGAGGACCCTCCGTACCGCTTCCAGAGCGGCTACACCCGTCTGCGCCCCTACCAACCGTGCAATCCGTGATCTCTTTTTGATTTTCGCGGTTCTGACCGGAGTGCGGCAGCGTCTCATCATGTCGATCGCTGGGCGCGGGGCGTCTCTCCATGTCGACACGTCTTCTTTGAAAAGTGTCCGCTTGGGTCCTCTGCCCATTTTTCAGTTGGGTTGTTTGCTTTGGTGTTGAGTTGTATGGGTTCTTCCAACGTTTTAAACAGTGGCCCCTTGTCAGAGATGTCATTCGCAAACATCCTCTCCCAAACCGTGGGCGGCTCTCTCGTTCTGCCGATGCTTCTCTGGCGTCAGGCAGCCTCACCTGAGGGGACGTGTCCAGACGTGCATTGCTAGGACGGAGGTCCCAGCGTTTACTTCCTCCATCGAGGATTTCCGTGTGTGTGGTGTGAGGAAGGGGTCCGTCTCATCCTTCCTCACGGCGCTGTCCGTGTCCCCAGCACCGTTCGTGGAAGGGACTGTTCTCTCCCCATCGCGTGTGCTCGCCTTCCGGTCGCGGACAAATGGGCCCTGTGTGTGCGGGTGCATTCCTGGGCTCTCTGTTCTGCACTGTTGGCCTCTGCGTCTGGTTTAGTGCCGGCACCACAGTGTGGGGAGGACTATAGATTTCTGGCGAACTCTGCTCCTCAGACTGCACTGGCCCCACGTCACTCCTTTACCATCTGTAGAATCTGAAGTGACACCAACTTTCTCATTCCTGGTATTGGCAATGTGTGTTTTCTCTCTCTTTTTCCTGATCAGCCAGACCAGAGGCTTATCAATTCTATTGTCTTCCAAAAAAAAAAAAAAAAAAAAAGAACCTTTTTTTTCTGATTTTTTTTTTCTGATTTTCTGATTTTCTCTGTGGTCTATTTTCTATGTCATTGATTTATTCAATGACGCTTATTTTCTCTTTTTTTTCTGTTCGCTTAGGAGGTACTTACTTTGCTCTTCTTTTTCTCGTGTCTCAAGGTAAATGCTGCGGTCAGTGACTTCAGACCTTCCTTCCTTTCTAATGTAGAGATGGATTTCCCCTATATGCCGTGTTAGCTGCCCCCGCAAAACACCCCGGGCCGAGTGTTTAATCTTCACCCAGATCAAAACACTAATTTTCTTCTTAATTTCTTCTTTGACACGTGGGCTAGTTATTTGGTTTCCAAATAATGGGGGGATTTTCTATATCTATTTTCTATATATATCTTTATGTCTAATGTAATTCTGTTTTGGCCAGGCAATGTAATTTGTATGGTTTGAATCTTTTAGACTGTTTTCTGGCCCCCGATACAAGCTGTACTGGTAAATGTTCAGTGTGTGCTTACGAATGCATATTTAACTGTTATGTGAGTTTTCGGTGTCGATCAGATTAGTTGTTTGGCAGTGTTGTTTGGGTTGTGTCCCCATCTGTCCTGCCGCACATTGAGGGGAGGGTTATAACTGGACATGTAAACTTGTAGAACTTTTACATCCCCTTGATTTCTTTATCCCTTTAGCATTTTAAAGCGACCAGCCTTATCCTTGGTGGCGCTAAGGCAGACCCTGCCCGGTGGTCCACTCAGGGTCCCGTCGGTCATGTGAATTTCTGCTCTGACTGGTGGGAAGAGGAACTGGTCCAGGCCCTGGGTGGGCTGCTGGCATCACTCTGTAATTCTTACAAGCCGCTCTTTCCCCAGCCATGGGCAGTTTATCCCATGTGTTTGCTGATGTGTCCTCAGCGGGAGACCGTAGGGCACGCGTTGCAGACGCCATCGCTCTTTCTCTGGGTGGTTCCCCCCCCCCCCGTACCCCGCACTGCTGGGGCCGAGTCTCCTAGCTCAGGGAGACCACTGGTCCTCCCTGCCCAGCAGCCCTGAAACCCTCTGCAGGTGGCAAGCAGGAGCGGTCCTCAGGCTCACCTCTGGTCTCCGGTGTCACGGGAATGCTGCCTCGGCCGCCTGACGGGAGGGTCCTGAAAGCTGCCGCCTAAAGCACTCGTGTGGACTTAAAAGCGCGTGGAATCGTCCTGTGGACACCCGCCCGTGGCCCAGCATTCTCGGTGCATACCTATCACGTCTGGTTTTTCCGCGCTTCTGGAGGTGGGCGATGAGGCCGGCCACTTCCCCCGCACAAACAACCTGCAGCAAACAGCCTGAACGCATTCCCTTGTGCATCCGTGTGCATGCATCCAGAACGGGTCCCCGGGGACAGCTCAGCAGCACAGCTTACCCTGTGTGGTGGCACCGCTTTTCCAGAGCACATCCTGCTGCCCCTCTTCCCACCAGTGCCCCGGTACTTCCCAGCACAGTCCTCCACAGGGCCTCTGGCCCTTCCTCCTGAATTTTTACTCTTCTGGTAAATGTCAAGTGGTGTCTCACGGTCGTATTATCTCCCTTATTTTCATGAGCTTGGGCGCATCTCTGTACACCTGTCAAAGCTTTGACTTGCCAGCTCGCAACACCCATTCCTTTACCTGCCTGGCCTCTGTCTCATGTTACGGGAGTTTTGTGACTCATGGGAAGTGTTTGTACGCTGTCGGCACTAGTCACTTGTTGGAGGTGGACAGCACAGACATATGTGTCCTTCAGTCGTAACCTCATCTGTGACACGGGGGAGGAAGGCGCGCCATCCGTGGGACCAACGGGCAAACTCACAAGATGACAGGTGTCAAGCGTGTGGTCGATGCCTGACACAGACTGAGCACTCCAAATGTTCTTTTAACATTATTATTTCTGAAGAATCCCACCCAACACCCCCAGAAAACCTGTCTGGGGCTCCTGGACACATTAGGGGACCCCACAAATGTTGAGACCCATGTGTGCCATTGACACCCCGACACAGATAGGCCAGGGAGGGTGGGACTCCCATGACGACGGGAAATGGCCTGGGAGCAGTGACCCCACGGGCAATGACACCACTCGGGACACAGGGCCGAGGCTCCGAATGTCAGCAGTGGGTCTGTGAGACAGCGTGAGCCATCAGTAAGGGGAACCAGTTTGTGCTCCCTTCACAGCCTGTGCTCTCTATGGAAATACAGTTGGCTTCTAATTCGGCCAAAGGCGTGTTCTCGGCCCCACTCTGTGGCCTCCCCACTGTGCTCATGAAGAGCCCGTGATGACGGCTCATTATTCCAGCTAACATCCCACTCTGGGTTTGAAAACCGCCTCTCTGGCCCGCCTCCCTCTCCTGCTGGATCCCTGCGCCCTTCCTTCTCAGGGACATCTGGTTCCTGCCCCGATCCAGCCTGCTTGGCCTGCTGAACACCTTGCTGTCACGTGAGGTTTGCTACGAGCTCCCCGCCCATTGTAAGGGCCACCTCCCAATTCCCGCTCACGTCTTTCCAGAAGGATCAGGGCAGAGTGACAGCTTGTCCCCTTGTTACTCTTTCCAAACGTCACACAGACGTGGGCTCCATCAAGTATGTACTGGATCGACTCCACCCAGCCAGGAAGGGCTCTCTCGTCTGGCACGAAGCAGGGGTCCCCACGTTCAGCGGACCGGGTCAGCAGGCTCTCTCGTCTGGCACGAAGCGGGGTCCCCACGTTCAGCGGAACGGGTCAGCAGGCTCTCTCGTCTGGCACGAAGCGGGGTCCCCACGTTCAGCGGAACGGGTCAGCAGGCTCTCTCGTCTGGCACGAAGCAGGGTCCCCACGTTCAGCGGACCGGGTCAGCAGGCTCTCTCGTCTGGCACGAAGCGGGGTCCCC
>NC_081557.1:815854-856194 GCF_022355385.1 Mustela nigripes | reverse complement strand
GCGTTCAGCGGACCGGGTCAGCACACTCACTCAACCACATTTTCCTTTCCCATCTGCTCAGCCAGGCCAGCGTCGTTACTCATTCCCATACTCCGCCCCACTGGCGAACGTCTCCCCCACACCGCACCAGGACCTTGATCGCTGGTTTTACGGTGTTTTCACATCTCCCAGGACAGTTCCTCTCCGTCCCCGCCTCCTTCTCTTCCTTCTTCTGGAACGTTCCGGCTGTTACTCAGCCTTCGTTCTTCCACACACATTTATAATCAGTTTGTTGAATTTCTTTTAAAAAGCCCATCTGGGGTTTCAAATCTTTTTTTTTTTTAAGACTATTTATTTATTTGACAAAGAGAGACATGGAGACAGGGAACCCAAGCAGGGGCAGAGGGAGAGGGAGAAGTGGGCCTCCTGCCGAGCAGGGAGCTGGACACAGGCTCAGTCCCAGGACCCTGAGATCATGAGCGAGCTGAAAGCAGAGGCTTACCTGACGGAGCCCTCCAGGTGTCCCCCCATCTGAGGTTTTCATGAAAATTTCTTTTGAGGGGCTGAGGTCCTATCCATGAACATGGTACACCGTTCTCTATGGACTCCAGGACTCTTTAGCGTCTGTCAATAAAGTTTCATAATTTTTCCTTAACTACCTCTAGGAAGTTTCCTTCCGTGTCTTTTCTGTTGTAGAGAACTGCGTCCGCGGTGAGCGTGCTCGGACGCGCGTCGGCCGCTCCGCACATGCTCCAGGCGCACTGGCCCCTTCCCCCGGCGGTGTCTGGGCTCCAGGAAGGAGACCTCCGCGAACCGGGGCCTGGCTGGGCTGGGGGAGACACCTGCAGATGAGCGTGTTGGGGCGGTGGGAGTGTTTACTTCCCCGGCCTGGGGGTCGGGGTGCATTCCTCTGGCTAGGCCGCGCCTTCTGCTGACGGGGCCTCTTCCCGGCTCCCTCGCTTCACGGTGCCCCGCGTAACCGTCGGTTCCCTAAACCCCGCTGTCTCCGCGCGCTGCCGTCTGCTTCCGCCGGGACCCTGACCATGCGGTCACCGCCACCAGGAGCGGCCCCCCGACGCGGGCTCTCGAAGCGGGGCTCCGGGCCCGAGCTGCTCGTCGGGGCGGCCCGCAGGCAAACAGACGGGCCGTCGGGCGGCGGGGACCCCCGGCTGCTCCGGCGAACACGCGGACACGCGGCGGGCTGGCCACTCGCGACAGCCCGGGGGCGGACGCGGGCCCCCGGCCTCCGCAGGCGCCGAACGCGCAGGGCCGCCGAGGACTGCGCTTCAGCGGGGTCTGCTCTGACCGGCCGCTGCCGGCGGCCCGCGCGGTTCTGAGCCCCGGAGGCCGGGGGAGGCCGGAGCTGCAGCCTCTGAGCCCCGCAGCGGGCGTTCGGGCGCGGGCGCGGGGCGGGAGCGGAGTGCGAGGCCCCGGGTGGCGGCGCCGCCCGTCACGGCCGGGGGACCCTGGGGGTGGAGGGACGCGCGTGCGGCCAGAGACGGCCCGCCCCGACGGCCGGACGGCAGCGCTCACGCATCCGCGCGCGGCGTCCCGCACTCCCAGCACCTGGGGCAGCGGCAGGGCCACGCCGTCGCTTTGCCTCCGAGGTGGGGAACCCCGCGGCCGCCCGCCCTGCTCCGCTGCAGCGGCGCCTCGAGGGGGTTGGGGGCGGGCCCCACCCGGCCACGTGACCGGCGCGAGCCCGCCACTGCGGGCATGCGCACACGGCCAGCTCGGGAGGCCGTTCGCAGGGCCGCGGCCCGTGGGGAGCGACTGCGCAGGCGCCTGCCGGGGCGTGGGTGCGTGCGGCGCCGGAAGGGGCGGGGCGGACTTGGCGCCTGCGCGGTGAGCGGCGCGGGGGCGGGGCCAGCCGTCAGCTGACCGAGGCGGCGGCGGCTTCGCGGGGACCGGCCGTTGGCGTCGCAGGCTCCGGCGCCGAGGGTCGCGGACGGGTCCGCTCCCGGGGCGCGAGGCGGGGGCACCATGGCGACCACCGTCAGCACGCAGCGCGGGCCGGTGAGGGGGCGGGCGGCCGGGCGGGGCGGGCTCCGGAGCGGCCGGGCGGGGCGGCCGGGCGGGGCGGCGGGGCCTGCGCGGCCGAGGAGGCCCGGCTCCCGGCGTGGGTCCCGGCACCGGGCAGGGTCCCGCGGGCCTCCCGAGCGGCCGCCGCAGGTGCGTCTGGGCAGGCCCGAGCCGCAGCGGCCGCCCCTCCCCGGGCCCGCGGGCCCCGCGTCCCGCCGTCGGCCTCGGTTTGCCGGCGCTGGGGGCGGCTCGGTGGCGCGGGGCCGGGGGCCGCCCGCAGCCCGGACGCGCCCGGGGCGTCGGAGGCCGAGTCCGCGGGAGCAGCCGCTCGGGACGCGCCACGGGGCGGGAGGTCGCGGGGCTGCTCGCCCGGTGCTCGCCGGAGGGACGGCCCCGGCGTCGTCGGGAGCCCCGGGCACGCGGCCGCCCGGAGCTCGACGCGGAGCTGCCCCGCTGCCCGCGGGACGGGGCTGGGGCGGGGCCCCGCGGCGCCCCCGGAGGCGGGGCTCGCCCGTCCTGTGTGCGGGGACGCTCCGCTCTGCGGCCGCGCGGAGCCCCAGGCTGGTCCGGTCCGACGTGCGCCGCCGGGGCCGGTGCTGGGGCTCTGCGCGGCCGCGCGGTGCGCGCTGCGGTGCCCTCGGTGACCTGCAGGCGCGCAGTGACGTCAGGGCTGGGCGGGAGCGGCTGGGGGCTCGGGGATGTGGCGTCTGGGGCTGGGGTCGTGAGTGCCGGCGCAGGACCGGGCCGTGGTGCTCAGCCGCTGTCGCGGGCCCTGGTGTTTGGGGCAGCGTGACACAGGGAGCTCGGGGTGTGGTGCCCAGTCAGGGTCTTAGCGTGCAGCGCGGGAGGGAGCCGCGGGCGCAGGGCTGTGCCTCTTTTTTTGTTTTGTTTTTAAGTTTTTATTGATTTGCGAGAGAGGGAGGAGCAGCGAGGGGGAGGGGCAAGCAGACTCTGCGGGTCGTGGAGCCCGATGTGGGGCTCGATCCCTTGACCCTGACCTGCGCTGGAACCGGGAGTCAGACGCTCCACCGGGGGAGCCACCCAGATGCCCAGAGCTGTGGGTCTCGACTCTTGACTTAGACGTGGGGGCGGCCTGTCAGGGCCGTGGTTGAGGTGGGTAAGGTTCTTGGGCGGACGGGGCACCTAACCTGACACTTGGAGGAGGAGCCGGGCCGGCTGTGGGGAGGGGCTGGGGGCCGCCGGGGTGGGGCGGGTGCCTGCGCCAGTGGGGCCAGCAGGCAGCAGCTGGACTGGGCGCTTCAGTTTCACCGGTCCCTCCGGTGTTCGTTTCCGACAGAGCCCCCTGCCCCGCACACAGCCGCGTCAGCGCCCCGCTTCCCCCCCCCGCCCAGCGGTCCTTGTGAGGACTGCGGCAGTTGTTCGAGTCTGGTGGGCCTTGTCCTTCAGCTGGGGTGCCCCGCCTGGACTGGGTGCCGGGTGCTGTGCGGGCAGAGGACCGGGCGCTCGGCCATCCCAGCGGGACCGGGTGGCGGAGCGCCGGGCAGCGCTCAGCGGCTGGGTGGGGGCTGGGCACGCTCTTGCGCGCGTGTGGCTGGGGATGGGGGGCCACGTCCCTGCGCGTGGCACACAGGGCTCCGCTGGGCTCCAGGGTGCCCGAGCCTGGACTCAGGTGCACGCGGGGTGTCCCACTTGCCACAGGAGCAACGGGCAGTGTCCTTGGGGGTGTGACGGGGAGGGAGAGTCTGCCTGGTAGGGGATGGGGTGTCTCCTGCCTCCGTGCACAGGGAAGCCCGAGGGGCTGGGTGAGCTGGGCTGTGGCGGGCCGTGCCGGCTGCTCCCCTCGGTGGGGCTCAGGTGGTTCTTGGGCGTCTGTCTGTTGGGGCGGGTTCCTTCCCTGCGTCGCCGCCGGGCCGTGCCCCGGGCCTGGCCTGTTGGCCTCGCTTTTCCCACGGCCAGCGTTCTCGCGACCACATCTGTTTCTGCCCCGGCCCACTGCATGTCAGAGCGCCGGGCGGGCCCGGCCTTCCTCGTCGGAGCTCGGGAAGTTGGTGGGAGACAGGCTGCTTTACACCTCGGTGGGGCCCGCCGGCTCGTGGGGACGGTGACCGAGGCTCCGTCAGAGGCGGCGAGAGCCTTTCCAGCCTCCCTCACAGACGCGCGGGGCGGCCCCCCGAGTCCAGGCTGACCCCGACCACCCGACCTCCTCCAGAGGTGCTGGCGTGTGAGCGGGTTCAGGCCGAGCGCACCCCCCTCCTCCCCCTCCTGACCCCTTTTCCTCCCTCCCGAGCCGGCCCGCGGGGCGGCCCTCGGCTGACCTGCGACTCCAGGCCCTCATGGGCCTCGCCGACAGCGATTGCTTTTGATAGGTGACGCGGTAGCCGCGTCCTTACGAGCCTGGTAACGTTCGCGTGTGTATGAGTTCAAGTGAGCCGTGAGCGCGCGTAGGACTCGTGGATGTCGGTGGGGACGGCCGGGTCGGCGACGTGGGGCCCGCGCAGGGCGCGTCGGGTGTCTTAGGGCCGTTTGCACGGATTGACCAGAGCGGTGTGAGCGGTCTGCAGAGCCGGCCCCCCCAGTCCCCGTCCGCTGGTCCTGAGACGTCGTGCCGGGAGGTCAGGGCGCGCTCGGCTCCTGCCCGTCCATTCCCAGGACTCGGCTTTCCCTTCAGGCCTGCGCGTGGCAGCGTCTCCTTTGTCGAGCACCGTGGTGGGCCCGTGTCTCCCACACGCGCCCCGGCCGCCGTGGCCCCCTGCTCGCCCTGCCGGCGGCCCGGCCCTCCCCGCCACTGCAGAGCCGAGCTCCTCCGGCCTCGCGGAGCCGGGCGCGGGTGTGCCCAGGGTCAGCGCTGCCGAACCCCGCGCCCCATCTCCCGGGCCCTCTGGAAATGGCCGTCCCCTGTGAGCCCGGTGACCGCAGACGCTCCTTGCTCTGGGACCACTGTCTGCGCTTGGACCTCCTCCCCCAGCTCCTCCTCCTCCTCTCTCCCTGTGTGTCCTCTCCCCGCCGGGAGCCTGGCTTCGGGGGCCCAGCATGACCGTGACTCCGCCTCCTCCAGCCTCCTTCCTGAGCCGCAGGTCGGCCCCGGAAAGGCTCCAGGCATCGCAGACAGAGCGGGGCCCTCCTTCCCGCGGACCCCGCTGAGGTCTCCCCCAGCGTCAGGATGAGCCGTGAGGGAGCCCCGCCTTCTGAGCAGAGTGGGGTTCTCAGCCTGTGCCCTGCCCACACGCCTGTGCTGTCCCCGCGGCCCATCGGCTGTCACCCTGCAGCAGGCGCCCGGCTCTTGCGCCGCCCGGGCCCCCTCCTGCAGGGTGTGGCGAGGATTCTGTCCCAGCCAGGCTGCGGGTCAGAGCCGCGCCCTCATGCAGGCGCTTGGGAGATAGGACCCTGCTGAGCTGTGGCCTTGGTCAGTCTGGTGACACGTGTCCCCTTGCAGGGCCTTCATCGCGACTGGCCCCTGCGATGCCGGGGAGGTTTGGGACTCCTGGCCCACCAGACACCTCCCTGCGGTTGGGGCGCCTCATCTTGGGAGCTGTGACGTTACCGCCTGGCCCTCGGCCCCTCTACAGCTCAGGGCCCGAAGGGCTTCTCTTTGTCTCTGGTGTCCCCTTCTTGGTCCCTTTCAGCTGTGGTTCCAGCGTGAGTGATGTGGACCGAGGAGGCGTTTGTGTTGGGGCATCTCTTCGGACCACGGTGGGGCTTCTGGAGCCCTGAGTGCCGGTGTCCTAGGGGTGATGCTGGCCCCAGAGGGCGGAGCAGGGTCTCGGACGAGCAGAGCCGAGGGACGGCCTCGCAGGGGCTGGCGGCCTGCGCCGGGGCTCCTCCTCCTCGTGGCGTCATCCTGCCTGTTTCCCTGGGTGTCGCGTGGCCGTGGACCTGGTGGGGGACGCGGACACGGGAGCTCTGCCCGGTGCCGCTGTTCCCGTGTTTGTCTCCGCGCCACCGTTCTCCACCCCGTCAGCTTGTCGGGGGCCGAAAGAACGCCCAGCAGGAGACTAGACACTGGTTCCGCGCATGGAGCAAAAGTGAGAAGCTCGTTAAAAACTCTGAGAAAACTTTCCAGGTGTGTTACTGGGAAAGTAACAGTTGAATGAGGTTTTGAATTTGTGATTTTGTTGGTACAGTATTTATATAAGTCGCTGATTTGTGTGTGTGATTTGATACGCTATAATTTATAAATAGACGCATTCAAGGTTGTTCAACAAATGTATACAAAACACTAACAGTTTTTCAGTTTTTTAAAAAGACATTATTTATTTGACAGGCAGAGATCACAAACAGGCAGAGAGGCAGGCAGAGAGAGGGGGAAGCAGGCTCCCACTGAGCAGAGAGCCCGATGTGGGGCTCGATCCCAGGACCCCGAGATCATGACCTGAGCCGAAGGCAGAGGCCTAACCCACTGAGCCCCCCAGACGCCCCTAAGCAGCTTGCCGTGGCCGCGCGTTAACTGGGGACTGTGTGCCGAGCACGCGCGGCTCTGTGGCTCCTCAGCTGACAGACGCCGTCTGCGGACTGTGTGCGTGGGAGAAACGGGGAGCTGCGCCCGGCGGGGACCGTGGTGACATCCCGGCCCAGAGGGCCACCTGCCCCGGCTGGTGCGCGGCTGACGTCGTTTCGGAGTCAGTGTACCGCCTTGTAAGCGTGAGCCGGTGTCCCTCACGTGTCTCTGAGCAGGACTCATGGTCCTCTAGTCTTCGAGGCGGGATGAAGCGCGGGAGCCCGAGTCCCTCACCGTGCGGCGGGACAGTTTGGGGATTAGCCCGGAGCTTCTGCCTGTGCGTAAGGCAGGCGCTCCCGATGACCTTCCCCGCTGGTCTCCGCAGCGGTCGGGCCCGTGTGGGCCCCCGGGCCGGTCCCCGGCGTGTGCTGCGTGGACGGGCTGGTGGCGACGGCAGGTGTGGGCGTCCGCTCACTGGACGGAGCTGGTGGTGGCTCCCGGGGCAGCGGTCCCGCCCGCGTAACCAGGAGCTCCGTGCTCCGGAAGAAGCCGAGTGCCGCTTCCTTCCTCGTCGGCGATGTTGACGTTTTCTCCTGACCTCGCACGCTCGCGGTGCAGAGCGGCTGTGAGAGTGCGGGAGCTCCTGCGTCTCTGCGCCTTGTGGGAGGTCCCCACTGGGGACGTCAGCAGGGCACGACTGATGTCACCAGAGACCGGCTTTGCTGTGCAACCGCTCGCCCTGGGCTTTATTTGGATGTCATGGACCCTCAGTGGCCTGCTCTCTGGGCCCGTCCGGACTTGCCTTTTTCGGGGGACCTGGACTGTCTGAGGACTGCTGGTCAGGGACGCTGTAGCCTGTCCCTCAGGCAGGAAGAAGCCCCCAGGGCAGGGGGTCCTCCTCGCGGCTTTTCCGGAAGCTGGCGTCCCCTATCTTGTCCGTGCCGGCCTTGGCGGGGCGCTCAACGTCTGCCCCTCCCCGTGGTTTGTTTGCACTGTTCATTTATGTCGTGAGAACCCTCATTTCATGGTTATGCTTTCAAAGTTGAAAAGTGGTTGAGGAAGAGCAGTAGATGTTTGATCTTTTTTTTGTTTTTCTTTTGAGGTTGACTTACCTGAAAGTCAGCGAGCAGACCGGAGCGCAGTGGGCCGGGCACAGGGACGGAGGGAGAATCCCAAGCAGATTCCACACTCAGCAAGGAGCCCATCGTGGGGCTCGATCCCAGGACCCTGAGATCAGGACCTGAGGCGAAATCAGGAGTCCGAGGCTCAGCCGGCTGCACCCCCGGGCGCCCCGATCTCTGGCCTGTGGTGTGGTTTTAGCCGCCCCTTCTAGGGCGCGTTCTCCTTGAAGAAAACCCAGATGAGTGCCGCAGAGGGGCGCGGTTCTGCAAGCCCCAGTCTGGGGGCGGGAGGTCGGGAAGTAGCAGTAGATCCCGGGCCTGTCATCGCTGTCGCTGCCGACACCTGCGTGGCCGTCCCTGCTGTGCCCCCGAGGGCACGGCGTGTCCCCACAGGACCCCCCGAGCTGCATTGTGTGGTGCGCAGGGAGCGGTCATCTGTCAGAATAACGGAGAATTCGGTCTGTGTGCACTGATGTTTTGCGTTTGGTTAGCCCGAGTCCGTGTGCGCCAGGTCGCCCTCACGGGAGTGGGCAGAGCTCCCCGCGGCCGCTGCGGGCGGAGGCTGGGAGGCCCGCGGCCGGTTGGCAAGGCGGCACCGGCCCTGTGGCCTCTGGGAAGAGCTCTGGCTGGGAGTGTGGTTCGCACGTACGCGCATTTACCCAGCGTGACCGTGGGCGTCAGTCGGAGAGCCGCCAGGGCGGCCGCAGCGTCTCAGCCGTGCGGGAGGGCACGCTGCCTCCTTTCCAGGGCGAGCTCTGGGCTCTGCTGGGGAGCCGAGCGGCACGCTGCGGGAAGGGCACCTGCGAGCCCCTTGGGAGCCGTCCTCACCTGGCAACCCGGGGCCTCCCGGGCCCTCCCGGGCCCCACTGCTTTCCCCTTGTGTCTGGACCGAGTACATGAGCCCCCGGGGCTACCCACTCCCGACGCAGAGACTGTGCGAGGGGCCCTCCTCCCCGGGCGCCTGAGACGGCCCCGCGCGGGCTGCGGCCAGAAGGGGGGCTTGCTTCGCAGAGAGAAGCCTTTGGAGCACCAGGCTGCCGGGTGCTGAGCTGGGGGCCGTGGGGAACCCGAGACGGGCGTCTGGGAGTGGCTTTCCTTCAGGTTCAACACGAGGCCCGTGATGGGGACACGAAGGAAGGGTCTAGACCTTTCTGGGGACGTTTGACGGGAAGCAGCAGAGAAATGCTTTCCCGTTGGTGCTTGTGACCTCAGTGGGTGCGGAACCTTCTGGGATCCTGCCCGACCGTGTCACCTGGGACCTCAGCAACACAGGCCTTAGGGGTTTGGTGCGTGCACGTGCGGTCCCTAGTGGCCACCGTCAGTAATGCAGTTCGCCTTTCCTGGAAATAACACTCCTTCCAGGCTCCCCTGAATCCTGGCGACGTCCCCATGGGGCGGCCGAGGAGGACCCGGGCCCCCTGCACTGTGGTCTGCTGCCCCCTCCCACGGGGCTCTGTGCCCAGCAGCTGCGCCCACTGTGTCCCCCTGGGCCGTCTGTCCTTCTGCCCCGAGTCTCCAGACCCTGAGCCTGTCCTGCCTGGGAAGAGTGACATGCAGGCCGCCATGCATCGAACACCCCGCGGGGCCTTGCTCTGCTCTTCTCTGCAGGGGAGGCCCCGTCCACGGCGGCCACCACGTGTGGCAGCCGGCTCCTGCGGTAGCCGCTGCCTCTTCCTGGACGATGGCTCCTGGGAACCCGTGGGGCCTCCGCACAGTCCACCGTCTGGCGCTTCCCCGGCCCCTCCTCTCCGAGGCAAGGCAGCCTCGTGGACAAAGGGATCAGCAGGAGGCAAAAAGGGGAGGTGTTGGGGCTTTGTGGGGTCTTTTGGGCCATTGCTGGTTTGAGCTGTGGAATTCCATACAGCTAGAATCCAGGCTTCTGGTTCCGTCTCCCCGCTGCTGTCAGCCGGCACCTCGCAGCCCGTCCCAGTGGCTGCAGAGCAAGCTGACGGCGGACACGTGGGTTAGCGTGTGTGACCCCGACCATGGCCCCCGCAGAGGCCCGGTGTGCATCTCCGGCCACTGAGAGAGGGCTCCTTGCCAGAGGGCAGGGGGCTGGTTCAAGGTGCTCGGGCTGGAGACCCCGTGGGCCCCCGGCCCTGGCGATGATGTGGCTGGGCTCCCGCCCCACTGACGGTGTGCTCTCCCCGAAGGTGTACGTCGGCGAGCTGCCGCAGGACTTCCTCCGCATCACGCCCACGGCCGCGCAGCAGCAGGTGCAACTGGACGCGCAGGCGGCCCAGCAGCTGCAGTACGGAGGGGCGGCGGGCACGGTGGGCCGTCTCAGCATCACCGTGGTGCAGGTGCGTGCCGGGGCTCCCCAGGGCGGCGGGGGGCGGGAAGGGGGGCGGCGGGACCTCACTTTCCGTGGGGACGGGTGGCTTTTCTGCTCCGTTCTTCTGGAAGCGTATCTGATGAAAGATGCGGCTGAGTCCCCGGGCTTCTACCAGCAGTAGCGGGGTCACCAGGGAGGGGTGCGGGTGGGCGCGTGCCGCGTGCCGGCCGTGCTCCTGCCACTCGTGCCTTTCCCGCCCCCCACGGCTGCTGGCAAGGAGGGGGCACGGACCCTCAGGAGAGCCAAAGGCATGGTCAGGGCCTAAAGTGGTTTTGGCGTCTGTGGCCTTCTGTGGAAACCAGGGAGAAAGGGGAGTCACTGGGAGGCAGGCAGAGTCACAGTCAGGGCTCGCGAATACCGTGGGTCTTATGGGAACTGTCTCCCAGACACCTGGCCACACTCTCGGGGTGACGGGGTCACCGCAGATCCTCAGGTGTTTTTGAAAGTTCCCTCTCGTGCACCTGCACGAGCAGCAGGTCTGCGCCCTGCTCACTGTACCCCCAGCCCCGTGTAGCTGCTGGGCCTCTCAGCATGGCCCGTGGCGTCCCACTTCCTCTGTGATTAGTCTTTCTCCCCTGTCCGCGGGGGCCCCACGGTGCTCCTGGGCCACCCCAGTGCCTGCGTTCTGGTGGTTCCTGTCCATGGAACGCCCCGCCTCTCCCCTCCCTCTCCCCGCGCCCGGCCTCCACCCCGCTGTAGCTGGAAGCGTCCATGGCACAGCCTACGGGGCCTCCATGGGTGCCCAGCGGGTGTGTCGTCGGCCGCCCGCGCACGGGGCGTGGATGCTGTGCAGCTCAGCACAGGGTCGGTCTGGTTTGGGCTCGTTGGGGTTTGAGCTGACGTCCCTGTGACGGCCACCGGCTCGGAGCCAGCACGTTCCCCCGCGGGTCTTCGCCCGCATCCCACTGGGCTGTGTTCTCGTCACTGAGGTTTGAGAGGCTCCTCTGTCCTGGGCATGGCGCTCCGTCCCACGTGTGTCTGCTCGTGCCCCTCTCGGCAGACACGTCCGGGCCTGAAGGGTCAGTGCTGGTGGGCGGCGGCCGCTGTGCTCCTCTCCCGGGCCGCGGTGGCGCTGGAGCGGTGACATCCGCTCGGAAGGCTGTTTGCGGACAGAGACCCAGGCAGCCAAAGCCGTCGCTCGTCAGTGCCCGCACTTTCTTCCTGCAAAGGCAGCCTGTCCAGCTGAAGGTCAGGCTCCTCGGGGTTCATAGCCCCCGGCACTGGACAGAGCTGAATGGGGAGCCTGGCGACGGCTGGCCCGTGGCCTGAGGTTGCAGCCCCGCTGCTCCAGGCTGGCCCTTGGCTTGGGGCCCACGACAGCCTGCCTGTCACCCTGCCCTGCAGCCTCTTCTGCGGGGCCGTTGGAGAAGGAGCTGCCCTGTGTGGCGCCATAGCTCCCTTGACCTGAGCAGGGACTGGACACCCAGAGCCCAGGAACACAGTGGCGGCCGTATCCTGGTTCCCCGGGGAACTCGGAGTGGGTGGACAGCGTGGGTGAGCACGTGTCCTCCACTCCGACGCCGGCCGCCCCTTCAGTGACTTGCTGTGTTTCAGGCCAAGCTGGCGAAGAATTACGGCATGACCCGCATGGACCCGTACTGCCGCCTGCGCCTGGGCTACGCTGTGTACGAGACACCCACCGCCCACAACGGCGCCAAGAACCCCCGCTGGAATAAGGTTATCCAGTGCACGGTGCCCCCGGGTGTGGACTCCTTCTACCTAGAGATCTTCGACGAGGTGAGAGGGCCGGCTGCCCGTCGCAGGCCCAGGGGTGTGGGCCGCCCGGGAGCTGCAGGCCCGTCATTGCTTTGTGATGGGCGTCCTGGTGTCCCCAGCAGCAGCGCACAGTCCATGGCCCCATACGGGTCTGTTGACCAGTTGCCTGCAGAAACGGCGTCCCGGGGCTGGGGACCCGGCACTCTGAGGAGACAGAGTGTTGGCCGCACCCCCTTCCGTAAGCCCCAGACACGTCTCCAAGGCAAAGGCATAAAGTGGCTTAGACCCCGCGCCAGGTGGAACTGGGTTCTTGTGCCGTGTGCTAGCCCCCAGGCGTCCCTGGGAGGGTCAGAGGGGTGCCGTGGGGCTCGTCCTGAGCCTGGTCCTCTGGGCATGTGCCTGGGGCCGCCCAGCCCGCTGTGGCCGGCCAGGGAGCCCCAGGGACTTGGTTGGCAGGGGGAGAGGTCGGAGGGCTGGGGGTTGGGCAGCAGGGCCCAGTATGGTGCCCTCTGCTCTCTTTTGCCTTCTAGGCTCCTTTCTTCTAGTTCTCCCCCTTTCTCACACGGGGATAGGAGGGAGGGCCTGCGTGTTCGCAGGGAGAGGCCTTCTCTCCTCTGTCTGTGCCCACTAGGCTTTGGACCTGCAGGGGATCCCGAGGGGCGGGCAGAGGCCAGACTGCACCTGTCCAGATGCTGACGGAGGCCCTCCTGGCTTCGTGGGGCTGGGGCTGGGGGTCCTGTGTGTGTTGCGGGGAGGACCAGGCCTTGGGGTGGGGTTGGGGGGTGACTTTTGGAGGAGGTGGGCCCCCAGCCGCAGGGTGGGGGGTGGGGCTGTGGGTGGGGCTCGGGCTGTGGGGGCGCCTGGGGAGTGGGCGGCAGCAGCACCTGCGCCCCCCATCTCCCTCAGCGGGCCTTCTCCATGGACGACCGCATTGCCTGGACGCACGTCACCATTCCCGAGTCCCTGAAGCAGGGCAAGGTGGAGGACGAGTGGTACAGCCTGAGCGGCCGGCAGGGGGACGACAAGGAGGGCATGATCAACCTGGTCATGTCGTACGCGGTGAGCGCAGGGCGGGGGGCGGGCGGAGGGGCAGCTTCGGCTCAGGGGGCCGTTTGCTCCCGAGGGACTGGGACCGTGGTGCATTCTGGTGGGGGGAGCAGCATGGTGTGGCGGCCTGTTCCTCGGGGTATGGCCTCCCCCATGGCCGGAGAGGGCCTGCCGTGTGGACCGGGGTCGGGGTGGAGAGGGTCTCAGGACCACATGGGGTTTGAGGGAACAGCTGCTCGCCCTCTGGTCCTCGGGTCCCCTGGCTCGTGCCGGATCCGGTCTGCAGCCCACTGCTCTCGGGGAGCGTGGGGGTCTGGGACTTTGTGTCCCCGAGGCGGTGGTGGTGTCCCTGCTATCGTACATCGGCCTGCACGAGGGCCCCTGCAGGTGTCCGAGCCCAGCAGCTCTTGGTTCCTCCTCTTTACTCCCGGGCCGTTTGAAAGCAGGTAGTAGCATTCGTGTCATTTTACTCTTAGACGTTTCATGACACGACTGACGTTTTCATGTGAACGCACAGCCCCGACTGCGTTCACTGAGGGCTGGCGTGCTCGAGGCAGTCGGGAAGCGTTACCCCTGTGGGGCCTGAAAGTACTTGTTGCTTCCGGGGACCACGTTCCCTTCTGGTGTGTCCGTCGGCCACAACTCTGGGACAGCCCCGTAGCCAAGGCACTCGCCCTGGCCTGCCACCAAGGTGTGCCCGTTTCCCTGTGTGCTGGGTTCTCCTGTGACCCCGTGATCGTCTTCCGTGTGTTTCAGTCGCTGCCGGCCACCGTGATGATGCCGCCTCAGCCCGTGGTCCTGATGCCCACCGTGTACCAGCAGGGCGTCGGCTACGTGCCCATCACAGGTGTGTGCCCTTCCCCTCCCCAGGGCGGTCCTCGGTCCTCGGGGACTCGCAGCACAGTGCGCAGGCTAAGTCCATTCTTCGTCACAGGATCCTTCCGAGTGCGAGGGTTTGGTTTTAGGCATGAGTAATTTTTTACATTTCTAGGATACAGAATATTTTACCCCCAAACTGTTGGCAAGTTGAACTTTTATGGAAGTTTAGAAACGTAGTCTCTGAACGCGTTAGCACAGTTACCGTCACGAGAGATCCTGCCCTGTGAGGTGAAGTGAGCGGGTGCCCTAACGTCCCCGCTCTGTCGTGCGCGTCCGTCTCTGTAGAGTAGCAGCTCGTGACGGCAGTGGGGTTGCTTTCGTGTCTTTCAATTTCCAAATGTTACCGTCGGCCTCAGTTTACTTCTGTTCCAGCCACGATGGTGACTGGGCTCGACCAGCTCCCGCCGCGAGCAGCCAGGAAACGGGCAGAACGGCCGAGCTGAGCTGTGTGCGGGCGTCCGAGGGCAGGCTCTGCGGGACCGTGAGCGCCGAGGGCAGGGAGACAGAGGAGCCCGGGTCTCTGCGGTCTCTGCCCGAGGCGGTGTGGCGGCCCTCGCTGTGCCAGAGGGGCCGGGCTGGAGCGGCACACTGCGGGGCACGGGGGCTGTGCCACCCAGGGCTGGGGTGGTGTGGGGTGCCCTGCCGTTTCCACTGAGCCAGACGAGAGAGGTCTCGTCGTTGTGCACTTGTGGCCAGTGCAGGACCAGCGTGTCACCCGGAGCCTAGACGTGCCGCACAAGGAAGTGGGCGAGGAGGCTGCCTCTGCGTCCAAGGAGCCCGCACGGGTTTGGGACTCGGACGGGAGAGCCGTGGACTCCGATCTCCACGCGGACCATCCCACAGACACGGGGGAAGGGTCAGCCCTGGTCCTGACAGAGCCAGCCAGTAAGACGTGGCCTTGGTGGCCCAGGAGTTCCGGAGCAGCCTGGCAGGTTCACAGAAGGGAAGGATGTCGCGCTGAGCGGGCGACGGGAGTCTCGGCAGGGACGCGGCAGCTCAGGAAGCCAAGCGCACGTGGTCGGCTTCGGAAGCCCCGAGTGGGAGAGCACTCGCTCACCTGTGAGCTGGCCTGTGACCTCTGCGAGGTCAGCGGAGGACCTTCCTGGGGCTCTCCCTGCCCCTTCCCTGGAGCAGTTGCAGGGTCTGGAGGAGATTGGGGTTGCACTGCCCACCCTTGGCGATTTGAGGAGGAACAGGCGCCCGATGGGCCAAGGGGCGCATGTCCTGGGCGTCTTAAAACAGCAGGAAGGTCTGCCCTCCCTTCTGGACGCCAAGTCCAGAATGAGGATGTGGGCGGGCAGTAGGCCCTAGAGGCACAGGAGGGACGGCCGGACCCTCCCAGACCCGCGGCCCCCACCGTCACGAGGGCCCCTCCTGGGGGCCTGTGCCTGTGCCCCAGGCATCCCTTTCATCAGGACACGGTCCCAGACGGCCTGGCTCTCCCCCAGTTTCCAGGTGGGGTGTCGCCAGACGTCTTTTAGGGGCACCGCAGCCACAGTGTCCCTGCTCTGGGACCCCCGTGGGTAGCCAGCAGTCCACTCTGTCAGGACACGCATTTTTTGGTTCCTTAGCTTGCTCCGTAAATGCCTTTAGAGTTTGTCCTAAAACATTTATTCTGGAAAAGGCGAGTTCTGCGTAAATGGGAACTTGGAAGTTCTCTTCAGTGCACACTTGTAAGCTGTGGGACGGTCAGCTGCTCACAGGAGGTCACCAGGGAGAGGAAGGAGCTTTTTGCCTGGACCCCAAGGCCAAGCCGCCCACCGGCTCCAGCGCGTTTCCTACAAATAGGGACTCGCGCTCACCGCCGTGTTTTCGTGACGCTTGTGCTGCAGAGTGACCTCCGTTGTGAATAATTTATATCCCACGTCCCCAACCTTGTTGAGATGTGTGCGTGTGCACGTGTGTTGTATGTGTGTGCGTCTGTGGAAGGGGGCTGCTTGCAGGTGCTGCCCCCCAGCAGGGGGAGGTCCCACAGTGGACTTAACCCTGGGCTGGGGGCGAGAGCTCTTGCCAAGTGTGCAGCGGGATCTGTGCGCCGAGCAGTGCGTGGGCAGCACGGAGGCCATGGAGCCGGTGTGTGGTGTGTGGCGGTCAGCTGTGCCCACTGGACAGTGGCTGGGAAGCCTTCGGGCTGCTCTTCTGCCCCGTGGTTCCGCCCACCCTGCAGACCGCGGACTGGAGAGTTGGGCTCTTGGCGTCTCACCACCGTGGCCCATGAGAGATGCTCTGGGTGTGCGCCTCGCTCTCGGAGATCCCGTGCTGGTCGGCGTCGGAGGGACCCACCGGCTGCGCAGCCTGGCCCACCGTCACCAGCCCACAGGGGACAGTTCAGGCCTCCTGCGTGCTGTGCCTTCTCTGACAGAACTGCGTTGTGGCCTCTGGTCAGCGAACGTTGGCCTCTGTGGCGTCGTCGGGAGTGTGAAGGGACCACAGCGCGAGCAGCTGCGCGGGCTCTGCGTGCCGCTGTCGGGGAGGACGCTGCAGGCCCGGACCTGTGCCTGGGGCCGCGGCGGGGGGCCCGTGTCTCTGCTTCCAGGGCCGGCACTCGGCGTGGACGCTGGTGCCGCCATGGGTTCCCTAAACCACGTCTTGTGCTTGCAGGTGTGCCCGCAGTGTGCAGCCCCGGCGTGGTGCCTGTGGCCCTGCCCCCAGCGGCCGTGAGTGCCCCGGCCCGCTGCAGCGAGGAGGACCTGAGGGCCATCCAGGACATGTTCCCCAACATGGACCGGGAGGTGATCCGCTCCGTGCTGGAAGCCCAGAGAGGGGACAGGGACGCAGCCATCAACTCCCTGCTCCAGATGGGCGAGGAGTCCTAGAGCCTCGCCCCCCCACCCCGTCGTGCCGGCCCAGCCCCTCCCCCACTCCTGTGAAGGAGCCCCGGGTAGTCCCAGTCCTCCCCCTCCTGTGGGACGCGTGTGGGCGGTTGGTCCCCGGCCGGCCGCCGAGCCCAGCGGCACTCAGGCGTGGGTGGCTCTCCTCCTGGCCTCGCTGGGAGCAGAGCGGCCACGGGGGGCTTGTCCTCTGTACGCACGCTCGCCCTCCCGCCGCTTGGGGACGAGTGTCTTCAAGTGCTGCGTGCTGCTCCTCGCACGCTGTCGCAAGCAGGCTCTGCGAGCCGCCGCCTCTGCCCGCGCTGTAGAACGCTGGCCGCCCCCCGGCTGGCTCGTGGCATGCTGCTCCTCTCCTTAGCCGGGCTAGACCTGTTCCTTCAGGCTCGTAGAACACGCACAGCTGATTTGGGGTTATTTTCACAACTTGCCTGTCTTCCCGTGGATGTTCCTTGTGTGTGGTTCTGGGCTGCTCCCCCGTGTCCTGGGCGGGCGGGCTCCTGTCTTGCCGGTCCCGCAGCAGGGTCGGCGCGGATGCAGAACGCACGGGGTCCGCGATGCGCCGAGCCCGGCCCCGCCCGCAGGCTCTGGAGCAGGGCTGTCCGGGCCTGGGGACCCCGTGAGGCCTTTTCCTGCTGTGTGTCCTGCCGGCTCCGTGGGGTGGGCCTCTGAGAGGCCGCCGCTCCCCTCTGACCGACTCTTGGAACAGAACCTGAAAACGGGGGTAAAAGTGGCCGTTCCAGTAGTTTGTATTTGTTTATTAAAGGGTGTTCAGGAGCCATTGGCTCACTACTGACGTTGGTTTAAGTGGCCGCTGTAGCAGTCCCGTGAATTCCCTCCGGTGCAAGGAGCGGCCGCCCGGTGAACGTCCGAGTCCTCTCGGAGGCAGGAGGGGCGTGTGCCGTGCTGTGCGCTGCGTGGCGGCCGTGGCCCCTGGCCTGGGACGGGTAGGGCCCCTCGTGGAAATCAGCAGCATGAGCCGCTTCTCGGTGCGGCCCGTAGCCCACACGCGGCACGCTTGCCTTCGAAGATGGAGTCTCCGCCGTGGGCGCGATGGGCTCCGATGGCGCGGACCTGCGAGGGCTCGGCATGGGGGTGAACCCCCGTTCCGCCTCCCCCCTGCACAGGGGCATTTCCTATTAGCTGGAGGATGTTGCTGCTGCCGGCAGGCGCGGGACAATCAGGGATCCGCACGCGAAAGGCTGAAGGCGTGCGTGCCGGCTGCCCGATGACCACACTGGCCAGGCTTCTCGGTGAAGACTGCTGCCGGGGATGGGCGCCGGCCGCTGGCTCGGACACGGGAGCCCTGCTTTCTCGTGGAGCGCCAGTTCCCGGTTCGGACAGCTTGGGGGCCACACAGCACATTTCTACCCAAAAGCACCAGGCAGGCATGCAGCGCACTCCTGTGGGGCCGACCTCCACAGAGGCGCAGCTCGGGACCCCGTGTCCAGGAGGCCCCGCGGACGCTTTCCACCTCTCCATTGCCGGGCCGTCAGGGCGCGTCGGGGTGCGTCGGGGATGTGCTCCTTGTGAGGACGCCCGCGGAACGCAGCAAGCAGTCGCGGTGGGACTCGAGGGGCCTCGGTTGGCGGGAGAGAGACCCTACACCTGTCACTTGTGCTCCCCTTCCTCGCGAGCACTGACGTCAGAGCCCACGCCCTGCGAGGCCTTCCCTGGTTGTGTCAGGCCCTTTTTCCCTTCTTCACGCCCTGCTGTCCTGCCTGCGGGTCGTGGCCTGTGGCTGCTCTGTGGGCAGGAGGGGGACCCGTGGCAGTTCCTCTGAAGCAGGCCTGGGACAGGCCGATGATGCCGCAGCGTGGCCACCACGGACTCCCACGAGCCAGCGTGGCTGCTGGTGCCGGGCCGCTGTGCCTTGTGGCCCCGTGCACGTCAGGCGGAGACCCCAGGGGCCTTCGTGAGCTGGCCGGTGGCCTTTCCACCAGAGGCAGCCCCGCCGCACTATCAGCCAGGACGGAACGTGGGTGTGTGCCGGGACTCCTCCTGCCTCCCTGTCCCCCTTCCGGAGGCTCCCCTCCCTGTAGCGGCGCCCTCTGGCCACAGCCCTGCACGCCGGTGGGAACAATTCTCAGAGCTCTGTGTTTCCAATGCTTCTGTCGGGTCCAGTGTCCGGATTGATCTTGAATTGTAAAGTATATTTTTGCTTTTTGGCCTTCTAATTTAATACATGATATCTATAAAAGTAGAGAATTAAACTTCTCCAACGAATCTTTACCGTTTCTGTTCCCGAGTGGTTTTTAACTTCGCTCAGAACGCACTCGCTAGCAGAGCCCGCACGGGTGCGCGAGGCAGGGTGCGATCTACCGCTTGGATTCGGAGGGAACCCAAAGCGTTGATACTAAGCATGAGTTTCATTTCTCGACTAAAATGACAGAGACAGGCTCCTGGGTGGCCCAGTCGGCTGAGTGTCTGCCTTCAGCTCAGGTCATGATCCCGGGGTCCTGGGATCGAGCCCCACATGGGGCCCCCTGCTCAGTGGGGACCGTGCTTGTGCCTCTGCTCCCCACGTGCTCTCTGCCTCTCTGCTTCTCTCTTTCAAATAAAATCTTCCGTGAAGTAGACCGGGGAGAAGGCTTAGGGCTGCTGGTGTGAGTCTGCCAGCACGTTCGCCCGGTGTGCACGCCCGAGAAGGGCTGCGGGGACCAGTGTCGTGGCCCGGAGCCAGCAGGGGAGGCGGCTGGGTGCCCCCACCACCCCCGACCCCAAGGTGGGGTTCTGCAGTGTGTTTCCTTCCCGCGATTTGCTGCCGCTCACTGTGTGTCGCCATGAGTGGGTTTTGGTGTTTTTTTAATGTTTTTTTTTGTTTTTTTTACTACTTTTTAAAAAAGATTGTATTTATTTCATTGACACAGAGAGACACAGTGAGAGAGGGAACACAAGCAGGGGGAGAGGGAGAGGGAGAAGGTGGCTTCTGGCCGAGCAGGGAGCCCGATGCGGGGCTGGGTCCCAGGACTCTGGGATCACGACCTGAGCCAAAGGCAGACGTGTCGCTGACCGAACCGCCCAGGCTCCCTGGACATGACTCTTTTGCTCAAAGCAGCAGAGCGAAGCGGGCGTGCTCATTGGGCGGAAGCAGGGCCTCCGGTTCTGCATGTCCAGACGGAGGGCTCTGAACACTGCGGGGGCCGAGCTCCTGGGCAGAGCCAAGCTCTGAGTGCCCCTGGCATGTGCGGGGCTGCGCGGGACAATAGTGTGGGGCCGTGGGGGTCCGTCCGTCTGCTGTAACACCCGCGGACGTGCACGCGGCAGGTGCCAGGCCGTGTTCGCTGAGGTCCTGGGTGTCCGGACGGAGCTGACTTGGTTCTGTTCGCACAGTCTCCGGTGTGGCTCCCACCAGGGGCCGGCGTCCCGCTGGCGGAGATGAGTTCCAAGCAAAGCGCCCGCCACAGAAGGAGGTGACAGGCCGTGGCCCAGGAAGCCCCGCAGGGGGAGAACCGTCAGGGGTGGTGGAAGCAGAAGCGCATCCTGTCTGGAGGAACGTGGTGTTGGTTCAGCCTCCGAGGCCCCGTGCGCGCTTGGGGTGGACGTACCGTGCGGGCGGGGAGTGGCCATGACCAAGAACCAGGCCTTGGGCTACGGTGTCAGACTCAACTGAGCGCCTTGTGGGGACTTAAAATGTGAGAACCCGACAAAACCTCAAGTGCGAGCAGAGACCAGGAGGCTGCACAGAGACGGGACAGAGTCCGACAGCCGCTGGCGTGAGGATGCGGCCCCCAGGGTGGGCCTCTGAACAGATCGGTGGCAGACCGGACACTGCCCAGCGGGGCGGGGGGGACGCTTGGCTCGGTTCAGGAGTCCCAGTGAGCCGCACGGGGTGTGGCGCTAAACGTCCATCCCCCTTGTGACACACACCTGCACCGGTGGGAAGAGTGTGATGCAGGGCGCCCGGGTTCTGGTTTGGGGAGGGTGCGTGACGCCGGCTCGCTCCGTGTGAGTCTTCCTGCCTGTTACCACGAGCCCAGTGGTCCTGTGGCCCTGGTGTGGGATGTGCAGGTCGCAGCCTGGGCTCAGGGCCTGCGCTCTGCCACGCCCTGGCGCCGTGGTTCGGACACGCGGCTGGGCTCCCCCCTTGCCGCACTAGCAGCTACTGAACAGTGAGGGGAGCCCGGGTGGGCCTCTCCACCCCAGTCCCGCGTCCCAGGCTTGGGGACGTGACCACAGCCAGGTCCCTGGCTCCGTAATCTCCAATTTTTTAAAAATTTTTATTGTTTAAAGTTTGACTTATTTGAGAGTGCACATGTGTGTGTGAGTGAGGGGGGCAGAGGGAGAATCCCCAAGCAGATGCCGCCCCCCCACCACCACGGAGCACAGACCTGATGCGGGGCCCCATCCCAGGACCCTGAGGCCACCACCTGAGCCAGGACGAGGAGTCAGACACTCAACTGATGGAGCCACCCCAGGCTCCCCCTTAAGCCCCGATTTCAAGGGGACGCTGGTGGCCCATCTCCTCCCAGGGCACCTCTGGGAAGGGTCGGGGTCCTCGCCCCATGTTGGCGGCACAGCATCGCAGGGCCATCCTCCGGCCGGCGGCTCAGGTCTGGACACGGGGAGGCTGCCGGCCTTCTGGCAAGGAGGCTGCTCCGTGTGCTGTTCCGTGGGAGCGCGCCGGGAGCCGCTGTGCCTGAAGCCTGTCCCGCAGGTTCCTGTCACCCCTGCCTCTGCTCTCTGGGGGCCGGTTTCGTCCCAGTGTCGGCAACTCCCAGGTTCCCGGTGCAGATGCCCTCGTGCGTGCCGTCCTGGGAACACGGGCTCACCTTCCAGTTCCTCCCCCAGCACCACAGAGGTCCTTTGCGGGGGCCCCGACCCCAGAGCCAAGCCAGCGGCGCGCAGTCATGCTGCAGCCCCGGCCTCCATGCTGCCGCCCAGAACACGTCCTCGGAGCTGTTTGGACACGTGGCATTGGCTGTTGTCGCCGCTTGTTGTCAGGGCGGCTGAAGGCCCCTGGCCGGTGGGCCGGGCCGCCGTCTGCCACTCTCCACTGTCTGCTCTGCCTCTTCCATCGGCGGTTCTGGGTGTCCCGTAGACGTGCTGATGTCCTCGGGCGTCCTCGGGCGCTGCCGCCTCACAGCTGCAGAGGCTGGGCGTCCCCTCTGCGTCCTCACTTGGCAGAGGGAGCAAGTGGCGCCCTGGGGCCTCTCTACAGGGCACCCATCCCTTCCTGGGGACTTCGTGGCCAACAGCCACGTGTCCAGACAGCACCACACAGGAGTCTGGGGACTGGATCCAAGCAGAGGGCTTTCGTCTTCCTTCCCCGTGCTGCGCCCCTCGCGCCTGCACGCCAGTGAGAGAGAAGAGGTCCGGAACAGACCCTCCTGCCCCGCGGCTGGCACGAGGCCGGGCCCCCCGCTGAGCAGCTCCGTGTCCTGCGCCCCTGCAGGTGCACACCCCGAGGCTGAGGCAGAGATGCAGGAGGAGGGGGGACGCAGGGCGGTCGGGAGGACTCTCCCGCCTGCCTTCTGGGGGCCCGGCCGGCTCAGACGCAGAACGCGAGCTGGGACGCGGCCACGGAGCGTGTGATCGCAGCGTCCCACCCCACGGAGCATTGCCGTGTTGGACACGGCCCGGAGGGCTCGGGTTCCGTGGGCAGAAGGTGCAGCTGGACAGACAGCCAGGAGAAGCTGAAGCGGCACGAGTGGGGCGCGTGTGCTGAGGCAGGACTGGGGTGCAGGGGCTTGGGGAGGCCTGCTCTCCCCTCCACATGCTCCCTTGTGTCTGCCTCACGTCTGCTCGGGCGAGATACGTCCCACATGTGCTCAGAATGGCCTGGGTCCTGTCCTGCTGGGACATGTCCCCACCCAGCTCCAGCCACTGTGGTGAGCCCCGCCCCAGGGACTTTGCATAGATGCTGAGCTCCGTCCAGGCTCTCCTAAAGGTCCCCTCTTTGGGCAGCTTCCCTGGCCACTCTGGCAACTCCCTGCTCCTTCCCACACCTCCTAGACCTTCTGGATGGACACGTGTTGTCCTTGGTCATCTCACCATCTTTGCACAGGTGCTGACTCGCCTGGGGACTCTGGAGAGCAGGCTCTGCGGCTCATTTCCTCTGTGCCCGGTCTGCCTGTGGACAAAGGGAGGGAGCGCTCGGGTCCCAGCCTCATGTCCCTGCTGTGGCCCGGGCATCATTGGGAAGGCCCCACCAGCTGCCTCCAGAATGCGAGTGCACGGGGTGCCCAGCATTTGGGGGCGCACAGACCCCGGGACTGGGCCTCTTCCTGGTGCTGAGGGAGCTGAGATGTCATGACCTCTTTGATCTTTACTTTCGAGAATGATCCCAAACCTGTTTTGAACTGTTAGTTTCTGAAGAGCAGTCTTCATGGCAGAAAAGCCACAGGAGGGTTTTGTGTGAGGCTTCAGGTGGTCAGGGCAGGGGCTGTGCTGCTGCCCACCCAGCACAGACTCCTGGGCCGGCTCCGAGATGAGTCACAGCACAGCGGCCCCTTTGGGAAGAGGACAGAGTGTGGCCCTTCTTGTGAGAGAACAGGAACACAGCAAGTTGGCTTTATCAGGAACATCCCTACTGAAAACAGTCTCCCAAATGCTAATAATATGTGTTTAAAAATTCCTTCTGAAATATTTGAAAACATGACAAAGAAAAGGGAGAACTCAGAGAGATGCTTCCAGCAAGTCTGAGCCGTTCGGGCAGCTCCGTGGGACAGAGGGCTGGACGGTGTGCGTGGATCTAAGTGGCACATGCCACTGGTTTGTCTCATGGTGATTTCCCTCGCCGTGACTTCCTTCCCCATGGGTCCTGCGTTTTTTTGTTCGTGAGACCAGGGAGGTTGATTCTAAGCATACGAACGTCCAGAAGGCTAAGAAGAGTCAAGGATTCTTGTCAAAGGAAGACGAGTGGACGTCTTGCTCAGGTAGAAAGCGACACTCAGCTTGTCCGGATGAGGATGACCGAGGAGCGTGCAGTGCAGCCGAGCAGGGGCGAGAGTGCAGGGCGGCAGTGAGGCCAGTCAGCTGGGGCTAGACGCGAAACACGTGGAATCTGGTCCCTGCTTCGCGCCACGTCCAAGCATCAATTCTGGGCAGACTCCAAATGCAAAGGCAGGAAGATTCCGGAAGGTGGCCAAGCAGGAAAGTCCTCAGGTGAGAAGCCGTCTCCCCACCTCACAACAGCTGCACAGGCAGACTCTGATGGACCTGTTGTTGAAGGCGTGCAGCTTTCAGGGGGAGTGCTTGGAGAGCGCGTCGCAGTCTGTTTTGGTCAGTGTTAGCTTTCACAGCAGCAGCCACCCACCAGAGCCCTGGCCCCGGGCAGGTAGTCATGCACATGTTCCTGGAGCAGCCAGCACGCAACAGGTGGGCAAGAGGGGCCCTGCCCTCCAAATTCCAGGGGTCTGCACTCTGACCGCAGAAGGGCAAACAGCTAGGTATCTGTGTTGCACCCCACCCCTGCCGTCACATGTCCCTCCCCCGTAAGCGGAAGTGACTCCCAAAGGATTTAGAGGGTGAGTGCCCATATTCCCCTTCATTCTTCTCTTTTTGCCTTTTTGGGAGCCAGTAGTTAAAGACTAGAATGTTCAAAAAGAGCTACAGATAGGAGGAAAGTTAGAACATGATCTTGGATGCCTGGGAAAAGGCTCGGAGAAGACCTGAGCAGACATTATATTTGCAGGTCAGGCTGGTCCTTGCACAGAGACAGTGCAGAGCAACAATAAAAGTGAACAATTTAAAAAGCCAGCCCTGAGGAAGGGGGAGAATTGGATTTCCAGAGTTACCACATTATTCAACTCAGATGTCCAGTGTCCACTAAGAAAATCACAAGGCAGGGGCACCTGGGTGACTCGGTTACTTCTCTGCCTTGAGCTCAGGTCATGATCTCAGGTTCCTGGGATCAAGTCCCATGTCAGTCTCTCTGCTCACTGGGGAGTCTGCCTCTCCTTATCACTCTCCCTCTGTGCTCACTCTCTCCCTACATCCCTCCCAAATAAATGAACTGAAAAAATCACAAGGCATACAAAGAAACCAGAAAGTGTGGTTTATAAAAAGGAAAAAGAAATCAATGAAACTCTTCTCTGAAAAAGACCTGATCTCAGTTACACCAGACAAAGACCTGAAAACAACTAAAAGAATTTGTGGAGAAAGTCAAGAAAACCATGTCTGAACAAAATGAAGATACGATAAACAGATGGGAAACCAAAAAACAAACCAAAAAGAAACTCTGGAGCTTAAAAAGTACAATAACTGAAATGAAAAATCCACTAGAGGGGCTCCAAGACAGAATTGTGCAGACAGAAGAAGAAACCAGTGAACTTGAAGACAGGGTGGGAAATTATCAAGCCCAAGGAAGGCAACGAGAAAAGCGGGAAGAAAATGGAACGGAGCCTAAAGGACCTGTGGACCGCAGCAGGCAGACCGATACACGCATTGTGGGAGTCCCAGAAGGCGAAGGGAGAGGGGCAAAGACCAGACTTGAAGACATAATGCCTGGAAACTTCCCCAGTTCGAGGAAAGACATGAACATAAGCACCCAGGAATCCCAACAAACACCCACGAAGATGAACATAAAGATCCACACCGAGAACATTGTAGTCGAACTTCCAGGCCCAGAGACAAAGAATTTGAAAGCAGCGAGAGAAGAGAATCCCCACGTACAAGGGATCCTCAACAAATTATCAACAGGTTTTTCATGAAAAATCTTTAGAGGCCACAAGGCAGTGGGTCAATACATTCAAATGCTAAAAGAAAAAACCTGTCAACCAAGAATCCTATATTCAGGAACACTCTCCTTCAAGAGTGAGGGACAAAGTAAGACGTTCCCAGATAAACAGAAGAGGGTGTTCATGACCACTAGACGTGCCCGGCAAGGAATACTCGAGTGAGTTCCGGAAACTGAAATAAAACGACGCTAGTTACTTTATATGGAGAGACAAAGATCTCAATAAAGGTAAACACACGGCCAGTCCAAAAGATAGTTTTGTGACAACGGTTGGTAACTGCAGTTTTTGTTCCTGCATGGTTTAAGAGGCTAATACATTTAAAGAAAAAATATTAGTGTAAAATCTAGCATCACTCTGAGTTTAGTTTGTAACTCCAAATCTTGCTTTCTACAACATTGAAGAAAGTAATGCATTCTGAGAGTTATTTTTGGCTGGGGGCACATGTTGTATGAAGATGTAACTTTGTGACGTCACCAACCAGAAGGAGGTGGGGGTAGGGCTGCCAAGGAGAAGAGTTTTGTGAGTCACCGAAGTGGCACTGGTATAAACGCAGATCAGAGTGTGACAACTGAAGCAAGTTAAATGCGTCCCCAGGGACACCACAGAGAAAATCACTATAGAATAGACATGAACGGAACTGGGGAGCTCCCATGTTTTACTGCAAAGAATCAGCCAAACACAGGAGAGAGCCGTGCAGGAAACAAGGGACAAAACAACAAAATGAGACCAAAGGACAAACAGGAAGGAGATAGCACAGCGGCAGAAGGCGCACTTTACCGGTAAACACATGTACATGGCTGAAGCTTTTCAGAAGACAGATGGACAGAATGGGTAGAAACACACTGTCCAGCTATGTGCTGTCTATGAGAGACCCACTTTATTTTCGTGAGAGTCTTGCTTCAGAGCCAAAGACACAAGCGGGTGGCAGGGACAGGATGGAAACCCCTTCCTGCAAAGAGAACAGGAGTGACTTGACTAACGTCAGACCGAGGGAGACTCGAAACCTTAAAACTTTACAAGACAGAGGAGGACGTTATGTATTAACAAAGGATTCAATACAGCAAAAACATACAAGAATTGTGAACAGTTTTGTCCCAAGTGACAGACTATATGAAGCAAAAACTAACAAAATTGAAGGGAAAAATGAACAGTTTTATAATAATAGTTGGAAACTGAGTGCCCCACTCACAATAGTGGACGGAACAACCTCACAGGAGATTAGAGACAGAGGACTCATATAACACAGCAAAGCAACTAGATGTAGCAACATACACAGAACACCCACCCAACAGCACATTCCTCTCAAGCGCATGTGGGACATTTGCCAGGATGGACCATATGTGAGGCAGCCAAGTCCTGACAGATTTAAAAACTAGCAATAAGACAAGTATCTTCTCTGACCACAGTGGGATGAAGTTGAAGATCAGTAAGAAAAGGAAAACTGGAAAATTCACAACATTACGGAAATAGAGCAACAGGTTTTTAAACAACAAATGGATCCAAGAAGGAATCCAAAAGAAATGGGAAAATACTTAGAGATGAACAGAAATGAAAACACAATATACCAAACCGCGAGGAACACAGTGCAAACAGTGCTAAGGGGGAAATTTATAGCCGTACACGTTTGCATTAGAAAACACGGAAGATCTCAAAACAGCGATCTGACTTTCCAACCGTAGGAACTAGAAAAAGAAGAGCTAACTAAAGCCTAAGGTAGCAGAAGGAAGGAAATCCTACAGATTAGAGCTGAGATCAATAAAATAGAGAATGGAGAAACAATAGAAAAACAAAAGTTGGTTTTTTGAGAAGATCAACAAGTTTGACAAAGCTTTAGCTTGAGGGGCTAAGAAAAAGAGGAAAGATTCAAACTACCGAAATCATAATGAAAGAGGGTTATTACTGCTGATTCTACAGAAACAAAAGTGATGATAAGCGTGCCGGGAACAATTCTATGCCAACAAACGGGGAACTAAGGTGAAATGGGCGAATTCCTAGAAACACAGAACCTACCAGGCTGGATTGCTATATCGCTAGTTAACCGCATGGTAACTAACTGGAATTTAAATAAAAACTAAAGAACGAAACAAACCTACCAAGATTAAATCATAAGAAAATGGGAAATCTTAATCGATTTATAACTAGGAAGGAGATTGAGCCAGTGATCAAGATTCTCCCAACCAAGAGAAACCATAGAGAAGAATCCCAGTGCTTCTTAAACTTTTCCAAAACACTGAAGAAGAGGGAATACTTCCTGACTCATTCCGTGAGGCCAGCAGTCCCCTGACGACAAAGCCAGACAAAGACACTGGAAGAAAAGAGAACCGAGACCAGTATCTAGCACTTGCACTGGTGCAAAAGTCCTCAGCAAAATACTAGCAAACCAGTTCAGAAGCATGTCAACAAATTATGCACCACGACCAAGTGCAGTTTGTTCGTGGAATGCGAGGACGGTTCAGCGCGCACAGACCATCAGTTTGACACGCCGCAGCAGCAGCGCGGAGCGGGGGAGACACATGATCATCTCAACTGATGGAGAAAAACGTTTGGCAAAAGTCAACACGCTTTCATGATGAAGACATTCAACACACCAGGAATAGATGGAAACTACCCCAACCTAAGAAAAGTCTTGTTAACCTTAAAATATAAAACTGCCAGTTATTTTACCGGCACAAAAATGGATTTATTTGGGAGTAGCCGAGGCCTGTAACCCGAGTCAAGGAAGCCACCGCAAAACCAACCATTGGCAAGTCCTGAGGACAGAGGAGAAGGAGGCCCTTTCACAGAGGAAGGGGCGGGCTGGGAGGGGCTTCTCACCGGCTGGGCCGTTGTCTCTCTGCGAGGAAAATTTCCTTTCTCCTGACGGGAAGGAAAGCAGTTGTCACCTGCAAGGTGCCTCTCTTCCTCCTGGATTTGCAATTTATTCTCAGGACACCAAAGTGACAGGTTAGGGTTCGGGTTAGCCAAAGAGAACAAATAAATAAATAAATTGAACTTCATAAAAGTTTTAAAGTTTTGTGCATCAAAAGACACTATCAGAATAAAAATCAACCCACATAATGAGTGAAAATATATGCAAATCATATATCTGATAAGAGAACATCCAGAAAATACTCCACAACAAAAATCCCCAAACAATCCAATTCAAAAATGGCCAAAGGACTTGAACAGACATTTCTCCGAAGACGATCTGAAAGGGCCGACAGGAGCATGTAAAGATGCTCCGCGCTGCTGGTTATCAGGAGAGCGCGAGTCACACCCACTCGGCTGACTGTGGTACCACAAAGTGTGACGACAGCCAGCAAGGTGAGGTAGAAACACTGGAACCCCCGTTCACTGCTAGGGATGTAGACCTATTCAGTCGCTGTGGAAAACAGTACGGCAGTTCCTCAAAAAATTAGAATGAGGACTGCCGTACAGTCCAGCCATTCGACCTCTGAGTACGACCCTAGAAGAACTGCAATCAGGGTCTTGACGAGACACGTGTGTTCGCAGCAGCGCTATTCGCAGTAGCTAAAATGTGGGAGCGACCCCAGCGACCGGGGTAAGTGGAACGCGATCCACACATGCCCTGGAATGAATGACGCCCGGCGTGGACGGAGGGAGACTGGCCTGCTTCGACTCGGACGGACCCACCAGCCATGCGGCCCAGGGAATAAGCCAGTCACCGTACGGCAAATGCTGCGGGATTCCACTCCTTTGAGCTACCTAGACTCACCAAAATCATAGAGACTGAGAGTTGAGGCTGGTTTCCAGGAGCCACAGGGAGGGACAATGAGGAGTTACTGCCTCCTGTGTAGAGTCTCCATCTTGCAAAGTTAAAGGGATCCTGGGGATGGGCGGGTGGACGCGCGGACGAACGGACTACGGTGCGAGTGTATTTTATACCACTGATCTGTGCACTTAACGATGGTTAAGATGGTAAATTTTATGTTGTGTTTATTTTATACCCATAAAAAAAAAAGTTAGGTGGAAGGCAAAATTGTCAAGCTTTTAGGAAATAACCCAGGAGACCATATTTCTGGTTTTGTGAAATAGGGCCGGGAAGCGCTAGCCGTGAAGAACACGGACGGCTGCCGCCCACTCGAGTCACGAACTTAGCGTGCCGCGTGCTGCTGCCTGAGAGGTGACGCTGGCGCGCCGGTGTCTCTCGCACAGGGTCATGGGAGCCCACGTTCTGAGTCCTTGCATGTTGAAAATGCCTTTTTTTCATTACCAATTTTTTTTTTTAAAGATTTTATTTGACAGACAGAGATCACAAGCAGGCAGAGAGAGAGGAGGAAGCAGGCTCCCCGCTGAGCAGAGAGCCCGATGCGGGGCTGGATCCCAGGACCCTGAGACCATGACCTGAGCCGAAGGCAGAGGCTTAACCCACTGAGCCACCCAGCGCCCCTTCATTATCATTCTTAAGTGATAGTTTACTTGACTGTGGAGTTCAGCGTTCAAGGTCTGTGCGCTCAGTGCCACGGAGGTGCCCCGCGGCAGCCTCCGGGCGCCGGTCCTGTCTCGCGCTGGCGCAGACGCACAGTCCGGTCACCCTGGCGGCTCCGAGCTCTTCCCGGCCTCGCTGCCCTCGGGTCTCCCCTCCAGGACGCATGACCCTCTTTACCTTCCCGGGCGCTCGCCGAGGACTCGGTGGAGCGCAGGCCTTCAGTTCCGAGAGGTCATTGTTGTCACGCGTGGATCCAGATGTCGCCCTGAGGCCACGGGCCCTGCTCGCCACTGGCGCACCCCCCAAAACCTCTCTTCTTCCAGCTTGTCTGTCGGGTTCACTTTCTTGTATTTGCTCTTCTATTTTCAAATTTCTTTCTATCTTTATCGTGGCAAATTTTGTGCCTGTGGGGGAGGACATGCCACTTTTCCATCTGGACACCAGAAATCTCTTTTTAAAAATATTTGAAGTTTAGTGACTGTTTTGTTTTTATGCCCCGTGTTGGTTTTTATAGTTCCCTTCTCCAGGGCAACGGGGCCTGGCTTCACTCCTGGCTGAAGCAAGGCTTTTCGCCATGGCATGCCTCAGTTTCCCTTCTGTAAAGCGGGAGAAATAATGGCACACGATGGGCGCGCTGGGTGCCGTCAGGGTCGGAGGAGAGCTCCCCCGGGACATGGGCCGCACGTGGTGTATGCACACCTTGGTCCGTGGCCCGTCACACTCGTGCCCCCGCGGCCTTAGGGATGTACTTCAGTTTGGCGAGGGCTGCATGAGTCTGCAGAGCGGCTGTGCCAGGGAATGGCAGGGAGGCTTGGGGAAGGCTGTTGTCCTGCACCTGGTTTCACAAAGACTCAGTGGGGGCGCAGCCCCAGCCCTCAGGAAACCAGACTGGGAGACTCAGGCTCAGCTTCCAGAAGGCGGCCCTGGGAGGGGCGGCCAGCCGCGATTGCAGGCCTGCCTGGCCAGCCCGGCCAGGTCCCAGGGGGCCTGCCCTGCCCAGAGCTCGTGGGCTGGGTGGGAAAGGCAGGCCATGGCCTGGAGAGAGCGCAGGCCCTCCGCGCTCAGCCCCCGCAGCGGCCCCACGATGGGAACCACACTGAGAGCAGAGGCAGGTCGTGGGACTCGGGAGGGGAGAAGACCCCCCAACACGCGCCCCCACGCCCCGCCCCCGCAGCTTCCACCAGCAAAGGCATCGCCTCTGCCTCCCCAGGTGGCAGCCGCACCCGAAGCCACCCCTCCCCACGGGGGCCACGTCTCATCCTTCCTGCCAGTAAAGCCAGGGAGCCTTCTGCGTCCGGGGCTGTGTGTGGGGTCCTGTCGGCCACACCCCACACCTGCTCCCCACGTCTTGCTGCTCCCCAGCACGTGTGCGTAGAGCTCTCTGGCGAGAAGTCCCCGCCCTTGGGGGAGATGAGAAAAGGCGGCCAGAATTAGAGCGAGCTGAGGGGGATGAGTGCCCGGCAGCAAATTCAGTGTGTGAGCCGCGGCGGGGAGCGCAGGGGTGCGGCACCCGACAGCCTCCCCGGGGCCCGAGCGGCACCAGGCGCCCCCCTCCCCGTGCGCCCCCAGCCTGTGAGGCAGCAGCTTCCTGCATGGACACACTGGGCCGTGGCCATGCCTCCCGTGGGGCCCCCAGACTTCCCACATCCGTGAACCAGCTTCCTTAGAAATCCCTGCGTGCGAAATCATGGAGAGGGTCGTTTCCGAGCCCCGGGCTCATCCCCGGCCTCAGCCAGAGCCCCACAGCCCGAGACGGACCCCGAGGGCCTCCGGGCCCCTCATCCCACCTGTCACTCCTGGGGGGAGGGACACACAGGTCCTGGGGGTGCTGCACAGCCTGATGGAGGAGAAGCCCAGGGGGCTCCGTGGGCAGAAAAGACACCAGGACCAAGAAGTGTACACGATGCTCAGTGTTTATTTGCAGGACGGGGACAGGGTGGGCGGAGGGAGTGCGGAGCGCCGACCCCTCCCTGGCCTGCCTCCCAGCAGCCATGGTCACCCCAGGCCCAGGTTCAGACGTGGGCACGGACAGCCAGCCCTCCGACCTGACGCTGGACCTGACGCTGCTCCCCAGAGGCAGCTGGCGGCCGCTGGACAGGCCCCAGCCCACGTCCTGCTGCAGAGGTGGCCAGCAGGAACCTGCTGCAGCGGTCGGCACGGTGGCTCCAGGCATCCTCCGGGCACGAAGAAGGGTGAGTCCGGGTGGTGCAGACACTCGTCTCAGGTGAGGGGCAGGTCCTGACGGCCAGACAGCGGCCAAGACGTGCTGGAGGGGCTCTGAGGGCAAGGCTCCTCCCAGAGCTCCGGTCAAGCAGGTCCTCACTGTGCCCTCACCCTCCGGGCTCACCCCCAAGGCACAGGTCCCGTGAGCGCCCAGGTGGCAGGTGTGCCCGGGCCCCTGCAGCAGGCTGGCCAAGCTCTCGGTGGCTGGGCGGTATGTGTCCCGGCTCCAGATGGGGTGGGGGGGCTGGTAGGAGGGGGTCAGAATGGCAACGGACAGTGGTGGACCCCTAGGTCAGGAGGATGGGGGTGCTGTCCTCGGGCACCTTGGGCGAGTGGACACAGGCCGGGGCACAACTGCACTTGTCCACGTGGGTGTAGGTGCGGCGGACGGCCGTCCCGTCGGGGCACCGCAGGGTCACCACCTCCTCGTGAGCCTCCGTCTCCCTGCAGCAGGTGCACTGGCGCTCCATCGCCTGGGCCTCCGCGGAGTACCTACAGGCGCATGGCCGCCATCAGGACCCACCCGGTCCAGCCCCAGCCCCCAAGCTCCTGGCTTCCTTGGGGGGGGGCGGCTAGAGCCGATGGCCCCCACCTGCTCCGGGCAGCCCCGAGCTCATCCTCGGAGCACTAGGGGCGTGTCTGACCTGGCCTGGGGCAGGGCTCAGGGTCTCTGAGCTCCCACCTGCCCCCGCCAGTCTCTGTCTTGTCTTGGAACCACGCGCGGCACTTGCTGACCCGGGCAGGACCCTCTTCCCCCGGGAGGAGCCCACCCCGGGCTTGAGCCAGCCCCCCGCCGTCCCCTGCTCTCCTCACCCACTGCTCCCACCTGCCCAAAGCCAGGGCAGTGGGGCGGGGGGGCGTCCCAGAAGGGGCCGGGGCTCGCTCACTTGGACAGTCCGGGACATGAGCCCCCGCAGAACGTGACGTTGACCGGGGCCTGGGTGGCGCAGCCCTGGTGTGTCAGGATGGTCCTGTTGACGTGGACCTGGCACTGGTCTGGGCGGACAGAGGAAAGGCGAGGTCACCTCTGAGGACCCCGGGCCGGGGCCGCCCCCGCGCCACCCTGCCGAGCCCCGCGCTCAGGGTGGGGTCCCCGGGGCCAAGGGCAGCGTGGGGCTCGGAGAGCAGGTGGGCCAGCCTCGACTTACCCACTTCCTCACAGGAGAAACAGCAGCCCGTTTTCCTGAGGATGCCCTGAAGGGGGAGGGGGAGAGAGAGGGCGGGCTGGGGGCGGGCTGGGGGCTCTGGGTGGGCGTGGCCTCCGAGGCGGCCGGTGCCTGCGCTGGGAGGGGGGGGGGGGGGGCTGGGAAGGACGGGGCCTCCCAGGGGAGGCGATGTGGGCGCGGCCTCCGAGATGGTGGGGGCTCCGGCCGCGGATCTGGGGTGCGCCGGGCGGGGCCCCTGCCCTGGGGCAGCCGAGCGGCAGGACACACCTGGCAGCTGGACATGTTGGCGCAGGGCGTGGCCCTCGTGATGAGCACGTGGAGCCCATTCCTGACCTGGCAGCGGTACTCGGTGCAGTTGTCCACCAGGCTGTTGACCCAGGTCTCGCTGGGCTGCAACGCAGTGGGGGGTGCGTGGAGGCTCGCAGAGACGGGCCAAAGGGAAGGGGTGCCGGGCTGAGGGGCTGAGAGCGAGCCCCGTCTCACCTGGACCAGCTGGCCGTCCTCCGTGGGGCAGGCCGTCTGCACACACTCGCCACAGCACTGTCCGTCCACCTTCCGGTACTCCGAGCCCTGAGGGAGGGGTGGGTTCCGACCGTTCCCCCGGCCCTGCCCCCCAGCCCCCCTGCGCTCCCATCTACACCCTAAGAGCCCAGCGACCTCCTCGGCAGCCCCGACCCCTGCGACGCCGTGTCCCTGCCCAGGGCTGGGTGTGCCCCGGAGGGCTTACCGGGGAGCAGGTGGTGTTACAGGTGTCCTCCTCACACTGCACGGTTGGGCCCTGGCTGTCCCCAGGCAGGCAGGTGCACGTGTGGCAGGGAGTTAGCGACGGGAAGGTTGCCCCGATCTGCGGTGGACGGGGACGGTGGAGGTGAACCCCCCCTGCTGCTGGGTAGGGGAAGGGGAGGCCTACAGAGAGCGGGTTCTTCTTCTTCAGATGGAATTGTGCTTGTGCCCCCGGCTGAGCACACACCAGGGCAGAGGCAGGACCCCAGGCCGGCTGGAGGGGCTGGGAGGGCACAGCCTCACCCCAACACTCTTGTCTCGAGGGAGCTCCCGGGACACACGAAGCTAACTTCTCAGGGGCAGCCAACAGTCCCCCAGGCGCTCGATACACAGGGCTGTCCCGTGTCCCCCTCGCCTGTGTCCCCATGTGGCTCGAAAGGACCTGGAGCCCCCACACGCTTCTCCACTGTCCTGGAGGAGGGTGCAGGCGGGGCCGGGCCCATGCAGATGGGGGTGGAGGTCCCCTGTGGCCGAGCTGCGCCTGCTCCTCCCCCCCACGGCCACCCATCCCACTCAGCCACCCGGCTGCTGAGCCCTTACCCCAAAGGCGGTTTGGTTGTAGTAACACAGCAGAGGTCCTGGAAGGAAAGGGGGCCTGAGCACCCGCCCGGCTGCGGGGGAGGAAGGGCTCCAACCCTCCCGCCGCCCCGAGCTCCCAGCCCCACTCACGGCAGATGAAGGTAGGGCAGCAGTCACCCTCCTTCTGGGTGCGAATCAGCTCCTCTCCTGGCCTGCATCTGGGTGGGCTCTGGGGACACGTGGTTGTGTTGCAGACTGTGGGGCGGGTCGGGGTGTGTCAGGGCTTGAGCCTTCTGTGTCCCCGCTGGGTCCCCTCACTGAGCCACGGCGCACCGGAGGTCGGCGGCAGCCCATCCTCGGCCCCGCAGCCCCCCCCCCTTCTCCCCTGGTCACCCTCCGGCCGGGGAGGGGGGCCCAGGGCTCACCGCACAGCGTCTCCAGACAGCAGGAGTTGTTGGCCAGAGGCCTGGTCTCGGTCACGAAGCCAGCCCGTCCGCACTGTGGGGGCCGCTCCTGGGGCTCGCACGGCACGGGGGCGCACCGTACTGACATGGAGCCCTCGTGGCACAGGCAGGCCTGGCAGTTGCTGACCCAGCGCTCCCCAGGCTGGAACAGAGCAGTGGGGGTCCCTGGAGACTCCTGGACTGGGCCGGGGCCTCCGGGGCCACATCCGGCAGCAGGGAAGGCTCCCGCCCTCAGCGTGGTCAGTTCTCGGCCTCCCACTCAAGCCGCCATTGCTGGCACAGCCCCCGTGATGGGGACGTGTCTCCCACCGGGGTACCCCACCCCAGTCCCCCACAGGGGCTGCCCGGGCAGAGCAGGCTGCCCAGAGATAGGGCCCTCCCTGCCTCCGCTCAGGCTAGGGGCAGAACACTCACGGATTTGGGAAAGCCGTCGGGTCCCACACAGGCTGGAGGGGAGGAGAAAGGGCGTCAGTGGGCTGCTGCGGCCCCAGACCCAGCGGGCGGAGGCCACGGGCCCTGGGACCTGTCCTTGCGGGCCTGGCCGCCCCACCCCCGGCCAGGGCTCTTCTTCCTGCCAAGGGCCCCATGTCGAGGCCACACAGCCCCCTCAGGCCGGGCGCAGGCCGGGAGTGGGAACCCCCGGGAAGGGTTGGCTCCCGGCTCGGGCCTCCCCCACCCCGGCCGCCTGCCCCGGCTCTGCGGCGGCTCCGTGGGGCCTCCGCGGCTGGCGCTCACCGCAGGCGCGCACGCAGACATCCGTGTGCGTGTTGAAGAGGGTGAGCCCGTCGGGGCAGAAGCAGCCTTCCGCCGGCCCCTTGCCCCCTCCGCTCGGGCTCCTGCAAAACAAGGTGGGCGGGCCTGGGACCCTCGATCTGTAGAAGTGGCCGTCCGAGGGGGAAGGGCAGAGGGCGTGGCAGAGGACTGGGGCTGACCCGCTGCCCAGGGCCCGGAGTTGGGGGGGTCCTGAGGCTGGGAGTTCGCACGCCCTCCTGGTCTGCCCCAGACCCTCAGGTAGGCTTTACCTAGAGTCGCAGGACGCGGGCTGTGCAGGGCCACACGGCCGGTACACCTTGTCGGGCGGGCAGGTGACGTCTAGGGACACAGAGACTGGAGTCAGGTGGGCCGAGGAGGCCAAAGCCCCCGGGGCCGGCCCGACTCACCGCACAGCCCGTTGGTGGCATTCCGCCAGTCGCTGCACACGCCCCGGGCACGGCAGAGCGCCGCATAGGCCTCCAGGCTCCGGCAAGGCGCTCGGGGGTCGTCGGCCTGGCAGCCGTCACTGACGCAGGAGCTGACGAACGGGTCCGGGGGGATGAGGGCATGGCACTCCGCAAAGAGCCTGCGGGAAGGGGCGGTCAGAGGCCGGGGCGCGGGCGGGCAGCACCCCACACGCACCAGACCCTCAGGGGCGACTCACGGGCTCTGCAGCAGCTCGCAGAGGGGCGCGGGGGGGCATGGGGACGAGGCGGGCGTGGTGGGCGCGGAGGGCGAGGTCCCCGCCGTCGGGGGCGGGCGGGTAGGCGCCAAGCAGCCCTCCCGGCCGCTCTCGGGGACCAGCCAGTGGTGGGCCATGTCTTGGCAGGTGGCGGCCATGGTGCCGTCCGGCCGGCGGCAGTCGTCTGTCCGGCTGTTGGTGCAGGTGCCTGGACGGCAGGACAGTGGAGTCACCCCTCCGCCGCTCCGCTGCTCCCCCTGCCCGCCCCCCTGCTGGGCAGCTGTGGCCCAGGCGCCCCAGCACCCGCTCACCGCACTGGCCCTCGGTGTTGTGGCTGAAACGGCTGTAGGACAGCTGGATGTGGAAGACCTGCCCGTCGAAGGTGACACTCACACCAGCCGCGGCGATGTCGATGGTCATCGCGGTCGCGCCCGCCACCGACACACTCACGCCGTTCTTGCTGAAGCCCGAGCCCACTTGCGTTTGGTCGAACAGGATCTGGGGACATGTTGAGGGGTCTGTGAGGGGTTGCTGGGGCCCCGAGTCCTTGGCACCCCTCCCCCAAAGGGCAGATGCTCCCCTTGGAGCCTGGGGTCCCAGTCGGCCACGTTGGGGTCCCCGAGGCATCCTGCGTGCCCTTGGCCCTGCCTGAGGGGCCTCCGGGAGCTGCCCTCGGCGCCCGCAGGCCCTCCCTGGTGATGCCAGGACAGGGCCGCTCACCAGGCTCTGCTCCTGCCCGTGGGCGCCGGTGTGGGTGGTGAGGATGACCTCCATGGACTTGTAGTGGACGCTGAGGGCACGGGGGCAGGGGGCGGCGGCGGCGGCGGCCCCGCAGTAGTAGCCGTTCATGGAGATGCTGAGGTTCCCGTAGCGCGGGCGGATCTCCTTCATGAGCACGTGGGTGCAGTTGTCCGCGAAGGAGTAGGTCGTGCCGTCGAAGGTGGTGTAGTGGGAGCCCCCCCAGCCGCTGCAGGAGCCTGTGGGGTGTGGACGGTCCCTCACCCGGCGCCACCGCAAACAGCCGCCTCAGGGTGGCGCCCCGGCCGCCCGGGGCCCCATCTGCCTTTCTTATGAACGGGCCTGGAGTGGGCTGCCTGGTGGCCACAAAGGCAAGTCCCCAGCCCCACCCAGACCCTGGGAACGAGCCCTTTCTGGGAAAAGACCTTCATGTCTGTCAGTAGGTTTAGGACGTCAGGATGATGCCATCTTGGATGACCTAGTGACAGGTGTCCCTGCAGGAGCAGAGTGGCCACAAGCCCTGGGACCCTTGAGCCCCAAAGCTGGGAAAGCGGGAAGGCCGCCCTGCAGCCTCCAGAGGGACAGTCGGTCCCTGCTGGTGTTTTGACCCCTGGGTGTGGCCCTTGCTTCTTCTGGGAACCCGAGCCCCGCGCCATCCAGGGGCTGGGCCAGAAGTGCTCCCACGGAAGCTCCAGGAGGGACACTCAGGAAACCCAGGGATCACAGCCCCCCAACCGAGCGCCCCGATCCAGTCACAGAGGCTGCCGTGCGCGTGGGCTCCGCAAACCTGGGCCGTCCCCCGGCTGTGGCGCGTGTCACCGACTCTGGCTGGCGCTGTGCACCGTGGCCCTGGCCCCCGGCGAGTCCCCCAGTGCCCTCGGCCCTCACCGTGCCCCGACTTACACTCGCACTCAAAGTGGAAGTCACACGGCTCATTGTCCTGCGACACTCTGACCGGCGGGTGTCCGTTCACACAGTGGATGCTGGCCACCGGCTTCCGCCCCAGCAGGACCACGTGGTTGTGGCCCTCACACCGAGCCACTGTGCAGTCTGGCAGGGTCCAGGACTCGTTCACCTGGAAGAGAAGGGCACAGGGCTCACCGGCTGGGACCACGGAACCTGCCCCACAGCCCTGCCACGGCCCCAGAGCCCTCCCTGCCCGGGGTGCGGCCCTACATCCCCGCCTCCCGCGGTGCCGTCCCGGCCCCGACCCCGAGTGCCACCCTCCAGCCAGAGCTACCCGGAGAGAGCTCACAAGGACCCGGCCAACTGGGCCGCTGGCAGGAGGCGCACCTGTCGGGGAGGGATGAGGAGGTCGCAGCCCTGAGGCTGGGAGGGCGAGGCCGCTGGCGTCGAGGAGGCCTCCGGGGGCGGGGACGTAGGGCAGGCATCCTGGAAGCGGTCAATGTCACAGTGCTGGCTGCAGACGGCGTAGAAGGAGCAGCCCGCGCCATCCGTCTTGTTGTACACGATGTCCCCTGTGAGGAGAGAGTCCCCAAGATGACACGGCAGGGTCAGCTCCGGAGAGCTCAGGAGGCACAGGGTGGACCCACAAGTCTCAGCAACGGAGTGCCCAGGGCGGGGTAGGGGGGATGCGGCTCCTGCACTCACCCGGGGAGAAGAGCTGCCCCAGCGCCCGGCAGAAGCAGCGGGTGGTGAGGTTCCCTCTGGAAGACACAGGCGGCCCCGGGGTGGTGAGGACGGACATGGGCGAGGTGCTCACTGTCACTGGCCGCAAGGTGCGGGGTGCCGAGGACCTGGAGGCAGCCGTTGAGAGGCCCACGGTGGTGCCGGGCGGAGAGCTGGTGGTCTTGGGCACAGGCGTCCCCCGGGAGGGCGTGGTGGGCTCGGGGGCGGTGGGGCTGGGGCAGCGGCCGTCGTCCTCACAGCAGAGCAGGCGCACGTGGTAATTGTCACAGTAGCGCAGGGGTCCCGGCTGCTCCCGGTTGCGACACACCAGCCCGAAGCTCACGTTGCACTGCACCACCTGCCCCAGGTCCTCCAGACGCGCGTGCGGCGCCCTTTCCGAGCGGCACTGGATGTCCTGAGGGCGCTGGCAGAAGTCGTGGCCAGCTGAGCGGAGAACCGAGAAGGTCTCGAAGTCCCCGCCGTCCAGGCCAGGGATGGGGTAGTCCTCGTCGAACCAGTCTGTCCACGAGCACCGTGGGCTGCAGCCCGTGGAGGACGAGGCGGCCGGGCCGTGCGTGGCCGAGCTGAGCAGCGGGGGCGTGGAGAGCAGCGTGGTCCCGAAGGTGGCCGTGCTGGGCGGGGACCCGGGGGAGGTCCACGGTCTGGAGGTCACCTCGGGGACCGTGGTGGGTGCACGGGGTGAGGTGGGCTTGGTGGTGGTTATGGTCGGGGTCCCCGGGGAGGCAGAGGGACCGGGGCTGGAGACCCTCTCTGTGGTCCTGGCAGGGGAAGGAAGGGTCTGGGTGGTGGAGACAGGGACCCCCTGGCTGGTCCCAGGGGAGGAGACATGGGTCTGGGTGGACGCTCTGGTTGTGGCTTCTTTCCCCAGAGATGTGGAGCCCCCAGGGGCGGGGGTGCTGGGGCAGTGCGGGCTCGGGCGACAGCAGAGCACACGGATATTGTAGTTGAAGCACATGTTGAAAGGCCCCTTCTGGTCCTGATTCTTGCAGACCAGCCCCGTGTGCAGATCACAGCTGAGCACCTGTCCGATCTGGTCAATGCTGACCTCGGGGTAGTTCTCTGCACGGCACTCAATCTTCTGGGGTTCCTCGCACAGCGTGCCCCCCGCAGCCCTGATGTTGTCCAAGGTTTCCAAGTCCCCGCCCTCTACTCCTGAGGTTGGGAAGTCCACGTCAAACCAGTCTGTCCACTCACACTGGGGCTGACAGCCAGCCGTGCTCTGGCTGGGGGTGGCAGCCGTCGTGGCCGTTCCCAGGGTTCCCGGTGACATTCTTGCTGCGGTCGTGCGCGGCTCTGTGCGTGGGCTGGACGGGGGGCCGGCGGGGACAGTGCCTGTCGTGTGTGTTTGTGGGGTCTCCCTGGAGGGGCCGCCTGTGGTCTGCGCAGTGGCCAGTGTCTGTGTCCCGGGGGTGGGCCCCGCGCACTGGTCTTGGCGGCAGCACAGCACGCGGATTCTGTAGTTGTAGCACATCTTGAACAGGCCTACCTGCTCTTCGTTCCGGCACACCAGGCCAAAATCGACGTCGCAGTGCACGCGCTGGCCCAGCTCCTCAGCGCTCCTGCCGGGGAAGTTCTCGGCCTGGCACTCGATGTCCACAGGCTGCTCGCAAATGGCCGCTCCTGTGCTCCTGATCTTGTCGTACGACTCAACGTCCCCCCCGGCCTCCTCAGACTTGGGGTAGTCCACATCGAACCACTCCGTCCACTGACATCGGGGCTGGCAGGAGGTGGTGGCCAAGGCTGGGGAGCTGCTCGACGCCCAGGTCCCTGTCACGGTCGTCTCTGCCGGCGGGGTCTCCGTGGCAGGGGTGGACCTGGCCAGTGGCTGCCAGCTGGCGGCTCGGGGGGAGGTGGTGGTGCCGAGGGCCGTGGTCGTGGCCCCGGGGGAGGTGGTGGTGCCGAGGGCCGTGGTCGTGGCCCCGGGGGAGG
>NC_081557.1:732998-815844 GCF_022355385.1 Mustela nigripes | reverse complement strand
AGCCACAGGGCAGGTAGCTGCAGCAGAGGACCCGCAGCTCGTAGTCATGGCAGAGCGGGGGGCTCTGCTCGCTGTTGAAGCAGGTCAGCCCCCAGGCCACATCGCACTCCACCTTCTGGCCCAGCTGCAGTAGTGGGGTGTCAGGGAGTCGCCGTGCCCGGCACTCAACGCTCACCGGGGCCAGGCACACCTCGTAGCCCTTCTGCCTGAGGTTCACAAACGTCTCGAAGTCTCCGCCCGCCATGCCGGGCTCCGGGGGGCCACTGTCATACCAGTCGGACCAGAGGCAGAACTCGCGCACACACACGGTGGTGACGGTGGGAACTGAGCCTGTGGGCCGGGGGCGAGGACCTCTTCAGCCTCCTCTGCACCCCTGCAAGCCATGCCCAGGAGCAGGGGTGACCGGGGCTTTGGTTGTGCTGAGGACGCCCGCTCTGACCTCCTGCTCTGCCCAGATGTCACCGGGGTCTGGGCTTAAGGCTTTGGGGGTGAGCGGGACCAGCAGCGCATCCGCCAGGCTCACCTGGCGTGGAGAGCGGGACCGCGGTGGTGGTGAAGGTGAAAGGGGTTGTGGACGGGGTTCCGGGACATTCCACAGCCCGCCGGAGGATGGTTCCGTTCTGTCCGCAGATGGCCAACAAGCAGGCGCCGAGCCCGTCGGTCGTGTTGTAGATGACGTCCTCGTAGTGGTAGGTCCTGCCCTCGTAGACGCAGGTGCAGGCTGGGAGACAGGGCCGGCATGGGGCTCACTCGCAGCCCTCAGCCCCGGCCCCAGCCCCGGGGCCGCCCCTCGGCCTTACCTGTGAGGCTGTGTGCGCACCGGAGGCCGCTGGCTGTGCACTCGCTGGGGAAGAGGAGAGGGGAGCGCTGAGGGCCCACCAGGCCACGCCAGCACCGCTGCCCGGGTCCCTGCCCCGGGCCCCGCTCACTCACCAGCTCTGGCAGTTCTCTGCCGTGGGGACCCTGGCGCCCACGTCGTGGTAGTTCCCGTCCTCGTCATAGCAGCCACACTGGGCCACGCACTTCATCTGGTCCTCGCTGAAGAACGGCTCGCTGGGCGGGCACCTCGGGTAGCAGCCTGGGCAGGCACAGTGCGTGGAGGAGACTCGCCCTCGGGGCCGGGTGCTGGGCACTGCGCGGGGCCGCCGTCCCGCCACCTGTCCCCTTCCCCGCCCTCACCTTCCAGGCCCGGCAGGTTGTGCAGACAGTGGCCGCCCGGGTTCCGGCACGTCCTCATGCAGGGCGCCCCGCACGGCTGGTAGTGCCACTCGCACTGGCCCTCAGGGTTGTAGTAGTCGCAGAACAGGGCTGCGCGTGGAGGGGGGCGGCTGAGGGCGCACCTCTTGCTTCCTGCCCCGCCCTCAGCACTCTGGTGCCGTCCCGCGGCGGCCTGCCCGGCTGGTCCGTTAGCACCCAGACGTGGGCCCGCCCCTGGGCACCCGGGCCCCACCCTGCCCGCCCTTCAGTGCCACAGCAGAGCCCCACTCACGGCAGGTGTCCGGGGTGCGCCAGGACACGCACACGCCCACGTCGCGGCAGGCCTGCGCGTAGGCGGCCACGGCCGTGCAGAAACACTCACAGTCGCCTCCTGAGTCGCAGGCGCACGCGTCGCCCACGCAGGCCTCGTAGTACTTGGCGGGGTCCACCTGGGGGAGGGGGAGGGGGAGGGGCCGCTCAGCCGTCGTTGGGGACCTGCAGCCCTGCATGAGCGCGGGAGCGGCCGCACACGCACCCCACGTCTGCGTCCGAGATCCATGGCTCCCACCCGCCTGGCACCGTCACCACACCCACATGGTACCTCTGGTTGAGACGGCCCTCCCCACGGCCGTCATGACCCTGCTGGTGTCCTCGGGGTGAGGGGACAGCCCCCTGACCACACCCCTCCCTCAAGTAGCAGAGCCCAGAGGGGACCCAAGACACGTTTGCCACCAGCCTGTCCCTCCTAAGCCGCCCACATGTCAGCAACAGGTCCTGCGCCCTGAGATCACGCTTGTGCGCGGGCAGCCGTGTCCTTGAGAAAGTCACAGGAAGGACCTCAGGGCGCAGTCTCGGAGGAGAACCGCCAGTCCCCGGAGCTCGCGAGGCCCGGCTGCGGGGAACGTGGTGGGACGGGAGGCGGCCCCCGCGGTCCGGATGTCTCGCAGCCTCACTGGCAGGGGAGGGGCCGAGCGGTCACGGGGATGCTCCGGCCGGACCCCGGGGTGTCGTGGCACACCGCTTGGACCTCCCACGTGCCAGCAGCCACGTCCAATCCAAGCTCGGAGGCCCAGCCCAGGCCAGACCCAGCTCTGCCGGAAGTGGGGGGCAGGCCCAGTCCCCAGGTCAGAGCCCGGGGCCTCAGCCCACCTGAGGGTGGCAGGCGGCGAAGGTCGCGCTGTTGATGATGCTGCACTGCTTCTGGGCCCAGGACTTGCGGTACGGGTTGGCGGTGCAGGGGTCGCGGGGGGCCGGGGCGTCGGGGCAGGCCGGGGAGAACTTCCAGCTGTTGCCGAACTCCAGGGCGCTGCCCACCACGGACTGGCCGCGCGTGGTGAAGTCGTTGATGGCGTTGTCGTCGAAGTTCCCGCACAGCCCGCAGACGCGGCCCTGCAGACGGGCGGCGGCGGCACGGGGGGCTCAGGGGGGCAGCCTGAGGGTACAACACCCAGCCCAGACCGGCAGGGGGACTCCAGGGTAGTGCCCTGTGACCTTGCAGGAGGACAGAGGGCCCTATAGCCAGCAGGCGGGCAGGCGGATAGGGGGGCAGGCCGGGGCCGGCCTAGCGGGCGTGGGGACACGCGGAGCACGAGCAGGGTTCTGACCAGGACTCAGCCTGTTGGACGGTTTGGCCTCGACATGCCCTTCGGAAGCCAGCGTGGAGAGCGGACTCGCCCCGGCCCTCAGTGGCTCATCAGCTGCCGGAGGGGCCAGATCTAGGAGTGGGGGCTCCGACCATGCCCAGAGGGCCCGCAGCCCGCCGGCCCTCACCTTGTAGTCCTGCGTCAGCCGCACGAACACGCTTGTCCTCCGGTCCCAGGACAGCACGAGGCCGCCGCGGGTCTCCACGGTGAGGTAGTTGCCTGTGTACCGGACCTTGTAGGGCGGCTCTCCGCCCGGCCCCCACTGCACCACCCTGTAGCCGCCGTCCTGCAGGAGCAGCTCGTAGCTCTGCGGGGGACGCACAGAGCAGCGGCTGCAGGGACTGAGGGGCCGGCTTGGGGGCTGGAGCCCACCGGAGGCCTGAGGCAAGGGCCCCACGGGCGGTCAGGGGCCCAAGCGCGAGGCCAGGGTCAAGGAAGAGCGGGCTCCCGACACTGTCGGCCAACACGAGGCCGGACCTGAGCAGGGAGAGCTGAGGGCCTGGGGAGGGGCCACGGGTCAGTGGGGGTGATGTCCCCGGAGAGCAGTGTGGCTCTCCGCCTGGTGAATGCCGACCTCCCTCGGCTGGAACTGGGCACCCCGATGTAGTGGGCTGAACACAGGCGCCCACAGCGTGTGTCCCCATCCCGGCCCTGGAGGCGGGGAACGCAGTCTTGTTTGCAAGAAGGGTCTCTGTGGGGGTCAGGGAGGGACGAGCTCACCCGGATTAGGGTCAGCCTCAGCCCAAACACAGGCGTCCCTGGGACAGGAGAGAAGGGGCGGGCCCGTGGGGGAGGGGCGGGGGAGGCAGGAAGGAGCCCCCCCCCCCCAGGCTGGCAGGGGGCTTGGCCCTGGGACCCCTGCTGCCAGACTCCTGGCTCAGAACCGAGAGAGAATGCATTGCTCTGGCGTCAGGTGCCCCGGCTGCGGCCACTTGTCCAGGGGAGGACAGAGGGAAGGACAGGGCTCCCGGGGGCCCCTCACCTCCAGGAAGAGCTTGATGGCCTTAGAGCAGGTAACGCCCGTGGTCCCGCAGGGGACGTTCTCGGTGACGACGCGGAAGGTCCCGTTGGTCGTGCCGTTGCTCCCACAGTAGTCCTGCGATGGGCAGGGTTAGGGTGAGCTTGGGCTGCGGGAACAGGTGGCCCGGGTCGGGGGACGGAGGGGCCCCCACGCACCTGGACCAGCGTGTACTCGCAGGTCCCCTCGAAGCCATAGCGCTCCCCGTCGAAGGTGATGAAGTGACCGTCCCCATAGGCCACGCAGGTGCCCAGGCAGGGCTCGTGGCCGCAGACCCACCGGCGGTTCCTGCACGTGCTGAGGACGGCAGACAGCTGCTCACCCCGAGCCCAGGACCAGCCCTGGCCGGCTACCCTCTGCAGAGGGCTAAGCAGAGGGAGCAGTGTGGACACCGGCCCACTGCCCGCCTCTCTCTGGCTTCAAGCCCTCAGCACCTGGTGAGGCAGGGGCAGGGGTCCTGGTGACAGCTCTGAACGGTCGGGCCCCAGGGGCACCTTCTAAGGACAGAGGGGACCGTCCCGGGCTTTCCCAGGGGTGGGACAGCGCCAGGCCTCGGTTCCTCCCCCACCTCCTCCCTCCCGCAGGGGGTCCCCGACCCACCAGGTGTTACAGTCCACCCGGATGGTGTCCCCCGGCTTGTAGACAGCCTCGTTGTGCAGGCAGGGACAGTCCTCCTCGGCCACACAGCCCCCGCTGCCATCCGACACCAGCCCCAGGGGGCAGACGCATCCGGACACACAGTGGGTGCTGAACTGTGGACGGGCATGGTGTCAGCGCTTGTCCCCCCCCCCCGTGCCCAGGGACGCTGGGGCACAGCCCGCTCTCCCGGCCACTCACACAGTCCACGTCCAGCGTGTGGCAGCTCCTGAGGCACTCGGCCCCGGGCGCGCCCGCCGAGGCGTTGCTGCAGTCCAGGTACACCATGGGGGCCACACACCCTGCAGGGGGAGACCACTGGGCTGGGAGGGGCCGCAGCCCAGGCCCATGGAAGCCCTTGAACCCGGGCGCGGCGGGAGGCCCTACCTGAGCTCCGCTGCTCCGCCGCTCCCAGGCAGCTCAGCCTCCCGGCCACACACGAGCTGCGAGAGACAGGCCAGCCTGCTGGGGCCCACTGCCCACCCACCACCCCTTGGGCCCCACCCAGCGCTCTGCCCAGAGCCCAACACACACACCCCGCCTGGGCACCGGACCCTCAGAACCCTGCCCCCGGCCAGGGGCTGGGTCCCTGTGTACCGCACAGCTGAGGGGCGGAGGGCGGGCATCCCTCCTAGGAGGCCCAGAGACCGTCGGGTAAGACATGGGGGGTCAGAGTGTTGCAGGCTCAGGACAGGATGTCGGGGGGGCAGTGGCGCGCTGGGGACACGGGCGTGCAGGGCAGTGGCACACTGGGGGCACGGGCGTGCAGGGCAGTGGCAGGCTGGGGGCACGGGCGTGCAGGGCAGTGGCAGGCTGGGGACACGGGCGTGCAGGGCAGTGGCAGGCTGGGGACACGGGCCCAGCTGGCCGCTTACCACACCACACCATCGTCATGCACCACCTCCCCTGGGGCCAGCACGGAGCCATGGAAGTAGCAGGGACAGGCATCGGCCGACACACAGGCGCCCGAGTCATCCAGGAAGGTGCCCGCGGGGCAGACGCAGCCGTCCACCGGCAGGAAGGGGACGCTGCAGGTGACGTCGACCTGGCTCCGGGCGCGGCAGGTGGGCTGGCAGCCGTCCACCACGTAGCTGTAGTTCTGGGACTGGGGGCAGCTGCTCACATACTTGGCTGGGGCGGGGGCAGCACTCGGTCAGTGGCCGGAGGGTCCCTCCGGGCTGGGGCTCACACAGCCCAAGACGGTTTCCCCCCGACACCAGGTCCTTGGTTGGCCCAGACGAGGAAGCGTGAAGCGCCCGCTGAGAACGTGGGAGTGGGAGTGTCCGCCCGCCCCCCGGGGCCCCCACCCCCCGCGCAGCCAGCCCGGCCCGGGGACAGGGGCCCAGGAGCACGTGTTCTGCTGGGGGGGTGGGGACACTCACCGCACACGCCGTCCCTCCAGCCGCGGAGCAGCACCCCCTTGCTCGCGCAGGCGTGCACGTAGGAGGACAGGGCGGCGCACAGGCAGTCTTCGCTCTTCTCGCAGTTACACGTGTCGAACATGCAGTTCTGGGGACGGGGCCGCGGGGGACCGTCAGGGACCCTCCTCTCCCTCTCCCTGTGCGTCCTTCCTGGGACCCCCACCCGGGGCCGGGCGCTCCGCCACACGCAGGGCCCTCAGCACCGCTGGATGGAAGTGGCGGGGGCTTCGTGGAGGGGACCCCAGGAGAGACCCCTAAGGGAGCGCGCAGGCCAGGTTGGGGAGGGGCAGAAAGAAGGCATGAGGCCAAGCGAAGGTCAGGGTCAGGAGGGGCCTCCACGGGACCGGGGAGTCCGGCTGCATTCCGCAGACGTCACCGCTTGTGGGGCGCACACGTGGGGTGAAGAAAAGGGGACCTATGCCAGCCCCAGTGTGGGCAGAGGTGGGCCCAGCCCTCCACCCATAGACATGCACTCCCGAGGGTGCGTTCATGGGCACTGTGGGCTTTGAGCTTCGGAGAAAGTGGCCCTCGAGCCAGCTGTGTGGGTTGCGTGGGGTCCCCCCAAAAGGCATGCAGAAGTTCTAACCTCTGGGGCCTAAGAAAATGACCCTACTGGAAACAGGGTCTTTGCAGATTCAATTAAGATGCGGTCATCAGGAGGGGCTCTGAATTTGGACGCTGACACGGGGGAGGGGCACGGAGGCAAAGGTTGGGGTGATGTGGCCCCAAGCCTGGGTGTTACCTGGAGCCCCAAGGAGCCTCAGGAGGAAGGTCTACAGCCTGAGGAGGGAGCGTGACCCGGCCCACCCCTTGCTTTCCGTCTCTGTCCTCCAGGACTGGGACAGAGCACTTTCTCTAGAACCCACGGTGGCAGAGCGGACAAGCTCGCGGGACCCAGGGAGGACAGGCGACCCGCGCACATGCTGGAGGGGAGGAGGCTGCAGGTGGGGCCGGGTTCTCACCGAGTGGAAGGGCGCGGGGTTGAGGACAGAGTGGCAGCGGGAGAAGGCTCCTGCCGGGTCGGTGAGCAGGGAACACCAGTGCTGGGCGTAGTTCTCTGGGTGGGAAGGCAAGCCGGCTGGTGGCGTCCCCGTGGCTCCTCCCCCGCGCCTCCCACCCCGCAGCTGCCTCTCCTGCACCAGCCCCTGGGAGAGCTGTGACGGGTGGGGCCGACCCGCGGTGCCTATGGGCCCCAGGCCCTACTGCCCACACGCACACACGCCCAGATGTGGGGTCCCCCAGCCCCACCCACCCCAGGGCCAGGGGAGATGGAAGCTCCAGCTCCCAGACCCAGCCCAGGTAGGACGGTGGGAGTACCGTTCTCCACGCTGAGGGAGCAGGGGTCCTCGAAGCTGTTCTTGACGTTGGGGCAGGAGGCCTGGGTCTTCCAGGTGTTGGCAAAGGCGGCAGCCGTGCCCTCCACCACGCCGCTGAGGGTCCGGAAGTCGTCGGCCTGGTTCTGGTTGAAGTTCCCGCACAGGCCTGGGGGCCGAGGCCCAGGGAGGGAGCATCAGTGAGGCATCCAGCTGGGCCATTGCGCTGGGCCTGCGTTCCCTCCAGAAACCCTCGCAAGGAGACCAGCCAGAGGGCCCCGGCCCCAGACCTGGTTCCAGCACCATGGGCAGACGCGCCAGGGGGTCAGCCCACGGGCAGAGCCTGCCCCCGAAAGGACGGCCCGGCTCGCTCCCCAGCCCACCCCAGGTCACCGCCCCAGGAGCAGCTCCCTCCCAGCCCCGACTTCCTGCCAGGCTCTAGCCCCTCCCACCTGCTGCTGAGCCCAGGGCCTCACCGCACGTCCGCCCGTGGTAGGACGGGTCCAGCTGGAGAAACACCTGCATGATCGGGACCATCTGGACCCGCAGCTGCAGCCCGAGGCCCGTGTGCACCAGGATGAAGAAGGAGGTGGGCCGGAAGACCGTGATGTTGGCTGCGGGGGGGACAGCGCCCGAGTCAGGCCGAGGCCCTTGCCCTGGAGACAGCCCCGGGGCGGGGCGGGTCCTCCGGGGACAGGCTGGGAGGAGACGGGTGTACGGCAGGCCCTGGGAGTGGGCAGTGTTGGCAGGGACCGGTCCTGGTCCCCGGGAGGCCGGGCGCCGCGTGTGCTCCGCCCCGGGCCCCCAAGGGTCCTACCGCATCCCGCGTGCGGCCGGGATATTGAGCAACGGCCTCGGGCCGTGAAGAACAGCAAGGGACCCGGCTGGCCGTGTGCAGGCTCTGCGAGCGGGCCGCCCGGCCGCAGCCTGGCCAGCCGTCCCGGGCCATGTACCTGCAGACACGGGCAGCTGGGTGTAGATGGAGTTCACGAACACCCCGCCGTTGGCCTGGATCTGGATGACCTGGAGGGAGGAAGTGGCCGGGTCACTGCGGGGAGGAGCCCGCCTGCTCGGGGGTCCAGGGAACACCCCGGGGGGCCAGCCCGGCAGAGGCCGCGCCGGGCGGGGAGCTCTGGCCTCGAACCTCCGGCTCCGTGGGACTCGGCTCCGTGGGACTCAGGACGGGGACGGGGCGTGCAAGCAGAGAGTCAGTGTCCTCCGGGCCCACGCGTCCTGCCAGCTCCCCTGGGTCCCTGCGGGAGCCTCACCGTGTCCCCGCCGTTCACGCTGAGCGCCACCGATTTGAGGCAGTTCTCGTTGTCCGTCAGGCCGCACCTGCGCAGCTCGGCCAGCACGCTGAAGCTGCTCCCTGCACACGTCTGCGGGGCAAAGCCACCAGGGCACTGCTGCACGCACTCGTGTGGGGCCTGTTCCCAGCACTCCCCGTGTGGGTGCAGACGGGTGGTGGCCCACGGTGGCCTGTGGCCCCGGCGGCCACCTCCAGGCAGTTCGTCTCAGGGCCTGGGAGCCCCTGGCCCAGTAAGTGTGAGCCCCGGGGCTTCCCTTGGGGATGAGACCCCAGGAGGAGATCTGAGGGGCCTCACCCTTCTGACGGCCGTCATGGGACCCTGTGTGGGGGCGGAGGGGGCCCGAGAGTCCCTGGACAGGTCTGCCAACCCCACCGGAGCCGCACCTTGGACAGGACGTAGCTGCAGTCCCCGTGCACGTCGTAGAGCCTCTGGTCGTAGGTGGAGATGTGGGACCCACCCTGGACGGAGCAGGTGCCGGGGCACGGAAGGTCCTGGCACTGCCACAGCCCCCCGGAGCAGGTGCTGGGAAGGGGGCAGGGGGGCGTGAGCAGAGGGGACAGAGCCCATCCCATGCGCCCCCACCCCGGCCCGGGCAGACGGGAGGCCTACCAGGCGCGGCAGCTGCTGGTGAAGGAGGCTCCCGGGGCGTACGTGCGGCCCCCGTGTGTGCAGGGGCACTGCTGCAGGGGCAGACAGCCCTGGTGGGTGGCATCATCCAGCACCGTGCCTGGAGACAGGGGGCATCGTGAGTGGCCGGGTCAGGTGCTGGAACCTCGTGACCGGGGCAGCCGGGGGGTGGGGCCAGGAGAACCTGCCTGGGGGGCAGAAGCAGCCGTCCACACAGTGGTCCTCGCAGAGCTGGGAGCGCTGGGGGTTGGAGCAGGTGTCGGCGCAGGGCGAGCCGCACTCCTGGTGCCGCATGCTGGGGGGGCAGGTCTGGGCTGCAGGGGGAGGCAGCGGTCAGGCCCCAGGAAGCTGCCCACGCACGGGGCGAACAGGCCCCTCCACTTTCAGCCGCTCGTGTGCTACACCCAGGCCTGGGGAACCCCTCATCTTGGGAGACCGGGCCCCGCCTGGCTCTCCTCTGGGTGAGGCGGCAGGCAGGGGAGCCCAGACCACAGGGCCTCCCGGATAGCCCCCTCTGGCCTGCCTGGCTTCTGGTGAGCTCGGCTCGTGGCACCCAGCCTGGGTCCCCCAGGCGTATCTCCTTCTGCTCTCCTGCCCACCCTCCTGACCAACCCCCCCATCCCGGGTCCCCAGCCAGAGGCCGGATGTTCTGCCCAGGGGTGCTGCCCCCATCCCCAGGGACCCCCTGTGAGTGTGGGGGCTGGCCCACACACTCCTGTTGGGAGCCACTCACGGCAGAGGTCGGGGCCCCTCCAGTCCTGGGGCTGCCCCCCCCGCATGGGCGCACTGGCGAGAGTACTCTGCGAAGGTGGCACACGGGCAGGAGGGGCACCGGCACAGGTCCTGGGTACAGGCGGCCACATACGCAGTCGGGTCCACCAGCTTGTTGCACTCCGCAAAGGCCGGGCCGAGCAGGGTGCGGCGGCAGACGCCCTCCTGGGGAGCACAGACGTTCGGCACTGTCCACCCTCGGGCCCTGCAGACATTTCCAGGCCAGGGGACCCCCTTCCTCCCCTGAAGTTCCTTTTTCCCTTCATCCATCTGTCCGTCTGTCCGTCTACCGTCTGTCCTTCCATGCTCCCGAGCATCTGTCCGCCCCGCCCAGCCTCCCCCCGCCACGTGGACTGGCCCCCACCGGGTGCAGAGCTTTGCTTGGCTCTGGGGACTGAGCCAGGACTGTGGACCCAGCCCCCGCCAGGGCTCCAGGATGCACCTGCTCACGGTGGGAGTACCCAGGAGGCCAGTCAGAGAAGGCGGAGGCCCTCAGGCAGCCCCAGCAGAGCCAAAGCCCACCAGGGCACCCTTCCTCCTTCCCCAGCAGCTGGGGGTGGACTGAGCCTCCACATCCTGACTTAAATCTCACAGATAGACCCGAAAAGTGGGGCCTCCCCGCTCCGCCCCACCAGGCAGGACTGTATGTGTGCCGACACATATTTGCACACACAGAAGGACACACACACGTGCGCTGCCCACACACTCAGAGCGTGTGCGTCAGTGGAGGTGAGTCGGTGTCTCCAGACTGGAGGCTGTGTCCTCGGCCGCCTGGGGGCTAGGAGACCCTCTCTCACCTGGACACCCCAGGCCCCAGCCTGGGAAGCCTGAGCCTGTGCCCCTGGCGGCCCCCTGCCCTTGGGGAAGCAGAGGCCATAGGCTCACCACGTCTGTGCAGTTGCTGGCCGGGGAAGACGGGGGGTCCTGGCACTGCTCTGTGGGCCCGTCCAGCTTCTGTAGGTTCCCGAACTGCAGCGGGGTCAGCCTAGCGTCTGTGGACAAGAGGTGCTCAGCGTGGGGCGTGCTGAGGGCCCCTGGGGGCCATGCGGGCAGTGGCTGCCTGGGGACCCCCTGCCCGTGCCCGGGGTGCTGGGAACTTCTCTCTGGGGCACCACTGGCTTGAGTACCGCCCAGTGTCTCAGTGAGGCCACCCAGGCTGCCCCCTCCAGGCCTCCTCGGGACCATCCAGTCCCCCGAGGGACCCACAGGCTTGGCTTCCTGCCATTCCCTGACCCCACCCTGAGCCCAGGGGACACTCACTAAGGGAGTAGAACTCGTTGACAGCCGGGAGCCCGTTGAAGTCCCCGCACAGACCACATGTCTGGTTGGCGTACTTGGGGTCCAGCTCCAGCTAGGGGCAGAGGAGGGCAGTTCCAGCCTCAGCCGGCCCAGCCGAGCCCTCACCTCCTGCTTCCCCTGCCCCCAGGGCTGGGAGGCTCACCCTGACCTGGCCAGGAAGGGCGTGGGGGACAGGGCGTCCTTACCAGGGCACTGTCCTCTCTGTTCCACAGGAAGGTCAGCAGCAGCCGGACAGTGACCTTGATGTAGACGCTGCTCTGCTCCACCAGCAGGCCTGCACGGCTGTAGGGCAGCTCCTCTCTGGGGTGAAAAGTTCTGGTTGTCCCGCAGCGGGGGTCCAGCAGGGTCCGGGGCCCTCCCCGCACATCCCGAGCCACCCCCAGAGTCCCGGCTCCGCCGCAGCCCGCCCCAGGCTCACCGCCGCCCGTTGATGAGGACGGAGCCGTTGGAGGCCTCCAGCACCAGCCCCTGGGTCTTGAGGACAACGTGGGTGATGGTGGGCCTGGAGCCGGCCAGGCCGCGGCGCAGCTGCACGTTGAAGTCCTCGTACGCGGCACCGCAGTGCGCGGACAGGACGTAGTTGCACCGGCCGGGGAAGCGGAAGATGTCGCCGTCAAAGGTCTTGTAGTGGAAGTCGCCCCAGGTGCTGCAGACGCGCCCGTTGTGCGCGGGGTTCCGGGCTGCGGGGAGAGCATGTGGGGCCCCAGCAGACACCACCAGCCCTGCCAGCCCCCTGCGGTGGCCGTCCCCGGGTCTAGAGAGGAGGGGAGCCAGGAGGGCGGCCGCTCGCCCGCCTCGCCGCCCTGAGCGCCCTTCCCCCATGGACCCCGCACCTGGGGTCAGCGCCCAGAAGAGCCGGCCACAGGGAGGGCTCCCGGCTAGGACCGCGGCCATTCAGCTGCCCGCGCGGCTCCCCCGCAGATCTGTGAGTACCCCCGCCCCCCACCAGCCGTGCGCAGTGTCCACTCACAGCTCATGGTGGGCAAGACAGAGACAGGCGGAATGACGGTCATGCTCCAGGCTGGAGAGGGAGGCCAGGTCACACGAGAGACGCGGCCGGGCCGGAGACCCGCGCCCTCCTCGCTGGCCGCCCCGACGCAGCCCATCGAGCCCCAGGACTGGGGCTGCCCCGCCCGGGCCCTCCCCACCTGCCCAAGACACACTACTGCCCCAAGTGTGCGTGTGAGTGTGCATGTGCAAGGTGTGAGCACGCATGGGCGTGGGCGTGTGTGAGCGTTTCGGGCTCTCTGCTCTGTGCCTTAGCTTTCCGGGGCCATGACCCCTGCCGTCCCTCCTTGTGGGCAGGCAGGATCCAGAAGGGTCTCTGTGACATGCAGCCGATGTGCAAAGGGGTCTGTCCCTCCCCCGTCCAGGTTGCCAGGCCACTTGGAGCCCAGCCCCTTCTGCCTGCCAAGGGCCACCCGCCGCCCTCCGAGCCTGGGCCGCATACCGACGTCCACCCTCCGGCTGTGCTCTGCGGCCTCTCTGCTTGGCTGGCTGGGCTCCACGCTGCTCTGGGTCTCTGCGGGGAAAGGGGATGGGGGTCCCTGAGCTGCTGGACTTGCCCCATCCTTCCTGGGCAGGCCCCATGGACATGCGACAGTGTGGAAAGCGGGGCTCCGCGGGGGGGGGAGGCCTCCGCCGGGAGCCTTGTGCTGACCCCCAGCCTCCCCGTCCACACACGCAGGTGGTGCCTCGTCCCGCCCAGACACGGCCATTGGCGCTGCTGCCTCCAGGCGAGAGAGCGGAATCAGGAAAAGGCGTTGGTGCCACTGACCCCAGCCACCCCAGAAGAGGGTTCGGCCCCATCCTGTGCGTCCCTTGGAGAAGGACAAAGACCAGCTTTGTTGGGGAGAAGGACACACGCAGCTGGGGAGGCTTCTAGGCGTGACTTAGCAGAAACCCAAGACCAGAGCCAGATTCGAGTTAGAACAGTCCATTATGGCAGCAGGAGGCCCAGGGGCCCTGGTGCCAGGGTGGCTGTCCCCAGGGGCCTGTGTGCCCACCACCTCCAGACCAGCCCAGGCACCTCCACCAGCCTGACTGCCCCGGTGGCCAGGCCCCCAGACCCCCTCGCTGCCGTGGCAGACAGCGGCGAGCCGTCCAGGCGCCTCTGCTGAGCTCAGGCTGCACACCCCCTTCACACGGCTTGACATCCTCCCTCTGGTCTGCCAGGAGTCTCCACACTCAGCCCAAGACGGAACTTCCTGGGGAGTGGGGGCGGACCCCGATGTCCCCACATCCCCAGTGCGACCTGCTTGGCGAGGGGCACAGGGAGGCCATGGGGACGGCCTCTGCTTCCTGTTCGACTCTCCCAGCAGGGACCTTGGACAGAAACCACAGGGCCTGGCCCGGTATCGAACTTGGCTTTCAAGGGCCCCAGCAGACTGTGTTTCCTACAGGCACAGACGTTACCCCTTTCCACGCTGGACCCCAGACCAGCAGCTCCTCCCACGTGAGCCTGGCCAGGGCCAGCCACGGCCGCACCCCATTGTCAAAAGCCAGAGAGAGTCACGGGGGTGCTTGGCTTGCCCGTCGCCTCCCCATCCAGGCCCGGTTTCGTCCCCATCCAGGCCCCGTCTCCACGAGAATTGACTCAACTCGGGGCCCTCCTCGGGCAGAGTCACTCACCCAGCGAGTCCGGGTCGGCACCGCCGGGGCCAGGGGACCGCCCACTACCGACGGTGCACCGCACCGCGGCCCGTGCGCACCCCGACGTAGGGCTCTCCTCTCGGACGGCCTTAGCCCACCCCAGCAGGGTTCACCCCCCAGAGAGGAGTGGGCAGGGGTGAGGTGGCTCGCTGGAGAAGCCACTCTTCAGGCACATGCTTCGAGGCCAGCACAGCCCAGAGCCTGGGAGGGCCCGGCCGCGTGGGGGCCGTGCGAACCAGCGGGTGGGCACCTGAACAGCCCGGTGGGCTGGGGGCCCGGCACCCCATTGGGAGTCACTCTGGGGAACTCCCCCACCCCCCAGCCCTGCTTCACACCACGAAACGACCGACGGAGAGGGCTGTGGGCCAGTGTCCATCTGCCTGGACCCCCCGAGCCCGGGGGACGCACCGTGGGGAGGCCTCACGGGAGCAGAGCTCAGGGCTGACACTGGGCGGGGTGGCCTGCAGTGGCCAGGGCTCCAGGCCAGCCCTGCTGGGTGTCACCCAGGCAGCCCCTGAGGCTGTGTCTTTCATGTTGACAGTAAGTATTAGGGCCAGTGGTGCTTCCCCTAGATGCTAAGTGCCACGGAGGGGCCGGGGAGCCCCTGGGAGCCGGGGGGGGGGCTCAATGGGGCTCCCCTGTTGGCTGTTCCAACCCTAATCAGAGCAGGAATTTTGGAGCCGCCGTGTGGAGCTCCAAGGACCAGAGAGACACCCAGCCTTGACCTCTCTCCCACCCCCACCCCAACACCCTCTCGGCGGTTCTCCCTGGGGGCCCCAGCTTCTCCTGGCTGGAGGCTGAGAGCCTTGGGGCCCCAGTGGGGACACACGGGGCGGGCTCTTGCCTGCCCATTCTCAGGAGGAGGATCCCCGGCAAGTGGCCTGCGGGGCTCCCCTGCTGCAGAGAAAGAGCCGGGTCCTCATCCTCACCTGTCTCCTGTACCAAAAGCAGGGCCGCCAGGACCCAGGCCAGCACCAGGCACCCGTTCAGGGCACCCATCCTGGGGGCTGGCACGGCGGCGGGCTGGTGGCCGGGAGGGAGTGGGCCCCAGTGCTTGCTCCTTGGGGACCCTGGGGCTTATATAGCAAGAAGCCTTGGCCCGGCGCCCGGCTCCTGGGCCACGCAGGGCTCCGTCCTTCCCCCCAAGGTGGCCACGTGTGTTTGCTCTTGGGGAGGGGCTGAGGCAGGAAAGACGCCTGCAGGAGGAAGGATTTGCAGCTCTGGGCCCCAGATTCACAGGACCCTTGCCCTCAGTCTCCCCCGCCCCTCCGCAGCGTCTGAGAATCAGAGGGAGAAAGGTGACCGCCTGGGGCCAGCGGCCCATCTGGGGGGCAAGGCCCCTGCACGCAGCTGTCCGAGCTGCCCTGGTCGTGTCTCACTGTCTCACTCACTCAGTAGGGAGGTGGTCAGCACGACCCCACGCTGATCCCGTACATCGAGCCCCTCCCCAGAACCTGGCCAAATCCTCAGCCATCAGGTAGCCTTGGGCGCTGGCCAGGGGTGTTCACCCCAGGTCCCTGGGGCTTCTGCTCAGCTAGGGGGTGGTCAGCCATGTGTGTAGGGCGGGGTACCTGGGCTGCATGGCCTGTGGGGGTCCTGGGACGGGGCTCCATGCCCAGAGACCCTAACCATGCCGACCAGTGCCCCTGAAGATCTCGGGGCTCCTCTCTGTCACCAACTTCAGATTTAAGGGGAAAGTAAGGCCCTGATAGTAGACACCAGGCTGGCCTTTGTCCCATGCCTGCCCTGGCCGAGGCAGGACCAGGAGCTCCCAGCATGGCGGGTTTGACCATCCCCTCGCTTCTGAAGCTGGCTAGGTGGCCCGAGGCCGGGTCGCACAGAGGAAGCCGCTGTCCCTCTGGGTCCGTGAGTCGCCAGGGTCCTGGGTGGACGGCAGGCCACACAGGGACTGATGTTGCCACACTGATGTGCTCCTGGGGCCCCCGGCAGGGCTGACGAGGTCACCTCAGTCTGAGCGGGTCTCAGACTGGGGGGTCTCTCAACCCCAGTGCCGCCCTGAGTGGGAGCCGCGAAATCCCAGCTCGCTGGCTGGCCTGGCCTGGCAGGGCCACATGGTAACCTTCTCCCAGCGTCTGGCTCAGCCTCGCTGTCCCCTCTGACCCGCACCGCAGGCGTCTCGTTCTCTGGCTCCAGCAACAGCGCTGGGCACCCTTACTGCACGCCAGAGTGTGTCTGAGAGCGGCCCATGGGCGGACCTGGCTGGGAGGTGCGGGAAGCCCCCAAAGCTTCTCTATGGTGCGCACAGCCAGGCCCCTGCCTTGTCCTTCCCGGGATCCGTCCACATCAGTGGAATTGCTGGGGCCACGCACAAACCTGCCTCAAAGCTTTCACACCTCCCGCCTGGCAGTCACCCCCTCTGCTTGGCAGAGGGCCCCTCCGGCCAACATCTGGGCCACTGCCGTGCGTCTGGGGGTCCGGGGTCTGCCGGGGGCCTCTTCAGTGCACCCCCCCCCCCCGGGAGCCGGCCCCGCTTCCTGGCCTCGGAGCTCCCGCCAACGGGCCTGGCGCGCTGCCCACTCACGTCCGCAGATCTCCGGGCCTCCCTCAGGCTAGCCCTCGGGCCCCCGCAGCTTCCCTGGGCTTCCCTGAGAGCTCCGGCTCTCGTCCGTGCCTCACCCTGCGCCTGGCCACCAGGCCCCTGCTGTGCCGCCCTGGCCCCCCGACTCGGCAAGCACCCCGCGGCCTTCAGGGCCCGCCAGCCCCCCGCCCCTGCCCGTACGAGCCTCGGACTGGGGGCCTGAACGTGAGCTGTTCGGGGCTTCTGGTTTGCCGTCTCTCCCTCCCACCCCACCCCGGACGGAGAGCTTCCCACCGCGGCACACAGTAGGCGCTCCGGGTGGCCCAGCGCCGCCCCTCCCCGCGCCGCAGTCCGGGCCGAGGCCGGTGGGGGCCGCCGGCACAGCTCTTGAGACATCCCGGATGCGGCCCTGGCCCTGTTTGCTCAGCGAGTTTACGCCTTCACACCTGACGGAGCCGAGGACGGAGATAAAGGGAAGGAAGAGAACCGGCTGCCTGGAAGCGGCCGCCCCCGGAGCTCGGGAAGGCTCCGCCAGGGACGGTGCCAGGAAGCCCGTGCGCCCTGGGTCCGCCCCTGTCCTGGCTCAGCCCACAGACCGGCCGTGCAGAGCCCAGAGGTGCACTGCCCCAGCCGCTAGGGATTTCGGAAGTGCTGAGCTCACGCCTCCGTGCACCCTGCATCCTGCCAGCAAGGACGGGGCACCAAGGCCCTTGCTGGGAGCGGCTGGGCGAGCTGCCGCACCTCGGGCACCGTGGAGGGTGCGGGAGGACGGGGGCACGGCCCTGGGGCACAAGCTTGGCTGGCTCGGAGCCCGCCCCGGACCGCCCTGGGATGGGGCCCTTCACACCTGCTGCCTCCTGTCTCCCCCGGACGGCGGTGTGCCACAACCACGGGGACCCTGGCAGCCCTGGACTACACCCCAGGGGCTTGTGCTCCCCAGAGCGAAGAGCCCAGTGGTGTGACTACTGGACTAGCCTGACCGTCCAGGCTGGTGGCCCCAGTGGGGAGGGTGGCCCGGGCAGGGAAGGACCCCAGGTGACACGTGCGTAACAGGCCCCTCCCGCCTGGGCTTTGGGACGGCGAGTTCTCTCCCCCCCACCCCCAGCATGCTCAGGGTGTTTCCCCCAAAACTCGGGGACCAGCCTGGTCCAGGAGAAACAGGTGGCGAGTCCATCATGGCCCTGGGGGCCCCCAGCTGGTCTTTGACCCACGTCCCTGAGCACCTCCGCCCTGTGCAGGGCACTTGGGCTGTGGAGAGGAGCCCTTGATTTCCCACTGGAGGGGACAAGTGACCCTGGGGTGGGCTGAAGCTGAGGAGGGGGCTGGGCCCTGGAGCCATCCCCACTGTGAGACAGACCGTCCCCCCGCCCCCGCCTCCGGGCAGGCTGCAGGCATGTGGAGCACCTCCCGCAGGACAGCCCTGCCCCGCTGGCCGCCACGAGCCCCCCAACCTCTTCACCCAGGTCCCTTCCTCCCCCTTGTCCTCTGTCCCCCGTCCTTCCTTCCTTCTAGCAAATTCTGAGCCCCAGGGTGGGACGGCCCCGGGCCCTGGAGGCAACTTGGACAAGGAGAAGGAAGGTCCTGCCCCATGGAGCTCAGGACACGTGGCCGTTGGCGACCACATGGGAGCTTTGCAGGGACCAGAGGGTGATGGTTCTGGGCGGTGAGGGGGACCAACACTCGCGGCCCTCTGTCCAGATCACCTTCTCTTTCCAGAAAGACCCTGTCCTTAGAGAACTAAGGAACCCTAGGAACTCCTCGGGCCCTGGTGCCTGCCCACCCCCTCTGTGTCCGGATCCGGTGGCCCCGGAGACCAGAGGAGTGGGATCACACAGTACCTACCCCTTGGGTCTGGCTCTCCCGCTCAGCACCATGTCCACGAGGTGTGGCGGCAGGGGTCAGAAGGCCCCGTTTCTCGGGCTCAGGACGGCACTGTGCGAACACGCCAGACCCCACTTCCCATATCATCGCCTGACGGACCGGGGCCGCTTCCAGCTGTTGGCTGCTGTGAGCACAGGAACACGCCTGGGTCCCTGCTTCCAGTGTCGTTGGGGACGGACCCAGGCATGGACTCGCCGAATTGTGTCTTAATCCCGTGCTTCGCTTTCTAGGGGGTGGCCAAAGTAGTTTCCACAACACGGACAGCATGTTGTGTCCCCCAGTAGTGAACGAAGGGCTGTGGTGAGGACGGCTCTCCTGGGTGCAGACTGCTGACCTACTGCCGAGCGGACAAGGCCCAGGGGCTCTGCCCTGACCCGGTCCACGCAGAGTCCACCTTCATGACCTGGTCATCCCCCAGAGCGCCCACCCGCCGACACCATCGCTGGGGGGGGTGGTCTTCAACATGTGGATTTCGGGAGGTCACATTCAGACCACAGGAGGCTTGATCGGTTTCTTCGTGAAGTTTCTAGAGTTTTCTGCGTGTAAGACCGTGTGGTCTGTGCCTCCTTCCCGGTCCAGGCCCCGGTACCTTGTGTTTCGTCTTGCCGCCCCATACCTGCGGCCCGCGCTCCCGGCGCGCTGCGGAATGGCGGCGCTGGGCGTGGGCGTCCCGTTCTGTCTCCGCGGGCACGCGCTCCGTCGCCGCCGGGAGCGACTTCGGGGCCGGCTGCTCATGCTCCCCTTCACGATGGTGGTTTCCCTCTCGTTCTGGTTTGCTGAGTGTTTTCATCATGGAAGGCGAGGAGTTCCGGCAAATTCCATTTCTGCATCCACTGAGATGGTCAGGTGCCCCCGGACTGTGAACGGGGGGACAGACCCGTGCGCGCGGCCGTTCCTGCGCTCCGGGGTGCGCCCGCTGGGTGGTGGTGCAGAATGTCGCGCTTCTGAATTGGTTTGCTGGCGCTTCGTTGAGCACTCGCACACCCGTGTTCGTGGCGGGCACGGGTCTGTGTGTGGCTTCGGTGTCAGGGACACACTGGCCTCACAGAGCCAGGCAGGAGCGGGTCTGTCCCCCGCGGTGTTTGGAGGAGTTTGGGAAGAAGCAGTTCAGTCCCGTGAGCAGGTTTTGTTTCCAGGAATTTGTGTTTCTTCCCGTTGTCAAGCCTGGTGAGACGGTCTGCAGGACCCCTTAGCACCACGCGCTCTGCTGTCCCACCAGGGGCGGCATCGCTTCTGCTCCCGACGCGGCGCTGCTCGCCCGTGGACGCGCTCGCCGGGGCTGTCTCCGGGGAAACAGCTGCGGGGTGTGCCGCTTCTCTGCCGCTCTGTCTGCCGCCTTTTCCCTGCTCGGACCGACGCGAGCGCCTTCCTGTCCCAAGCGCGGGGCTCAGTTCCCGCGTCCCTTGCTGCCGCCTTGGGGGCTGCGGTGTGGCTGTCACTGGAGACCCTTCCCTGTGTCGGTGCTCCCAGCTGTGCCGCGGCCCCTCAGCACCCGCCCCGCTGGGCCTCCTAGGTCTGGGCATGTGGGGTTCCGCTGTTTTCACGGACTTTAAGCATTCCTAAATCTCTTCTTCCCCCATTGTTGGTTGAGACAGTGCTGTTCAGGGCGCCTGGGGACTCCGTTGGTTAAGCCACTGCCTTCGGCTCGGGCACGATCCCAGAGTCCCAGGATCGAGTCCCGCATCGGGGGACTCTGCCGGGGAGTCTGCGTCTCCACTCTCTCGCTCTCTCTCTCACTGTCTCTCTCTCAAATAAATAAATAAAATCTTGGGGGGAAAAATGACTGTGTTGTTCTGGGGCGCCTGGGGGGCTCAGCGGGTGAAGCATCTCCCTTCGGCTCGGGTCGTGATCCCAGGGTCCTGGGGTTGAGCCCCGTGTTGGGGTCCCTGCCGTGGGGTGTCTGTTTCTGCCTCTCCCTCTGTGCGCTCTCTCTAGCTCTCACTCTCCCTCAAATAAAAATTTTTAAATGCTGTATTAATTTTCACATATCTGTGAATTTCACACTTTTTCTTGTTTTTTTTTAAAAATATGTATTTATTTGAGAGAGTGAGAGTGGGAGCAAGGGGAGGCGCAGAGGGAGAGAGAGAATCTCAGAGGTCCCCCGCTGAGCCTGGAACCGGGACCGGGAGATGGCGCCTCGGCCAGAACCGACAGCCGACGCAGCCGCCGTGCCCCCCGCGCCCCCACTCTCTCCCTCCCGCGACTGACCTGCCGCTGCACCATGGTTTTAGTATTTGTGAATGGATTCAAACCTGTTTCGGGGCCGAACACATAGTTTCTCGGAGACCATCGCGCGCTTCAGGAGCTGGGGTCATCGTTGAGGGCGCTCGCGGGCCGCCGGCGGGACGGGCAGACACACGTGCACACCCTCTGTTTCCTCCTGAGCCTTCGGCCGGCTCGTGCCGCCCGTCGCTGGCCGCGTGGGATGGCCGTCTGTCCCCTCCACTGTCCCGGGCGCTTCTGGCTGTGTCCGTGAGGCTGGGGCGCGTGTTTGCAGGTCTGGGGAGCCGAGTCTCTGTCGGGACGGAGCCCCCTCCTCTGCCTCTCCCAACCGTCTGGTGTTGGAGGTTCACCTCGCACGGCCGACGCGGCCGCCTCGCCTCTCCGGGTCACTGTTTGCGGGGGACGCCGCTTCCTAAGCTTTCGACCAGAGCAACCCTAATTCCAGCCGAGTGTCTTGCAGATGGTGTAGACTCCGAGGGTGATTCTTGGATCGGTCCTGACCATCTCTGAGCGATAAGGACGGACTGGCCCTGCCGGGTGACAGTCTGTCTGTCTCCCGCGCGTCTTCTGGCTCTTGTTCTCCGTTCCCTGTCACTGACGTCCCTTTATTCCCTGCCCATTCCCGTCTGAGCCTGTGGTGCAGACCTCTCCGTGTGCTGGCCGTGGGGTCACCGAACACCCCAGACCTCCACCGTCCACTCCGACCCGGCCGGCGGACGCACGCTGTCCACACCCCCCTGCGGCCCCGCCCGCCCTGTGTTGTGAGACGTGCTGTTGCGGGGAGTGCCCAGCAGCACAGGTGCGTGGTTGTTTGGGGACGTCTGTGTTTAAGTCCTGTACGAAGTTGCGAGCGGAGGACAAACTGAGGTCGCGGCAATGCTGACTTCCGTATTTGCCCACGTGCTCAGCTTTACCACGGACCTTCCCTTCCGCGCACGGCGTTGGCTGACAGTCTGGTGTCCTTCCTTTCAGCCCGAGGGGCTCCTCTCAGTCCCTTGTAGGGGACGGCTTGTCATAAATCACAGCTTCTGTTTATAGGGAAATGGCTTAAACCGCCCCCTCTTTTGTGAAGGAGAGCCCTGCCAGGTGGCAAATCCGTGGCCGACATGGCTTCCTGCAGGACATCAAATCCGATCATCCATGGCCATCTGCCTTCGGAGATCTCTGCCCCCAAGTCAGCAGACGGTGTCACTGGGGAGAACTTGCAGGGGACCAGCCGCCCGTCCTGAGGACCTCAGGACCCAGGACCCGGGGCGTCTGCGATGTGTCAGTGTCGATGTCTCTGTGTTTGTCGTCCTGGGAGTTTCCTTGGCTTCTTGAAGTTTCTGCTTGAGTTCTTCGAACGTCTCCGCCCCGTGCTCGTCTCTCCCGGGGCCGCGTCATGCGTGTGTCGGCCCCTCCGTGGCGACCCGCCTGTTCCCTCTTCCTCATTCCTCTCTTCGAGCAAAGTCCCCCCTTTGGCTGTGGCACGGTCCAGCTCTAGAATTCCGTCCGGTTTTCCTCGTGCTCGTGTCCATCTGTCTGCCGACATTCCCATCCTGTGCGCGTGCTGACGTCCTCATGGCCTTCGGTGCCGCCCAGGCTTTGCTCTGGCCCTCGGGACGCTCCCAACCGAGGGGCTGCAACGTCCTCGTCCGCCAGCTGTGACACCTCGACCTCCTCGGGGGTGACGTCTGTCTGCTGACTTCGTTCCTTTTAGAAGCGTGTTTCTTGTTTCTTTGTGAGCCACTGGGGATGTGGCTGTTATAAGTGGTAGCTCTGGACGTTAGATTCTCCCCCTTCTCTGGTGTTTGCTGGTTTCTTCTCTTCTTTTCCTCCTTCCTTTCATTGTTGTCAAGGACTGAAGTGTCCCTTTGTTTTGAGACTTTCCCAGATGATGTTGACAACGACCTCTCCCTTGCCTGTGTGATCACTGAAGTCTCTGTTCCTTCAGCTCGTGTCTGGCTAACGCTGGGCAGAGTGTCCTCGACTCTCAGGAGCTCCCCGGTCTTGCAGCCTGGCCAGGAGGAGACCGTCGGGACGGTCCTTCAGCGCTTGGGTAGGCTGCTCTGAGCCTGGGGCCCTGCCTGAGCTCCGTCATGGCTTTCCAAATCCCCCAGTGCACGTACCTGCTTTCAGATGTCATAATTCCTCAGACGGCCCTACCTCAACCCGTGTAGGCCATACGGGGACAACTGTGTGTCCCCGCCTGTGACTGCTTGCTCCAGGAGTCTGCGGGTCTGAAGACCCCCAGCAGCTTGTGTGAGCAGTGCCCGCTGCTTCCGCCACATGAGTGCCAAAGTAAGCCGAACGGAGGGGAGCTCCTTGCGTCAGCCTCTGGGGGGCCACCAGGCAGCTTAGAGCAGACGAGCACAGCGGTCTGCAGATCTGACCGTCTCTGCTCCTCCTGGCTTGGGGGGAGGAAGGGGAACCGGGCTGCCGATCCAAGGGCACAGCCACCACCGCCCTGGGCGTGGGGGCCGGTCAAGGACCAGAACAGAGTGCGGCAGGGAATCCCGACCGTTCTAAAGACGGTCTTTCCTTGGGTGGACATTAGCTTGGTTTCTGGGAACCTCTGACTGGGATGGAGCTCCCGCAAGTGGGCTCAGACCGCTTGTCCTTGTTTTTTTCAGTCTCTGTGGGGAACAAACACACGGAGCTTCCCACTCCACTAGTTTCCTGATTGGTTTATATTTTTAAGAAAATTTTTACTGAAAATAGAAGTTCGTGAGCCTGTTCTGCTATCAATAAATAGATGAAAAATAAATAAATGGGAAAGAAGCGCGAGCTCCTCCTGCAGAAGACAGCCAGCCGGGAAGAGTGGAAGGGGCTCGCAGGGCACGGGTCATGGCGACAGCCTGAGGGCAAGGCCCCTGCAGGGCCCCCAGATGGTTCCCACAGTCCCTGCCTGGCTCCGAGTGGAGACAGTTGGTTCCCAGTGGGGACATCTGGTCCACACACCCACAGTGACGCAGGCGGACGTCCATCCCAGCAGTGGGTCCAGTGGACGTCGGGACCCTCCAGGTGCGATGCACAGAGAGCAAAAGCGTGCCCTCAGCTTGGGCATTTTTCCAGTCTAAGCTGAGGAGCGGCCCACAGACCTAGACTGGGGTGCTGCACCTCCTGACCCAGCCTGCACCCCTTGAAAAGGTCAAGGGACACAGCGAAAGGCTGAGGACACATCCCAGACGGAAGGAGAAGAGGTATGGCGCTCATGGGACCCGGAGTCCTGGAACCCATCCCGGGCTGTCAAGGTGCGGCTCTGGCCATCACGATCGGGTCAGGACGACTGAGGACCGTGGTTTACAGGGTGCCGTGTGTCGCAGCCAACTTGGCCCAGCGTGACCCCTGCCCTGTTTCTGGGGGACACACCCACCTACGTTGGGGTGAGGGGCCTCTTAAACCCGCCTGGGTAGAGGGTGGGCAGGTGCACCTGCGCACGTGAGGGCCGGCAGCAGGGCCGAGGGAGCGAGCAGCCGACCCCCGTGTGTCGGGATAAAGGGCAGACAGGAGCTCTTCACACCGTCTCTGCGATTTACCCATACACTTGAAACCACATCAAAATGAAAGGTTCTCCGGAAAGCTCCATTCTGGCTGCCGTCTGGGGCATGGACTTGAGGGAGGCCGGCACGCATCCCGCAGCAGCCGGGAGAAGACAGCCCTGGAGCGGAAGAGGAAGTGCGGAGGGGGCCAGTCCGTCTCCAGGGCAGAGCCAGCCCGCAGCGGGGGGCACACTGGGGGAGCCTGGGTGTCTAGGGGCCCCGCCCTGCGGCAGCTCCTACAGCAAGTGCACCAGGGGCCCCTCCTCCCTGTCTCCCCGCTCCTTCCCCCGGCCCTGGTGAAGCCCTGGGAGAAGCAGCAGCCCCATGCAGGGTCTCGGGAAGTCTCAGAGCCCGGCCGGGGACGGGGGGGCAGGCGTGGCCCAGCCTGGGCAGGGCCAGTGTGGACAGAGAAGTTCAGAGGCAAACCACTGAGCCTGGTTTGCTGAGGATTACCACGGCAGAGGGAGAGCAAACAGCAGGAGGGCCGCAGCGTCCTGGTGGAAGGCCCGGACGACCAAGTGTCAGTCGGCAAACAGACCCTCCCTTCCCTCCAGGAACCCCAGTGTTGACTCAGCGCCCACAAGATTGGCCAAGGGGCCCACTTCCCCCACTACGTGCAGAGAGAGACGTCAGTCCCGGTGGCTGGGGCACCAGGACATGCACACCCAGGCCCGCCTGCCGACTGCCCCCTCTGGCCCACCCCACCAGCCCCGGCGCCCCAGCAGTGACCAGTGACCTGGAGAAGGGACTGAGGGACACACCCACGTCCTGCACGCCAGCCTTGTCCTGGCTCAGGCCCCACAGCTGGGGAGGCCACGCAGCACGGCACCGCCCCTCCGTGGGGCCCACTCCTCTCGGTGGACGCAGGGCCCACAATGCTCTCCGGCTGCCCCAACTTCGCCCTCCTGCATTCTCTCGGGGAGGCTGTCAGGGGATCCCCCGTGCCTGGCTACCTCCTTACTTGTGTTCTGTCGGGGCCCTGCCACGTCCCAAAGTCAGGGATGTGGCCAACGCGCTCGGTAAGTAGGTGTGGTGCACGCGCCGCCGACACCCCAGGGCTAGAAGCGTCCACGCTGCCCCTGGGGGGACTCAAGGGGGACACGAGATTGCATCCCGGGCTTGGGTCATGAGGCCACAGGCTGAAGCTGGAGCTGCCCCAGGTCAGCAGTCAGTGACCTTAACTCAGAACTGCTAACCCAGCTCAGGGGGTCTGGGTAGCGCCCAGCACGGTCTGGGCAGTCAGGAAGGGCCCCTGGAGGCCCACAGGGCGAGCCAGACTTGTGTGTATGGGGGCGGTGAGGGTCAGAGCCAGGCCGCTGTGCCCAGCAACGGTGTCTCTGCAGGAGGGCTCTGCTTCTCCTAGGGCTCTGTGCCCTCACCTGTGCCCATGTCGCATATCCGGCCAGACAGGGACACCCACACCCACATGCCCACAGATGAGCGGCTCAGCATCCCCGATGCCCAGAGCTAGAGGTGTGGACACTGCCCAGGACAGCTCTCTGTGGTGACCATGGGTGGGGAGACAGAATCCCCATGGGAGCTCAGTCGGCTTCGGGAACCAGGCAAGGTCTCCCTACAATGGATGAGGTCCAGAGCGTCCAACTGGGCTCTGGGGCAGGTCCTGACCCACTGGGGGGTGTGCCCCCCCACCCCGGCTGCTCTCCACAGGTATCAGCTTCTTGTTGGTTTCCACAAAGTGCCGACTGGCCCTCTTGCGGACCCGTGGGAGCTTGGGAGCCATCGGCTGAGGACAGAGCAAGGCCGCGCGGGACAGCAGGACAGTGGTCTGGGGCTATTTCGAGATGTGCCCCCCCCAAGGCTCCCACCAAGGAGCCCCAGGTCCCCACTTCTTGCACAGACCAGGTTAGACAGCCTCCTGGGCCCGGGCCAATGGCTGTGGGGGTGGAGCCCCGGAAGGACCCCTCCCCTGGGGACAGGCTGCCCTAGGGCTCCTGGCTCTGTGCTCAGCTAGGGTGCTCCCGGGACTGCTTCTCTTGGGAGCAGGAAGGGCTGGGACCAAGGCAGGCAGGGAGTTTCCGTGTCCCCTGCTCAGACGGAGCCCCTCAAGTGGGCTGCCTGTGTCAACAGGCTCGGCCCCCTCCTCCCCCACCAAGGGCACCCGATCAGCTCTGCCATTGCGCGGGGGATGGGCGGCGGTGCTCACAGGAGGACCATGTGGCCCTGGACTTGGGGGGGCACCTATGGAGTGGGACGTGGGGCACGTGTCCCCGAGGCAGGGAGCTGTTTGCCCCCTTGGGGCCCCCCCGAGGCCGCCCAAGCTGTTTGCCTTGCAAGAGGGGTGGGTCTTCCTCCAGCCTATCCTGGAAACCCTTCCAGGAGCCCCTGCCAGCCCCGCCAGGCAGCCCCTGCCCCGCCCCTGAGACCCGGGGACAGGCACTGGGCGGGCCGGCGTCCCGGGCCCCAAACAGGGCTCTTGGGAACCCCAAGTCATCCATGTGTTTTCCCGAGCTGTCGGGCACATCTGCTGTGCACACTCTCGTCCGGGGACCTCTCCCCACGTCCCCGTCGTCCCCTCCAGGGTCCTCAATCTGGAAGTACCGTCAGGAGGCCCACCGTCCCCTCACCGCTGTCCCCTCCAGCCTGGTCCGGGCGGCACGGCCATGTGGAGCTCCTGCCTCCCAGCGCCTCCTTCCCACTGTCCGCGGGCCGGCCTCCTATTTACCCGGCGCGTCCTCACGCCCAGCTGGCCTCCCGCTCCTCCCGCCACCCCCGCGGCCCACCTCAGCCAGCGGTGCGGTCTGAAGGACAAGGCGGGGCTGGGGCAGCTCTGCCCAGGCGCCCAGGGCTCCCCCACTCAAGCCCCCCAGGACTACAGCCTGGTCCTCCCTGACCCTCGGGCCTGACTCGGCCCCCCTGGCCATCTTTCTCCTGGCCCACCACGGACACAACGGGCCCCGACACAGGCCCCCCCTGCCCGTGCCCGCAGGCCCCCGTATCGCCCCAGCCCCCACCTCTTCCCCTTCCCGCCTTGCTCCCCTGTGACCGTCCCCCGATCTGTGTGCTCTGCCCACCGCTGCCCAGCTCAGCCGGGCCCAGGAACAGGAGGCTCTCCCTCGGGGCCCCGCCCCTGCCAGCGGGAGGCTCTGCGTGCACCCTGGCTGTGACCTCCCTGTGCTCTGTCACGGGGCCGGACGTTTGAAGACCTCTGACACGATGCGTTTGCCAGCTTCCTCCCCGGACCTCACCGGGGCGGCTCTGCCCGGGCTCCTTGGGGCAGCTGACTCAGGCACAATCTCCTTGCCTCCTTCTTCTGGTCCGGCCCCTGTCCCACGTGTCCCCTGTGCAAGGCACGGCCATCCCCCCGCCCCCGGGACGGTCGTTCGCGGTGCGGTCCCGACCCTGCGGATGTCCCCAGAGGGGCCGAGGGAACATCCTGGGTCCAGCCGCCAAGCCAGGCTCTCGTCGCCTCTGGGGCTTGCGCTGCCTCCCTGGGGCTTCTCCTCCAGGTGGACACCCGTCTGCCCACAGAGAGTGTCACTGGGCTGATGGGCGCCCAGGTCTTGACCAGGGCAGTACCCATATGTCCAACGTCCAGCAGGAGCTGCGCCCGCCCACTGCCCTCCTGCCTCACCCCACGCCCAGATTCTGTCCCCAGAATCATCCTTTGGTCTCTGCTCCCAAAGCTTCAGCGGCCACCCAGAGGCCCCTGTGTCCCCCACCTGGGCCCCCTGGGCTCTCTGCGAAGCCAACTCACCACCCAGGGCCCAGGTCTGTGGCCAAAGCAGATGGAGTAGCGGCCCCCACGCACCCTGGACGAGGCCTCAGGGCCTTGGGGTGCTGGCTTTGGGGGCACACGTGGTCACAGGCTCCCCAGCATCCTGGGTCCTTCTCTCGGAGCCCCTGGCCTCCCTTGCTCTGGGCAGAAGCTGCCCACCCCGTCTGGACCCCCCATGCACGAGGGTGGGACCCCCCACCCCACCCCCCACCCCACCCCCCACCCCCGTCCCAGGCAGAGCCATGAGCATCTCGTGCAGCCTTGGAGGCTCTCCGGGCCAGGACTCCACTGAGGACACGGGAGGTGGGGTCTCAAGCTGCCGGGGCAGCCCATGCCCACAGGGGCCTCTGCTGGTCACGCAGCCCCACCCCAGAAAGGACAGTTCATCCCCCACACCCGCCTGGGGTCCAAGGGGGTGGTAGCCGCCGGCTGTGGCCTGGGGAGCCTCCCCTGTGGGAAGAGCCTCCTGGTGGCCTTGGGGCCACACCCGGCTTGTAGCTCTTTCCAGAAACGGCTTGCATAACCTGGCCATGGGCTGCTGTGGCTGGACTGGCTGGCAGGGACTGCTATCTGGTTACCTCCTGCCACCAGCCCCAGATCCAGGCAGGGGCGGTGCTCTCCCAGGGAGTGGAGGATTAGTCACTGCACCCTGCGCCCCGAGGAAGGGGCAGTTCCCTCCGACACCCGAGCCGCTCAGGGGGTCGGCGGCGCTGACGTGGGAGCCGCCCACTGCTGCGGGGCCAGCTGGTCCGTGCAACAGCGGCTCCCAAAGCCAGAGGCCTGAGAATGTGCTGTGCCCAAGGAGGGTATCCCGGGGTCGACAGCCCGCTCCCTGTCCCTGTGGGGCCATGGCCATCCACCTCACACTCAAGTGGTCTCCTGAGCCCAAGGGGTCACGGGGTCCTGGCCGAGGGAAACCCTCCGCCCCCAGCTGGTCACTGCTGACAGGAGGGGTCAAGCTCCAAGGTCGGTCCCCCTTGCCGTGTGCCTGGACCAGGGGCAAGAGCAGCATTGTCCGGGTGGGTCCTCTACGGAAACTGTAAAGGGTGGTCCCCAACCCCCAGGGCTGCTCTGGCCAGGTCTTTGGACCAGGGTGAGCCCTGTCCACACTCCCAGGGCATCTGCGGGGCTGGGTCAGGCCTTTGGTCTGCATGTTGCCAGGGGGGTGGTCTGGAAGCTCCCCTGGGGCCGCCAAGGAAGGTGTCGAGGAACCTGGAGGTTCTCAGGGCAGAGCTGGGGGTCACAGGACGGACGTGGGAGGGGCAGGGGCTTGGATGCTGGTGGCTTTTGTGCACACACACACACACACGCACACACACACTCACACACACACCAAACCCAGCAAGTGTGTGATGAGGGGGTCTGATGCCTTGTGGGGAAAAGATAGAGCCCTCTTCTAGAAGGTTCCTTCGCCATGCAAAGCCTACTGGTGTCCAGTGTGGCCAGCTGGGGGATAGGCAGGGCCACACAGGACCCCCTCCCTCCCTCGATTCCGTGAAAGGAAGGGTGTCGTCCCCCAGCCCCTGGAGGCAGCAGACGCCCCTGGGTGGACCTCCCCAGTGTGACCCGTCTGGGGCCGGCCGAGGGTGTGGTGTGAGCCCCTGGCGCGCCGCCTGTCCCCACCCCGTCTCTGGGTTTCGCAGATCACCTTAAAAACCACACAGAGTCCACAGTTTGCAAAATGCTCCAAGTGTATTTATGAACCAGACGGTCATTTCCTGAAGCCCAGGGCCAAGGGAGGAGCAAGGCTGCGCCTCCTGGCGGACGGCCCGGCCCAACGAGTCCAAGTGCCCATCCCTGTTAAGACCCCCACGTGATGCACAAGTCCTGGGAACGCACGCTGGACCCACGGCCAGAGTGGCCTGAGGGCTGGTCGGGGCCACCGCACACCCGAGGGCCAGCTGGACCCCCGAGAGGGACAAGGTGGGTGGGCAGGGCATCATGGCCTCGGGCCCCCTGGGCCAGGGCTCGGGTCCCTGGACCAAAGCTGTAGGGGCCAGGATGCCCTTATCGGTGTATCCCGGAGGCGGGTGGCCGGGAGCCCCGAGGACGGGGGCTGGTCAGTCCACTGGTGGAGCCCGTGGCCCTGGAGCCCCTCCTCCAGCCCGTGCCCCCCACCTCCTGGCTTTGCTCCTCGTCGCTCTGCACAGGCCCCGAGTCTGCCCCGTGGCCCAGGGCGCCGTGGGAGCCGCAGCGCTGCCGCACGCAGCCACACTCCTCCACCTGGGGGTAGCTGAAGGCCCGGTGGGAGCCGTCGGGACAGCGCAGGGTCACGTTTCTCAGGGAGACGCGCCGCTCCTGGCAGCACTCGCAGCTGTGCCGCAGCGCGTTGGCCTCCTGGGAGTAGCTGTGGGCGGACGGCCGCGTCAGACCCAGGCCCCCACCCCGTGTCGCCACCACCCGTCCTCGAGGCTCTCTGGCCAGCGTGTGACCGCCACGCAAACTCCCGCGCCCGTGGCCAGGTGTGAACACTCCGCGGCCAACCAGGCCGCCAACGCGCCACGGCGAACCCTGCCACGCCGCCGGTGGGGCCCTCAAGTCTGTGGTCTCGGAACAGCCTGCTTCCTGCCAGGGCGCAGGCCGTGGCCTCTGAACGCCCAGGACCAGCCGCTCAGCCCACCCCAGAGCCCATCGCGGCTCCCAGCTCTTCCTCCCCTGCCCTTCATCGCCACCCTCTGTGCCCCTGACGGCTCTGTGACCCCTGCGGGCCGGGGGAGGGGCTCACGTACACAGAGACACTGTCTCCACAGCTGCCACGGCAGAAGGCGAGGCGCACGGGCCGGGGAGACCTACAGCCCTGCTGGTGGAGGACTTGGCGCTCGTGGAACAGGGCGCAGGCTGACCCTGGGGGTGACACAAAAGGCCGGCGGAGGCTCAGGCCTGGCCGGGCCCCCTGGGCGCCCCAGACGGGTAGGATGGCCCACCCCCCCTGTGGACGTGCCCACTCACTGTTCTGGGGCTGCGGTGGAGGACAGGACAGACAGCAGCCGTCCTCGCTCAGCCTGGCCTGGTCCTGTGCCAACAAGAGGGCTTCCTTGAGGGCCAGCCGCTGGCCCAGGAGTGGAGGAATGGACAGGAGGGGACGGTGCCCCACAGAGGTGAGTGGCACCCCTGCGGCCACTGCACAGGGCCAACCGTGGCTCCCCACCCCCACCCCCGGGTGACCCTGGCCGTGGCCTCCCATGACCCACAGTGGGCCAGGCGGGGCCATGGGCTCCCGGAGCTCACCGCAGGACAGCTGAGCGGGGGACACGCCTTCTTCCTGGTCACCACCACAAGCCCATCCTGGTGCTTCTCACACTCGTGGGTCACGCAGGGGTTCGTGGGGTCTGGCCAGGACTGGCCCGGCTGCAAGGAGAAGCCGGCCAGCAAGGTAAGAGGACAGGGGAGCGCTGCGTGTCGGCCTCCAGCCCGTGGGCCTCCGGGGTCCTCCCGGTCTCGGCCGGGCACCTGCCTTGCGATGACGGCTCCCCAGGGGCCCCCGTGTGCCGGGGCGGCTGGTTCCGCACTCCCGCCCCTGCACTCCCGCCCCTGCGGCCACTGGGGACCTCACAGCTCCCCCGTCCAGGCAGGGGTGGGACCTGGCCCCGCCCCGGCTTCCCCAGAGCTCCTGGGCAGGGCAGGGTGGCTTCAACCCACCCCCAGGACTCACTCCGTGGCCCCGGAACCCCCCGCCGAGCCCCCCAGCCAGGCCCAGCAGCTGCAACTCACGTAGAAGAGATGGGGGGAGCCGTCCGTGGCGTTGAGGACGCAGGCTTGCTGCACGCAGCCGCCACAGCACCGCCCGCTCTGCTCCCGGTACTCGAAGCCCTGCGGGGACGGCGGGCGTGTGGCCTGAGCACCCCCAACCCCCAGCGGTCCCGGCGGCAGTGTGGGGCAACCACCGCAGCCACTCACCTCGGGACAGCGGGTGTTGCAAATCTGAGTCTCACAGCTGATCACCGCCGTGTCTGAATGGGGGCTGCCGGGCACCTCGCACCGGCACGTCTCACACAGGCTGGAGGAGATCACGGAGCCGGGCTGGGGAGAGTCGGGCGGCCGAGGCCGGTGAGCTTCCAGAACGTACCCCTCTGGGCCTGGTCCCCGCTAGGCAGCCCGGGCCCTCCAGGTGCCCCTAAGTGCCGCCTCCTGGCGGGGGACGGGGCCCCCCGGAGCCCTCACCTTGGAGACCAGGGTGCCCGGGACGTCACAGGCTTGGGAGGGCCCAGTCGGGGGCACTGATGTTGGGGGCCCTCATCACATCCAGGAGGGCAGGGAGGGATGCTGGCCTTGCCCACCCTGCCGATGCGGAGGAGCGGCCCAGCCGGCGGCCAACCTGGAGCCTCGGCTACCCTGGGCTGTGGGCTGTGGTCCCCGGAGGGCTCACGGATGCCCCCGGGGTCCTGACCTCCGCACCCTCTTACCTGGAATAAGGTGCCGTTGGCGCTGCAGACGCTCCAGCCTGTGCAGGGGGGACGCACGGGCTCACGGACCGGCCTCGCCCCTCCGCCCGGCCCACCACGCCCCAGCCCGCAGAACAGCGGGGGCCATAAGCGTCACCGGGGTGGCTGGCCCCCGGGCCCGGGCAGCGATGCCGCAGCCGCGCCCCCCCAGCCGCAGAGAACCCCCAGTGCGTTTCCCCTCCACAGCGCCCGGCCCGCCAGGAGGTCGCTGGCACTCACTGCAGTTCTGGTGGGGGCAGCAGGCTCCCTCCTCGTAGGTCAGGATGGGGTGGGAGCCCTTGGGACAGGCCACGGGCTTGGGGCAGTAGCTGGTGTCACAGGCTGCGGCGGACGGGAAGACGGCCCTCAGGGCCCGGCTCTCGCTCTGCACGCGCCCGCCCCCACCCAGCCCAGTGCTGCACCCAGGGGTCTCCAGCGGGGCCCAGCACCCGGAGGGTAGGCTCTCCAAGGGGCACGGGCCACTCTGGGCCAGCCCGGGCAGAGGAGCCCCCGTCCTCCTGGCATACACAACCTCCCCAGAGTTTGTCTTTTGGGGGGTCACCGGCGGAGGCCTTAGTGGGGGGCGGAAGGGTGTGGTCCCCTTGGTTGTGCCCCCACCCCGTGGCCCCCGGCACTCAGCCGAGGGCCTGTGGGCATCAGGCCGGGCTCACCGCAGTTGTACTGGGGACAGCACTGGTCGGCCTGGGGGGCCGCAGGCACAGGTACCAAGCCGGGCGCGGGGCAGGCTGGGGGCAGGGGGCAGGGCTGCGGCCGGCAGCTCAGGGTCCATGTGCCGTTCTCACAGGTGCACCGCTGGCATCCCACGCTGACAGTGTGGCCGGGCTGCAGGACGAGCGTGTGTAAGCCCAGGGCTGTGCCCTGGCCTGTCTGGGCACAACAGCAGCCAGACCACAGGGGTGTGGGAGCCCACAGCTGAGGGCCAGAGGGGGACCCTGGAGGCACAGGGGGAACCGGAGGAAACTGGGGGAAGTGGCTTCAGGGGTGGGAGATGGGGTGGGCGGATGCCAGGTGGGTGACCACCTCTAGCTCCCTGCGTCTGAGGGGAGCAGGAAGGAACCCCAGCGGACGTAGGAGCAGGACCACCCCAGGAGCGGGCACTCCCCGTACGGACGCCCCCACATTCAGCTAGAGCCCCCTCTGTGCTCCTCCTCTGAGGCTCTGGCACTAAGCGGATGCCCTACCCCCACGCCAGCTGGCCACACTCACCTCCACAGGCTCCCCGTGGGGCCCCAGGCACCCTGGAGGGAAAGAGAGAGGCCACAGGTAGGCAGTGGCAGCCCCAGCCTTTCAGGGACTGGACTCATAGTGGCGGCCCAGGCAGTCCCAGGCCATGACAGAAAGCCCCAGCATCTGGCTGGGAAGCCCAGATCCGAGGGGGCAGCTGGTGCTGGCGCACCTGCCGGCCCCCAGCCCCACCCGTGGCAACATACTGTGGCAATCTGTGGGCACGCAGACTTCGGAGCTCGTGCTGAAAGGCATCAAGCCCTCTGGACAGAAGCAGCCTTCCGTGATGGGGCCGGCATCCTGTAAGGCCCTGTGGGGACAGCAGAGGGGCTGGCCTGGCCTGTGCCCTCCAAGCTAGGAGAAGGCCAGCCTGGGGGCCCCGGGGTAGGTCCGGAGGGAGACGCTGGTGCATACATGAGGCTGGCGTTGTCCCTCCCGTAGCAGTAGGAGAGCTTGGACGGGCCGCACGGCTGGTACACCTTGTCGGCAGGGCAGGCAAACGCTGTGTGCAGGGAGAGGCCACGGCTGAGGCCAAGGGCATCTGCTCAGAGCAAACTCCCAGGCCCTGTCCCCAGGCACGTGCTGAGGGCCGGACACTGGCCTGCAGCTGGAAGCTGGCCCCTCGGCCCCACCCCCAGCCCCGCACTCCAGGCTCCGGGCACCCTATGGGTGTGCTCCTCCCTTCTCTCCTGGAGCTGAGTACACGCGGCCCTGAGGCCAGTCTACCCCTCCACCTCCCTCCTACCTCTCCCCTCCCCTCTCCCCGGCCCAGGAAGCCCTGCAGCTACTGGCCCGCCTGGCGCGTCTGTGCCCTGGCCGCATGCCGGCGGCTGCCGCTCGCCGGGACCGGGTGGGCACTCACGGCACGTGTGGTTGGTGTGGCTTCTCCAGTCGATGCACACGCCACGGGAGGCACAGAGGGACGCATACAGCTCCAGGCCAGAGCACACCACGTCGGAGACGGTCACGTGGCAGTGGTCGAAGACGCAGCCTTGGTAGAACGTCAGCGGGGGGATCACCGCATGGCACGGCTCGAAGACCCTACGGCCAGCAGCGCAGGGTTGGGGGGCAGCTCGGGCTCTGCCCGCGGCCTGCGTGCCCCGAGCAGGACGGCCCACCGCAGCACGTGGACCCAGACCCACAGTCAGACAGAAGGAGCCGACCCACTCAGCCACCCCCGCACCCAGGGTCCCAGCAGTGAGCCGCGGCTCTCTGCCGCCCTCCCGCTCCGACACCCTGCTCCCTCGGGAGCCGCCAAAGGCCCACGCGTCCTGCCCACCCCGAGGGTGAGGTTGGGGGGCTGCCTTCCCTGGGCCCTCCCCAAATCTCACTTGCTCAAAATCAGCCGGCAGATTGGCGACGAGGAGCACGGGGTTGGGGAGGGCGCGGGCCTGGCTGCAGTGGGCGTCGGGGAGGGCCCGTGGCATGACGGCTGCTGCGGTGTCGTCACCTTCCAGTGGCCGGACATATCAGAGCAGGAGGCCGCCACTGCCCCGCCAGGCAGGCGACACTCATCCTTCTTGTCATTGGTGCAGGTGCCTAGGGTTGGGGGGGCGGGTGTCGGGCCGTCAGGGGACCGCCGAGCACAGCCCACCCGTGGGCCGCGGGGTCACTGAACTGGGAGTGGGGTCCTGATGCTCAGGGCAGCACTCGGCGGGTTGGCTGTGGGACCTGATCCTAGGCGCTTCCCTGTTCCCCCCAAGAAGCCAGACAGTTCCCCTGCAGGGTGGACAGGTGTGAGCCTCAGGTGTGTGGCTGGGCCCTCTGCTGTGGGGACCGGGTGCTCTCAGTGCAGCTGGAAAGCAGACACGGCTGCAGGCTCGGGGCCACTCAGGCAGCCTGCATCCCAGCGGACAGTGCGGCCCCCAGGGGTGTCCCCCAGCGTGACCCCCCTCACACGGACACCCTCAGCTGCAGGCAGAGCCCGGTGGGGCCGGGACTCACCGCACTGCCCCTCCGTGTTGTTAGCAAACTTGCTGAAAGGGACCTCCACCGAGAAGATGAGCCCGGAGAACATGACCTGGACGCCAAGTTCAGGGATGGTCACGTACATCTTGATGCCGATTTGGGACACGCTCACGCCCTCTTTCTGGAAGCCGGGCCTGACCACTCTGTCGTTGAAGATGATCTACACAGGGTGAAGGACGAGGCAGAATAAGGCATGTCCCCAAGCCGGCCCGGTCCGCAGGGCACAGCCCCGGGGTCCCCTACCTCATTGGTCATCACCCCGAGGACGGGCTTGCGGGTGAGCACGACGCGGTCCCCCCGGTACTCGACGATGATGGACTGCGGGCAGGACACCCCGTTCTCCGCCCCGCACAAGTAGTTGTCGATCAGCACGCGGAAGTGGCCGTACACGGGCACGACCTGCTGCACCAGCACGTAGGTGCAGCTGTCCAGGAACGTGTAGTAGGTGCCGTCGAAGGTGATGTAGTGGGGGTCGCCCCAGCCGCTGCACACACCTGCAGGCGCGCACCGGCCTTACGCGGGGCCTCCTCCCACCTGACACGGCCACGGGGCCCTGGGGTTTGGGCAGCATTCCACTCGCTGCCCTGGTGGAGGCCCGGGGCCTTCTGTCCCCTGCCTCGCTGTCAGGAAGTCCTTCCTAGGGTCTCACCCACGCCCGCCCCGCCCACTCCGCCGAAGCCCCGCCCATCCGCTGACGCCACGCACCCCGGAAGCCCCGCCCATCCCACCCGCCAGCGGCTCCCTGCTCACACTGGCACTGATAGCGCGGGCAGCAGCCGTCCTGGTCGGCCACCTGCACAGGGGGGAAGCCGTTGGCGCAGGTCGGGGGCTGCGCCCGTGGGCACTCGCGCCGATGCACGGTGATGACCCCGTGGCCCTCACAGGTGGCCTGAGAGCAGTTGGGCATGGGCCAGGTCTCGCCTTTCTGTGGGGGAAGGACAGTGCTCAGTCTTGGACCCAGGGGGGAGCAGGAGTCACAGGAGGTCGGGATGGGACCCACCTTCCCCACCCCTGCCCCCCTGTTTCTCCCACAGGCCCCCACGCCCCATGGAGCTCGGACACAACCCCGCACCCCACCGCAGGCTGCCCCATCTGCAGCCACCGGCCAGGCGCCCATCGCCGGCTGCTTGCACACACTCCTGGCTCCCCAGGCGGCGCCCGCTTTGGGCAGCCCTGGAGGACCACCACGGGCTGCTTCCCAACAGCCAGCCGGCTTCAGCCTACCCGCAGCTAACTTCCCACCTCCGGAAAGGCGCCAGGGGTCCCTGCACCAGCATCTGAGAAGGGCAGATGGGGAGTTACCATTCTTGGAGGGACTGCATTCGGGCACCCCTGCGTAGTGATGGGCACGGGGGCCGAAGGGGAGGAGCCAGGCTGGGAGGTGGTCGGGGCAGGAGGTGCCACGCTGCTGGGACAGGACTGGTCCATCTGCCGGACCACACGGCAGTCCAGACTGCATGTGGCATAATAGCAGTGGCCGTCGAGGTCAGTCTGTTGGTAAATGATGGATCCTGCGAGAGAAACGGTCAAGCGGGGGTGAGCGGAGCCGTCCTGCGGGGGGAGCCACGGCCCAGAGACACTCTTCCATGCTCGGCATCCACCCCAGGGGCAGACAAGGCACGAGGCCTTTCTACTCAGAAGTAAACGGAAGAAATACACAAAGATGGCTAGGTCGCACCCAGAGATGATGGTGGCCGAGTCAGTGACAAGCGACGCCTCCCCTCTCCCATAGCAATGGCATCTTCATAGACCAGACAGCAGGAGACAAGGCAGCACACACACCACACCACATGCACGAGTCACATACCTGCGGGATACAGCTTGCCGGACACGCTGCAGAAGCACGTGGTGCTGGCCGGAGCGGTGGAGCTCGGCCATGGCACACTGGACACCACGGACGTATGCTCCGGAGGGGCTGAGCTTGGCGTCACTGAAGTGTGACCGCAGGGCTCTGGGAGCTCACAGCACAACACCCGGACCTCATAGTTGAGGCACATCCCGACATTGCCTCCCTGGTCCCGGTTCCGGCACACCAGGCCCTTGCTGAGGTCGCACTGCACCACCTGGCCCAGCTTCTCGATGCCGACCTCGGGGTGGCTCTCGGCCCGGCACTCCAGCCGCGAGATGTATTCAGGCCGGCGGCAGATTTTCTCTCCCCTTCTCATGATGTTGCTGAAGCTTTCCACGTCTCCTCCGTGGGGTCCCGGGGACGGGAAGTCCACGTCAAACCACTTGGTCCACGTGCACTGTGGCTGGCAGGTGACAGTCACAGGTGAGGATACCCTGTATGTGTTAGGCGTGGTGCTGGTTGCCGGGTGCACAGGCGCCGAGCTGGCAATGCCATGTTGTGTCGGCGACGAGGGAACTCCGGTGTTTCGAGTCAGCTGTGTTTGGGTCTCCGTGTCCCTCGGGGTTGGGTGTGTGACCTCCGAGGAGCCGGCGTGTGGGGTGCTCATACACACATCTACTTGCTCACAGCACTCGATGCGGATCGCGTAGTTGTAGCAGATTGGGGGAAGCTGGTTCTTGTTCAGGCAAAGCAGCCCCACATTCTTGTCACAGATCAGGTCCTGCCCCAACTCCTCGAGTGGGACGTTCGGGAAGAACTCTGCCCTGCACTCCACGTTGTTGGGCTTTGCACAGAATTTATAGCCTTTGGCTCTCAAATTAGGAAAAGTGTCAAAATCTCCACTGTTTATACCCGGCTCAGGGTAGCTGCTGTCAATCCAGTGGGTCCATGTGCACAACTGTTTCAAACAAGGCTCGTGTGTTGTTGAAATTGGCATCGGAGTCAGAGTCAAGAGAGTAGTTTTCTCCAGGGCAGGTGTAGGGGTACCTGGTGGGGCTGTGGTGGTCCCCGGGGCAGGTGTAGGGGTGCCTGGTGGGGTCGTGGTGGTCCCCGGGGCAGGTGTAGGGGTACCTGGGGTGGTTGTAGCAGTCGCTTGGACTGGTACAGTAGCACCCGGAGCAGGTGTTTCACTAGTTGTGGAGAGAATGCTTGTGCCAGTTGCAGCGACCGTGGCTGGGGATATTTTGTGCTCTGTCGGCACAGATGAGACCCCGCTAACCTCTCGTGTGGGCCCTGTTTCTGTATTCCCTGAAGCTGCAGGAGGGGTGGTCTGGGCCGGACTGCTGGAGGGGGAGCAGGTCCGGGGGAAGCAGCACAGGATCCTGATCTGGTAGTTGTGGCAGAGCCCTGACGTCTGCTTGTGGTTGTAGCAGGTCAGGCCCACCGTCGGGCTGCACTCCACATGCTGCCCCAGGACTTGGAGCGGCACCCCGGGGGCCTCTTCAGCTTGGCATTCCACCTTCTTCGGCGCCGCGCAAACCTGGTACCCATGGGCGCGGAGGTTCTCCAGGGTGTCGAAGTCGCCGCTGTCGGTGCCTCGGCCCGGACGGCTGATGTCCAGCCACGGCGACCACTGACACTCCTCCCCACAGGCCTGGTGAGGCTGGACAGTGGTGCCGGGGGTTGTGCCCGTGGGCACTGTGTTCTTGCCACAGTCATGGCACGTGCGGGGCGGACGTGTTGAGCTCACGACTGAGGACAGAAGAGAAGGCGGAAGGCTGAGTCTCGCGGGGTCCCGGGACCTCCCCTCATCCGCAGTCCCTGCCCCCCACCCACCAGCTCTTGTGGCCTCGCCATGTCGATCTGTGCGGCTATCTCCACTCGCCACGGAGCTTGGCGGGGTGGGAGCACCAAGCCCCTTTGACACGCGTGGCACAGGGCGCATGTGCAGCCCACAGTAGTTGAATGAGCTGGTGAAGGGCGCTCAGGTAGGGAAAGCCCGCTCCGCAGGCCCTGAGCAGAACCAGCCCTCCTGCGGGAAGGTCCGATGAGGCTCTAGGATGCTCCAGAGGAGGGAGAGGAGTCAGGGTGCCTGACACTCCGTGCACCTCCTCCCAGAGGCCGGCCTCCGCCCTCTGCCGGGGGCCCTAGTCCTGACTGTGGCCCTGAGGACAGCAGTCCTGCCAGGGAGACGGGCTGAGCTGGCCCTTCCCAGGGACGGCAGGCTCCTGCCTTCTCGGGGAGAGAAACAGCCCTGCACGGTGCCCCCGTGCGTCTGCCTTACCGGGTGCGGATGTGGAGAAGGAGAAGGTGGTTGGTGGGGCGGGGCTGGTGGCGCTGCAGGGGGAGACGCCCCGCTCGATGGTGCCGTTGGCGGAGCAGCGGGCAGAGAGGCACCCCCCTGTGCCATCCGTCGTGTGGTAGATGACGTCCCCCGGTCGGAAGTGCCGTCCATCGTAGATGCAGACACAGGCTGTGAGGACAAGCCCAGGCACGTCAGGGGCTGGGGGGAGGTGGGCACCCCAAGAATCCAGACCCCAGGAAGGCCCCCCGCCGCTCACCCTCAGAGTCGTAGGCACACTGCACGCCGTTCTCGGTGCAAATGCTAGTGGCGGGAGGGAGGAAGTGAGCTGGGGGGGTGGGTGTAGGGCACCCCTGCCGCGCCGGGGTCATCCCGCAGCCCTGCCGGGGCACACGGAGCCCGAGGCCACACCCACCCCGGGAGCCCGTTCCCATCGCTGAGTGACGCAGGTGGGCGTCTGACACCCACACACCCCGGTGACTTTCTGACGGCCGTTTCCTCTCCGAGGCCTCTGCTCCACGTCATGACTCAGCTCCTGCTTCAATCCCACCCCCCACCACCCGTCGGGCTGCCCACCCCCACTCTGCACCAGGGAGGCTCCCAGCCAGACCTCAGGACCTCAAGGCTGTGACACCACCCCCACCAGTCTGAAGGAGGAGGCCCCATGGGCGTGCGGCTCACCAGGAGTGGCAGTTCTGGTCGGAGGGCACCACCGTGCCAGGCCGGTATGACTTGCCCCGGACGCGGCAGGGCAGTGGTGGGGGTGGGGTCGGGCATGTGGCCACACACTGCATCTGGTCCTCGTCGAAAATGGGGGCCGCAGGCGGGCACTTGGGGTAGCAGCCTGCGGTCCAGAGAGGCTGAGTGCCAGCCACACTACCTGCCTGACCACCTCCCCACCGTGGCCTGGGCTCAGCCTCCCGCCCCAGGCCTCGCGCACGGCACAGTGGGCGCGTGGAGCTGTACCCACAAAGGGACCCTGAGGGGCTGGGACGCGTCCAGCCCAGCCAGAAGCCCCCGGACAGCAGCCCCTGCCCTCACCTTCCAGGCCCGGCAGGTCGTGCAGACAGCGGCCGCCCGGGTTCCGGCACGTCCTCATGCAGGGCGCCCCGCACGGCTGGTAGTGCCACTCGCACTGGCCCTCGGGGTTGTAGTAGTCACAGAACAGGGCTGCGGGCCAGCGGGCAGGCTCAGTGGGCCAGCTCCCACGCAGAGCGAGCCACCTGGCGGCCCCATGCAGAGTGCTGCCCTCGGGAAGACAGCCTCGGGGACCCACGCGAGCCAGGCAAGCTCCCCCTGCACCCTGACCTTCCCCCACATCTCATGGGCTGTTCTCAAGCCATTCCCTCCGCTGTGCCTCCCAGACGGGGCCTCGAATGCCATGGTCAGAGGCAGCCGCAGGTCCCCTGGTTTCTCAGGGGTGCCATCCGTTGGGGTGGGGGCTCTGGCCGGAGCAGCTCCCTAGCGACACCCCAGTCCAGCCAGGTTCCGACAGCGTGGGAGGTAGGAGCTCTGTTAAGCCCTCTCAGTTCCAGAACGTTCTGCCACGTGTCCCCTGACCACACCCTCCAGCACTCCCCCATTCCACCCAGCTTTCCACCGCCTCCCGTCCAGCCCATGGCTGACCTGCCTTGACCCCACACTCCTCTGCCCCTCCCCACGGCCCCTCCTCCCAACCACGTGTCGTGGACACTCACGGCAGGTGTCCGGGGTGCGCCAGGACACGCACACGCCCACGTCGTGGCAGGCCTGCGCGTAGGCGGCCACGGCCGTGCAGAAACACTCACAGTCGCCCCCCGAGTCACAGGCGCACGCGTCGCCCACGCAGGCCTCGTAGTACTTGGTGGGCTCCACCTGGCGGGGGAAAGAGGCTTCGGATCCGGGGGCTGGGGCTCCTGGGGGTCAGGCCCGTGGTATATCCCAGCCTGGGGTGGCATCCCCGAGAGCTCAGGGACAGCAGCTGACCACGGGCTGGTCTAAACGGCGGCCCCCAGCTGCTGTCCCCGGGGAAGGGCCACGTACGTGGGCATGGCAGGCGGCGAAGGTCGCGCTGTTGATGATGCTGCACTGCTTCTGGGCCCAGGACTTGCGGTACGGGTTGGCGGTGCAGGGGTCGCGGGGGGCCGGGGCGTCAGGGCAGGCCGGGGAGAACTTCCAGCTGTTGCCGAACTCCAGGGCGCTGCCCACCACGGACTGGCCGCGCGTGGTGAAGTCGTTGATGGCTTTGTCGTCGAAGTTCCCGCACAGCCCGCAGACGCGGCCCTGCAGACGGGGGGCGGCGGCACGGGGGGCTCAGGCATGTGCCGGAGGGGCCCGAGCCTCCTACCCTGCCTCCTGGGACCCCACTCGCTCCCCTGGGGCCCACGTCCACCCCCAGGAGGAGGGGTCCCCAAGTACACCTTCAGCATGTACGGCCCCACTCAGCCCACGGGGCCATGGTGGTGCCCCTCCCGGAGGAAAGGGAACAGGAGAGGCAGCACTGTAGGCTACGTGGTGTTCCCCAAAGACCAGCACAGGTCCTGACTCAGGACCCAGGAGCGTGGCCTCATGTGGAAATAGGACCCCTGCCGATGGGGTCCAGCAGAGATGAGGGTATCTTGGGTGGGGGTGGGCTGACGACACGGGGCCTGTGACCCTGAGGACATGTGGGCACACACAGGAGTGAGGACAGTTACACGAGGCTGGACGGTCGCCTGGGGCCCAAGGAGCTAGAGGAGGCAGGTGGGGTCCTCCCCCAAAGCCCCCGGAGGAAGTGGGCCCCGGAACAGTTGGATGGGACTTCCAGGGTCCAGAACACGAGAAGGAGCCCCGCGTTTGTGAGGGTGTCCCGGGAGCCACAAGACATGGCTCAGGCAGCGGAGGGCCTCCTCTCCCGTCTGTCCTGCCACCCCGCACGGTCTGGGGCGAGAGCGGGCCCTCCGGGGGGGTGACGGGGCCCACCTTGAACTCAGGGCTGAGTTTGAGGAAGATGCTGGTCTTCCTGTCCCACAGCAGCACCAGGCCGGCCTCAGTGTCCACCACCAGGTAGATGCCCATCTGGCGGATGGAGTAGGGGGGCTCCTGCCCCACGCCCCTCTCGAGCACCTCCACGCGGCCTTCACTCAGCCTCAGCTCGAAGCTCTGTGCAGAAGTGGTCGCTCAGGCCTGTGCCTGCTCGACTTCCCAGGCGTCCCTCCAGGGGGGCCCAGCCCTACCCGGCCGCCCGCTCACCCCCAGGAACAGCTTGATGGCCTTGGAGCAGGTGACGCCCGTGGTCCCGCAGGGGACGTTCTCAGAGACGACGCGGAAGGTCCCAGTGGTGTCATTGCCGCGGCAGTGGTCCTGGGGAGAGATGGGGGGTCGTCCTGCCGCTGGGGGTGGGGGTGCCCCGAGAGGTGGGGGGCTGTCCTGCCGCTGGGGGCTGGGGTGCCCCGAGAGGTGGGGGGTCGTCCTGCTGCTGGGGGTGGGGCCACAGGAAGACCAGGGAGCCCCCGGGACATGTACCTGAAGCAACGTGTACCCGCAGTCCCCGCTAAAGCTGTAACGCCTCCCATCGAAGGTGACATAGTGGCCATCCCCGTACACGGCGCAGGTGGCCAGGCAGGGCTCCTCTGTGCACCGCCACTTCCTGTTCTCGCAGGTGCTGGGGGCAGGGGGCACCAGTCAGGCCCGAGCTGGGCGTGGGGAATGGGGGTGCGGCAGGTCCCTGCAAGACCGTGGTCGGTCCTAGAGGCCGGGGTCCCACCCCCAACGGCAGGGAGCCCCCCCACCGCGTACCAAGTGTTGCAGCCCACCCGGATGGTCTGGCCGGGCAGGTAGCTGGCCTCGTTGTGCACGCAGGGGCAGTCCGTCGGAGCGACGCAGCGGCCCTCGCCGTCGGCCACCAGCCCGTCGGGACACACGCAGCCAGGCTCACACTGGGGGCTATACTGTGGGGTGCAGGGGACATGGCTCAGTGGGCTGGGGGTCGACCGCTGAGCCCCCACCACGGCCTGCACTGAGCCCAGGGAGCCCTCAGGCAGTGGTCTTCCCGGGACCACCCCGCGAGGGCACATGGGCTGATGCCCACGCGGTGTCGCCAGGCCGTAAAGGGCACTCACACAGTCCATGTCCAGAGTGAAGCAGCTCTTCTGACAGCCGGCCCCAGAGGCCCCCGGCGTGGCGTTGCGACAGTCGAGGAAGACCATGGGCGGGGTGCAGACTGGGGGGTTAGAGGCCACTCAGGGTCCCACCACCCACCGCCAGGCTGGCTCTGAGAGTCACGGCCGCACACAGCGTGTCCCAGCAGCCGAGTCTGTGCCGCCAGCCTGGGGCTCGGCCAGCGGGATGCACGTGCGTGTGTGCAGGGCGCGTGTGTCCACGGTGTGTACATGTGTTCATGGTGCATATGCGTGGCGTGCCTGGGGGCGCGGATCAGGCCAAAGAGGGAAACCCCCCACACCCAGCAGCCACACTGATGTGGGGGTCTGGCCGTCCACCCAGAAACTTGGAGATCACGAGCGCTCCTCCCTCCCCGCAGACTCACCTGGAGTGGGAACCTGGCCTCCGATGCAGGTCAGCGTGCCTTGTGTGCAGGTGCTGGGACAAGAGGGTGGTCAGAGGGTCTCCCCGGCCTAGCCGCCCTGCCCACCAGCTCCATCCAGGAGGGGCTCTTACCAGATGACTCCACGCTCATGAAGCGACTCCCCGTTGGGGACCACAGAGCCCTCATGGTAGCAGGGACAGCTGGTGGCCGGCACGCACTTGCCCGCCTCGTCCAGGAATGTGCCGTTGGGGCAGGTGCAGCCATCCACGGGGACAAAGCTGATGCCACAGGTGATGTCCTCATGGCTCCGGGCCCGGCAGGTGGGCTGGCAGGTGCTGATGCTGTATTGGTAGGTCAGCGACTTTGGGCAGGTGGCCATGGGCTTTGCTGCGGGACGCCAGGCAGGAGGAGGCAGTCAGGACGGAGCGGCTGCCATCACCCGCCCCCGCCTCCCCCTGCCCCTGCGTCAGGGTCCCAGGCCGGGCACTCCAGCCCTCCAAGCCCCACCCGGGGACAGGGGCCCAGGAGCACGTGTTCTGCTGGGGGGTGGGGACACTCACCGCACACGCCGTCCCTCCAGCCGCGGAGCAGCACCCCCTTGCTCGCGCAGGCGTGCACGTAGGAGGACAGGGCGGCGCACAGGCAGTCTTCGCTCTTCTCGCAGTTACACGTGTCGAACATGCAGTTCTGGGGACGGGGCCGTCGTCACCCACACGCCGTGAGCGTCCCCCACACGGCCGCCCCGGCTCCGCTAGGACCCTCCCCGAGCCCGCACCTGGGGCCCCCACGCCCTCCGCAGACAAGCCCCCTCCAGGCGGGTGCTGGAAGGACAACAGCCCCTCCTCTCGGGGACCCGGCAGGGGCCAGCCCTTCCAGCCCTCGGACCCCAGAGCATCTCGGCCACCACTGATTTCTCATGTGGGCTCCAGGGCCTGGTGGGCCACAAGCCCTCAGGGGTCGTCAACCCTATGCCTGGTTACAGGGCTGGAGGCACGGATGAGCTCTGGAGCTCAGGACCAGGCCGGACCCTGGAGAAGCCCCTGTCCCCGCACCGAGGACAGCTGCGTGCGGAGCAGAGAGGCTGGCGGGTTTGCGTTACCGAGTAGAAGGTGCCCGGGTTCACGGCCATGTGGCACTGGGCGAAGGGGCCGCGGGGGTCGGTCAGCCGGGAGCACCAGCGCTGAGCGTACTTCTCTGCGGACAGAGCAACAAGGGCGGTCAGCGAGGCGGACAGTCGTCCCCTGCTGTGGCCAGCAGGCACGCCGGTGCAGGCTTCACCACCCCCACAACACACTGCTCCCTTCTTCCAGAAGTTTCCATGGCCACACTGGGAAACGCGTTGGTGAGTTGGCCCCTGAAGGCCTCCTCCAGGCCAGAGTGGATGTTGCGGCCTGGGGTCACCGGCAACCGGGCAGGCCTGTGGCCGCGGGGACCCACATACCGTTCTCCACGCTGAGGGAGCAGGGGTCCTCGAAGCTGTTCTTGACGTTGGGGCAGGAGGCCTGGGTCTTCCAGGTGTTGGCAAAGGCGGCGGCCGTGCCCTCCACCACGCCGCTGAGGGTCCGGAAGTCGTCGGCCTGGTTCTGGTTGAAGTTCCCGCACAGGCCTGCGGCGAGAGGCCGGCATGAGGCGCCGGGGGCCCCGGCTGCCGGGAGTGGGCTCCGGCTCCCAGGACGGGCGGCCCCTCTTACCGCAGGTGAGGCCGCGGAGCTCGGGCCCCAGCCTCACGAACACCTGCATGACGGGCACCAGCTGGATCGTGAGCTGCAGGCCCGGCTTGGTCTGGGCCACGATGAAGAAGGTGGACGGTCTGAAGAGCGTGACATTTGCTGTGGACACGGGGGACGAGGCCTCAGTGGGCTGGGAGGGCCGGGACCCTCCAAGGGGGCAGGCCCCACGTCCTTACCTGCCGAGACGGGCATCTGGGTGTAGATCTGGTTCACGAACACCTCCCCGCTGGCCTTGACCGTGACGACCTGAGAGCACAGGGAGGGAGCAGGTCAGGGTGGCCCCGGGACACGTGCCAGCGGGGCCTCTGCCCCGGAGGGCCACGACCTCCCACGAGGAGGGGCTGACGGAGGAGCCAAGTTCTGCCTCAGGCTCAGCTGGTGTGTCCGCAGTTCCCTGGAGGGCCGAGCATCCTCTCCGGCAAAACCCAAGTGATTGTATGAAATAGGGAAGTCGGAAAAACAAAATAAAAATAAAACTAAACCGGGACAGGGGAAGTTGGCTCCAGTGAAGCCCTGGCCCTCCCTCCAGGGCTGGTGGGGCGGGTGTGGAGGCCCCGGTGCCCCTCCCGGAGTGGTTCTGTCTGGGGGACTCTCATGCAGAGGCCTGTGGGCCGGGAGGTCCTCAGCCCACATCCCCCTCACCCACCGCCATGCCAGGATCAAGGGCTTGGGCAGAGGTCACTTGCCATGAGGGACATAGACTCCCCTCAACTGGCATCTGCTCTCACCCTGCCCCCCGACGCCCGGGTCTGCTCTCACCATGTGCCCTCCGTCCAGGCTCAGCGTCAGGCTCTTGAGGCACGTCTCAGTGTCCGTCAGGCCGCACCGCCGCAGCTCTCCCAGCACAGTGAAGACGCTGCTGTCACAGGGCTACAGACACAGGTCCTCACACTCTGCCCAAAGGCGCCCGCCCCCGGCCGCCTCTAACCCCTGGACACCCTGTGGGGTGGCGCCGGGAGCTGGGGCGCAGATGCAGCAGACCCAGCAGCCCGGGCAGGGGTGGGCCAGCTGCACGGCTGTGGCCCAAAGCCGCCCGGGTAGGCGCGAGGCCCAGGTCCCACCTTGGCCAGCACGTAACTGCAGTCCCCGTGCACCGTGTACTGCCTCTCGTCGAACGTGGAGATGTGGGCGCCCCCCAGCACCGCGCAGGTGCCTGGGCACGGCAGCTCCCGGCAACTCCACTGGCCTCTGGAGCAGGTGCTGTGGACGGTAGAGACCACGCGTGTGCCGCCCCTGGGGGCATCCAGCCCCAGCCTGTGCACTGGCCGGAGGACACAGGTCCGGCCCAGGCCCACCTGCATCCCCGCCTAGACCGGCGCCTGGCGGTGTCTGCGTGGAGAGCCCTGGGCACGCCTGGGGTCCGCAGGAAGAGAGGACAGCCAGCCCTTGGGCCTCGGCCCCTGAGTCGTCCCAGGCCATGTCCGGGGTTGTAGGCGGGAGGGTCTGGGGTCCTACCAGTTTGTACAGTCTGTGGCGTAGCTGGTCCCCGGAGCATAGGTGGCCCCATTGTACACACAAGGACACTGGGATGCTGGAATGCAGCCGGTCTGGCCGATGTCGTCGAGCACCGTCCCTGCAGAAGCAGGCAGGCCATGGACGGGGCAGGTGCTGGGCAGGGGCCACCCCTGAGCCAGTGGAGGGGACCCGACCTTGGGCCCAGGTCGCCCCGCCCTACAGGGGCTCCTCGGACCCAGGGGCTCAGCCTGCCTCTGTGGGATGCCCGGGGAGGCCCCTCTCACCCTCAGGGCAGAAGCAGCCGTCCACACAGTGGTCCTCGCAGAGCTGGGAGTGCTCCAGGTTGGAGCAGGTGTCGGCGCAGGGCGAGCCGCACTCCCGGTGCTGCATGCTGGGGGGGCAGGTCTGGGCTGGGGAGGGAGGACAGAGCCGCGTCATCGATGGCCCCCAGCTCCCGGCTCAGGAGGGACAGCACGACGGGCACTCACGGCAGAGGTGGGGGCTCCTCCAGTCCGGGGGCAGCCCCCCGGCATGGGCACACTGGCGCGCATACTCGGCGAGTGTGGGGCAGATGCAGCGAGTGCGGTCCGCGTGCTCGCAGAGGCAGAGGTCTTGCCGGCAGGCCTGCACATAGCTGCCGGCGTCCAGCAGAGCTCGGCAGCCCGAGAACAGCTGGCCGGTCAGGATCTCCTCGCAGGGGCCCTGGGGGCAGAGCCGGGAGCACGCACTGAGTGCAGGCTCGGGACCCTCCCCCGGGCTCCGGGCCGCCAACCCCCCTCGCCCCCACAGGAGCAGGGCCCGTCCACGCCAGGGCTTACGGTGCCATGCCCACAGTCCGTCGGGGGCACGGGGACAGGGTCCTGACACTGCTCCGTGGGGCCGTCCATCTTCTGCAGATTCCCGTACTCGAGGGCCGTCAGCTTGACCCCTGCGGGAACACAACCCCAGGCCCCTGAGGCTCCTGAGGCTCCCCGAGGGGTCGGCACTGCCTCTGGTCCCCCAACCACCCTGCTGGGTGAAGAGGTGCTCAGGGAGTCTGAAAGTAAGTGGGGGACCACCCAAGTCATTCAGGGCTACGGGCAGAGGGCTGAGGCCTGAGGGTTCTCCAAGCCCGGGGAAGCATGCTGCCCAAAGGGCCGGAGAGTGACCCTGACCTCACCCAGCCCTTGGAGCCCAGCCAAGCCCTCACCGGGCCCCCCCTCCGACGACCGGGCAGGCGTGCCCCCTGGGGCTGCCAGCCCCATGCGGGTGAGCTTCCTCTGGGCTTCTTGGGCCTGGCGAGGGGGTCCTGGGGGTGGGGGACTCCAGCTGGGTCACGTGAAGCCTCCCTTCCTGGCGGCAGGAGGCCCAAGAAACCAGAAGGTCTGCTTGGAGGCGGTGCTGAGGGTGCGGGGAGGTACGTGTGCACGCGTGCTGGGGACATGTCTGTGCCGGCGTGGGCGTGCGCGCAGCTCCGCGTATGCATGTGCGTGTGCGTGTGCGTGTGCAAACCGGGGACACCCGACCCAAGGTTCTGGAAGTGCAGGGAGCACTGGGAAAGGAATCCAGCTACCATGGGCAGCCGTGGGGAGGCTTACCATGGGAGAGGAACTCGTTGAACACAGGCTGACCATTGAAGTCTCCGCAGAGCCCACAGGTCTGGTTGGCGAACTTGGGGTCCAGCTCCAGCTGGAATGAGGCGCACATCAGATGCCTGGCCCCACAGGGACATGTCAGGCCCCACAGAGGTGCCACAGGCCGTGGACCCCTGCCTCCGACGCTCCAGGGTCTCCGTGACAGCGGAGATAGGCTCCCTGGCCCCTCCTCACCAGCCCCAGGCAGCGGGGTCCGGCCGTCCCCCAGCCCCCGGCCAGAGCACTTTCTTCCCTCTCTGGGGAGGCCGTTGGGCCGGCGACACCCCCCCACCCCGGCCCTGAGCCCCGGTCTCACCAGGAGGCTGTCATCAGGGCTCCACATGAGGATGAGGCCCAGCTTGGCATCCACCTTCAGGTAGCCGTTGCTGACCTCGATGAGGACCCCCGACTGGCTGAAGGGCGGCTGAGTTCTGTGGAGAGAGGGCCGGGCTGAGGCCCCGAGGCCACGCGGGACAGGGCTATGGAGGCCTAATCCCGGCCAGGTAGGGCCCCCGACGGCACGAATGTGACCGGAATGCTGGGCCACAGACAGCACCACGGGCACGAGAGGACAGAGGACCCCAGAGCTCCATGGTCACGGAGGAACTAGGAAGGGGGCCACTTCCCCGGGCAGGGAAAGAGCCTCAGGCCTCTGGGGGTGTGCTCAGGGGCCTGCCTGGGCATGACGCCATGTGCCCCCCACAACCACCTGGACTCACGGGCGGCCGTTAACCAGGATGGAGCTCTTGGTCAGCTGGATGACCATGCCGTCGAGCTTCATGGTGACTGCAGTGACCGTGGTGGCGTTGGACTCCCCGCCGCGGCGCAGCTGCACGTTGAAGTCCTCGTACGCGGCGCCACAGTGCGCGGACAGGACGTAGTTGCACCGGCCGGGGAAGCGGAAGATGTCGCCGTCGAAGGTCTTGTAGTGGAAGTCGCCCCAGGTGCTGCAGACGCGCCCGTTGTGCGCGGGGTTCCGGGCTGCGGGCCAAGGAGGGCCAGAGGATGCCGGACTACGCCCCGGGCCGGGGACGCAGCTGCCCCGGGGTTGAGGGGTGCGGACGGCAGGGAGGAGCTGCTTGGACCCAGGCCCTCGGGGAACACAGCCTCTCTCCAGCACTTACCCCCCATCCACGTGGGGAGCGGGACCCCGTCCAGCCGCCCCCCAGCCTCACAGCCCCTCTCACCTCGCACCACCGGGGCCGTCCTCAGAGGGGGCAGGAAGCTCATCCCGCGGAGTGGGTGGCCTGCGGGGACAGGGCGCGGGGTCACGCCGCCTGCACACACGGGGTCTCTGCTGCCCCCGCCAAGCCTGCCGGCACCACGCCCAGCTGGGGCTGGAGCTGAGGCCCCACAAGCCGGCGACCTTCCCTCCGGGCCGTCCCGAGCGGCTGCAAGCGCTCCGGCCCGGAACTCTGCCCAGAGCTCTTGCCCGGGGCCAAGTCAGTGCCCAGCGCCCAGGACGACCCCTTGGATGCTGAGGCCAGGCACAGATGAGCCTCCCTGAGCCCAGCCGGGGGGAGTGATCCTCTCCTAGGGCCACACACCCAGCGTGGCAGCACAGGTGTACCGGAGAGCCCCCCACCAGCCAAGGGGACACCTGTGGCGAAGGGACCGGGACTTGCGGGGAGACAGGAGGACGGAGCTGTGAGCTCGGGCCTCATCGACCTTCCTGTCTGAAGCGGCCACAGGGACAGAAGGGGACTTCGGGGGCTGCAGGCAACGAACCAGGGCTGTGTGTTGGGGTGTCCTCCGGGCCCCCAAGTTCTGGCCCCGAGGGGCTGGGGCAGGACCGCACTAACAGGTGGGGGTCAACTCACCACCAAGCTCCTGGGGGACATGAAGTTCTGGGGACTTGTGGCTGTGTTCCACAGAGCTGCCCTGGGCCTGGCCTATGGGAAGAGCGAGGGCGCTGGGCCTGAGCCAGGAGACAGGGGACAGAGAGGGACAGGCCCCGGAAGGGCCCAGAACTGGTGGGGGTTCTCCCTGCACAGGGCTGGGGATGGGGGGGAGTCTCTGTCCACGACGCCCGCACCAGGCTCACGCGCTGTACAAGCTTTCTCCCCGCTTGCCCCACGAGCACTCGGGGCTCCCCGAGCCCTGACATGGCACCACCCACAGCCCTGCATTCCTCTACTATCCCCTTGTTCACGCGGGTTCTCCCTGCGGGGGGCATGGGGCAGGGACGAATGTCTGCACGGACAGCCTGAGACGGCTGAAGCTGCGGGTCACCTGAGCACGTCAGGAGACAACCAGGGCCCCGGGCGAGGATGTGGGGGTGCGGAGTCGAGTGCGGTGGGGCTGCCTGGCCCTGCCCCTGACCTCGCAGGGGACAGTCCACACTCATCCGTGACGCAGGTGCCCCAGGAGCAGCCAGCAGAGACTGGCCCCACACACGGAGGCAGGAGGCCGGGGACGGTAAGGTGCGGGCACGCATGCCGAGGTCCCCATGGTGCTGAGGGCCTCAGGAATGCTGTCCCCTTGCCCAGGGCAGCTCCTCCAGGAGCACGCTGTCACCTGACAGCTGTGCAGGACCCAGCCATCTTCTGGGACGCAGAAGCCGGAGGTGCAAACCTGGGTGGGAGGGGCCTCGGGGGGTCCAGGAGCCTCTCCCCAGCGTCCCCACGGCGTGGACCTCTCGATCACACCCACTCCCCAAGGCTGAGGTCCCCTGGAGGGCCCTCTCAAGACCCAGACAGGGAAAATGAGCTGGTGACCTGGGGCGTGAGGGGTTCCAGGGCCCTGAGGACCGGCTCAGAGGAGGTCTGGTGGGGGCAGAGGCAGCAGGAAAGCAGCACAGATGGACGTGCCCGCCGGCCAGGGAGGCAGTTGGGGGCTTAGAGATGCTGGGTTCCTCTCCCCCACCTCAGGGGAGCGGCTCAGCCTCAGAGGCCCCTCCCTGACGTGGGCCCCCACAGCGTCCAAGGGACCCCCAAACCCACAAGCTGGCGCCCACAAGACAGCAAGGGGCAGGGCCGGGGTCCAGCCTGGGAGCCGCTCACAGACAAGCCCAGCTTCCCCGGGGCTGGGGTCAGGCCGCGGAGCTGTCTGCCGCCCTCCCAGCTCCAGAGCCGCCCCAGGAAGTGGGGGGCCCCTGGGCTGCCAGGTCAGGACCAGCCCTGGAAGCCGCTCAGTGGGAGCCTTACCTACGTGCTGGGCACAGGCCAGGGCGAGGGCCAGGGCCCAGAGCGGGGCCAGCATCCTGCTGGCGACACCCATCCTGCGGAGGGAGGGGAGAAGGCCCCGGGGCAGCGTCTAAGGAAGGACCTGAGTGGGCAGGGTCCTTTTGTAGCCCCAAGAGCTGGCTCCGGCCCCAGTGGCTTCACGTGGGAGGGCGGGGCAGGTCCTGCTCTTCCCCTCACCCGGGTAAACAGTAGGCACTGGCTTGGAGCTGGCCAGCCGCCGGCGACAGGCAGAGATGGGCATAGCTGCCAGTCCTGGCCTGGGGGGACCCTCCTGCCATGGCCCCCACCCCTGCAGCTTCACTGCTTCTGTGGACCCTGACCCCACGGACTCCCCGGGGCTGCCGGGGCCTCGCTCTCTCGGGAGAGGCCTGGGGGCAGCATCCACAGCGACAGGACCCAGCCCCGCAGTACAGCCCCCAGCCTGGTACCGCCTCAGACCCTGACTGGGCTTCTGGTTCCGGTTCCTGGCTCCAGGCGGCAGCGGGCCCCGGGGCAACTTGAGTCACACATGGCCTCGTGGCCACCAGGGGTGAAAGTAGCCGTGCCCACTGACTTGCCCCCAAAAATCACCCCACCAGGTGGGCTGAGATGGCCCCATAGCGCAGCAAAGACCTGGCCCCAGACCGCGGGTGTGTGGGCATCAGGTCCTTTGGGGCGGGGCAAACGGTGCTGAACTCTCCGCACGAGACGGCCACATGCCCCACGGACCAGCAGCTCCACTGACTGCAAGTGGGCCCGACCCGGAGGTCCCCGCTGGGGACGGAGGCGCAAAGCCTGGGCTGGGCCGTTCCGAGCATCTTTCCTGCACGGAGGGGCCCGTCCCAACCTGGTTTTCGGTCTCTGAGTCGTCCCCTCCCCGTGCCCTGACTTGGCCCTGGTCCTGTGAGAGAGAGCACTGCGCGCATCAGGGGGATCGTGGGGGAGCAAGGGGGAGCCTGTGGGAGCAGGAGCAGGAGCCTGACGGGCGTGAGTGAGTGCGGCCCCCAGCAGAGCCTGCTGCTAACCCCCACCCCAGGCTCCCCTACTGGGCCTTGGAGCCGGACACCGGGTCACCCGCAGCTGAGCAGGGCAGCGGGGTCCCCGGGGACAGGCAGAGTGCACAGACCGGCTCCAAAGTGCTGCAAGTGCTTGGTGAGCAGGACAGGGCACGGTGGGAGGCATGGCCTCAAGGATCTGTGGGCGGGGCCGGGCCCCTGGCTGAGGGGATGTGACGGACGGACGCCTCCCCAAAGGCAGGAGGCACAGGTCCAGCAGGGTCCATGCCGCTGGCACTGGACTCAAGCCGGAGTTCACACGGGACCCCTTGCTCCTCCAAGCCACAGCCGGGCTGCTGGGGGATATGTCCTGCCTGCACAAGGCCGGGCCACCCAGGAAGCTGCAGGCACTGCTCTGCCCGGAGCGGCTGCCCAGGCGCCTCCAGGCCACAGGAGGTCCCTGCCTGGCTTCACTTCCCTTCCCAGGCTCACCCCCCACCATTTCCCGTAAGGCACTGCCCAGGGCTGCTCCGTGACCACAGCCAGGGTCCAAGACAGCCTGGCTGACCCAGGCTTCCTCCTGGGGCGCGACCTGAACCACAGGACACGGGCTACCGGGCACTTTCTCGTCCAAGCAGGACACCCAGGGAGGCCCCAGGCCTGGCGTCTGCTCACGTCTCAGCTTTTGGGGTTCTTGAGGGACCCCTGGGGAGGCCGCTGGAGTCAGAGCAGGTGTGGGACTGGCCACCTAACCTCAAACATCGGGGCCCTTCTTCCCTGTGACCTTGTGTCCCTGGGCAGTTCTCAGGTAAGCATCTGTCCTCTGAGCACCTGGTGCGTGGCCAGCCTGTCCCCACCATCGCCCATTGAATGGCCAAGCACAGAGCCAAGGCCAAGTCTATGGAGGGGGCCGTGGAAGGGTGAGGGGTTGGGGTTCCCCGGAGCAGCCCGGCAGTGACTCTGCCCCCTGCCCCTTCTCAGAGGGCTTCCTGCTCAAGGAGCGGCGGTATGGGGACAGGGCGAGGCTGTGGCTGGCTGTGGCCTCTCTGCAGACGGGGTCCGTGGGAAGCTTGGCAGGGAGTAGGTCACACACCGAGGAACCCCGCGGCACGGGGACCATGCCCAGGGACACACGTAGGGAAAGGCCTGGCCCGGGGCAGTGGCCCCAGAAGCCTTTGTTCCCCTGGGGTCCCTGAGGACCACACGGCCACTGCCAGGACCCCAGCCCCAGGTCTGATAGTGATGGGCTTGCTGGACTCCAGGGAGATGGGGTCGGGCCCTCACAGGATCTAGCCAGCCTTGCCCTGCAGACGAGAGGAGTGGCGTGCAGCCCTTGGCTGTGTCCCCGAGTGGGGCTCTTGCTGCCACTGCTATCACTGGGCCACTCAGATTTGGGACAGGAAGTGGCCATCAGACGGCCCTCTTTGTCACCGGTGGCTGGACCGAGGCTGACCCCAGTGAGGACGAAGCCCCCCCGGCAGGATCTGGCCTGAGCAGGGCCCCACGGGGCCAAGGGTCCCACAGGGGGGCATAAGGCCGTCTCCCCTCTGGGGGTGAGGGTGAAGATGAGACCCAGGCTCTGTCATTTCTTGGACTTCCTGTATATTTAATGAGTGCCGGATCGTGGCTCCCCCGAAGCACATTGAGTCTCACACCGCGGCAGTTAATGGGGCGGTGCCCACCTCTCCTGGCAGTGCCCAAATTCCTGCCTCCCAGGACGCCCCCCGAGGGTTGTGGGAGTGGCCCTGGCCAGCCCCCACACCCCGCGCAGGCACTGAGATCGCTGGCGTCACAGATGGCAAAACGGGCATTTGCGGAAGGGTTACCGCTTGTCCCGGTGATAGGGAGTGATTTCTCAACCGGGACAGGCCGTGTCCCTCGCAGCCCCGAGGAGGAAGTGGGCAGTGGGCTGGGGCTCTGGGAGCCACTGATAGCGGCCGGATTATCTGCGGGCACTGTTGACGCAAAGGGCAGGTGTGGGCCCGGGTGTCTCCTGGCCAGGCGCTTCCTCATAGGGACAAGGACCACTGATCTCTCCCTGCGTGGCCCTGGGGCCCCAGGGAGAGCCGTCCGCGGTGCCCACAGCTGGGCTCAGCCTCCTGGCCCCGGTGGGCTGAGACCCTCGCTGCCCGATGGGCTAGGTAGGGGTCAGGGGTGTGCTCTCCCGTGAGAGAGAAGGGGAGCCGAGAGTAAATTTGGTTTTCTGGTGGGGCTGCCCTGATTTGAAACCTTTGTGTGTGTGTTTATTTATCTGAATCACTGAACAAACAGAATTCCTCTGGAGAGCTGGGCTGGCTGCTGGGCCCTGGCCCCGAAGGTCCACGGTCTGGCCGAAGGACGGGTCCCCCCCACCCCCCACCCCATGTGCCCAGCACCACCCCATCCACAGAGGGCCCCACCCCGCCCCCGTAGCCCCAAGGGTCTGTGACAGTGGGGGCGGCCACTGTCCACTGGTAGGGGGTTCCCCGAAGGTGAGCACATTTGTGTTCTGGGGTCAGGGGAGGCTCACACACTAGCCCTCCCCTGTCCCCCTCCCCTGTCCCCTGTCCCCGGGCGCTAGGGCCTGCCTAAGGGGGACAGAATGTGCTGCCCCCCCCTCCCTGCGGCTCCCATGGCATGTGGGCCACAGAGCAGCCTCACGGCAGGGGCGCAGGGTCCGTCTAATACTCCCAGCAAACCTGAAAGGTCTTTATCACAGCATAAAGTCCTATTTGCAACAATTACAAGGTCACCTCCGGGTATAGCCTCAGAGAACTGGAGGCAGGGTCAGGGGACACGTGCATCCCCACATTCGGAGCAGCGTTACTCACAACAGTGGAAACGCAGAAGCAGCCCCCGCATCCATCCATGGACGCGCAGATACACATGGTCCGTCCACACACCGGACTGTCCCTCGGCCTGAACACGGAGGGACACACAGACACCTGCCACAGCTGATGGACCTGGGAGACGTGGTGAGGAGTGCAACAGACCAGACACAGGGACACATACTGCAGGATCCCACCCAGATGGGGTCCCTGGAGTCTCCAGATTCACAGGGACAGAGAGTGGACGGTGGGCGCCCGGGCCGAGGGAGGGACGGGAGTCAGTGTCTCAGGGAATGGATTCTCGGGAGGTTAGAAGCTTCTGGAAACAGACGGCATTTTGTTACATGTATTTTATCACAATTTTTCTTAATTGGAAAAAATGTTAAGCAAAACCCCGCCTGGAGACAATGACTGGATGCTCAGCAGACCCTGCAGACCGAAAAGGAGTCCGCAAACTCTGGCGCCCAGTGGTGGCCCCCGGGGGTCCTCCTGCTCTCAGCCCCGTCCAGCCCCCCTAGCCAGAGGGGCTTCTGCTCCTACCAATTCCCAGGTTCCCATCAAACACCAATAAAGCGGCCAGGTCTCGGGTAAGTCCGCAAAGGCCACAGCGTGGAGCGAGCTGAGGCAGGCGAGCTGAGGCTCAGAGGGCTCGCGGGCGCCAGCACCACAAGCTCTCGTGCCCAGGGCTGGCACTCAGCAAAGCAGGGGCGTGCGGACACTCAGGCACACCCGGAGTCTCTGAGGAATTCCGTGCGGGCGCTCTGCACACACGTGCTTGGGGTCACTGCCCCCCGGGCCCCCACCCTGCACCGCGTCTGGACGGTGACACCCCGCCCCCTTCTGCCTGGCTCCTGGGGGGCGGGGACAACACTGTCTTCCTCTGGCGGGACCAGAGACGCAGGAGCCAGGGGCCCAGGCAGCCAGGCAGTGACCCTGGGAGAGAGACCCTCGCGGCCTGGGGGACCGGGGTTTGTAAAGAGGCAATGGCGAGTTGCAGAAGGAAATGACCAAGGGGACAGTGGGGCTGCAGCTTCCTCCCAAAACACATCCCCCAGCCAGAGAGCTGAAGCACGGCGGAGGCATCCCGGGAGCAGTGCTGGGGGGGCCCTGACCCCCTCCCTGACAGACCCCAGGAGCTTTCGGGAGCCCTGGGGGCAGCAGAGGCCCCCCGCACCAGCCCGTCTGGCCTCTACTCCCAAGGCCAGACACAGCCTCTCACCCTGGACCCGAGGCCAAGGCCACACAGAGGCAGGGAGACCAGGCACCGGGGGGCCCTGATGGGCTGCAGACCCCCCCACCCCACCCGGCTCAGAGGCTCAGGCTGGGCAGGGAAGCCCTGTCCCTGTGGCCCTGGAGCCGAGGCAGCTTAGAGCATCTACCCCGGTCCCCACAAGCCGCAGCCCCGGGCGGACAGGTGTCACCCCGTTCCCCTCCGTGAGCACCTCACTCTCCACTCTCTTCTCTACCCATGAGGGGCCCTGCCCTGGCTTTCCTGGGGGATACAAGTGCCCCAGTCAGGACACAGGAGGCTCCCATGCGTCCAACCCAATGGCGGGGGTGCCTGCGCCACTGGCTCTGCCCGTCCGTCAGGCACAGACAGGGTGGCCCTGTGCATGGCTGTGTCCAGGCCGCTCTGCCTGCCCCCGCCTCTGTGTCAGTTTCATTTTCACGCGGCTCGGTGTGTCACTGGGCTCCCCCGGCTCCCCCTCCCAGCCCGTGGATTACTTAGACCACATTTCGGAGCGCTTGGGGGTTCCTGGCTAACTCTCCGTTGCCGGCTCCAAACTCTGTCGTCAGAGACAAACCCTGCCCGGTTCGGTTTCCATCATGTCCAGGTGCAGAGCTTTGTTCCGTGACCAGGATGTGGCCCACCTCGGTCCACGCCCTGTGGGCGCCCGGGGGGCGTGTGCGCTCTGCTGCTGTTGGCTAAGCGCCGGTCAGCTCCTGCCTGCCCACGGGATTAAGTTCCTCCACATCCTTGTCAACTTCCTGACCGGCTCTTCTGTCCGCTGTGGGAAGGGGCGTGTGGCATCTCCTCAAGGAATTGTCAGTTTGTGTAAGTCTCCCTTCGGTTTCGTCTGTGCTCCGTTCACATAGTTCACAGCTTTTAGGGGCCCTCTTCTGGGGAGCGGCTCTCTGCTCCTTCCTCAGACGACGTCCCGTCTTCTGTCCACTGATGCGTCCCTGGCTGGGACGGGCAGGGCTGCATGGGCACAGCTCCCCTAGCCCTGGGGGACGGGCTCATCTTCCTGCCCTGACTCTGCCTGCCGGACCTCCAGCCAGAGTGTGGGACGCCCCCCGGCAGCCTGGCGGGAGTGGGAGACTGACCCCGCTCAGCCTTCACATTTTGCTCCTGCAGTCGGGCAGCTGCTGGGCTGGCATCTGAGCCCCCTGAGGGGCTCAATCGGTGACACTTCAGCCTCTGGCTCAGGTCATGATCCCAGGATCCTGGCCCGGAGCCCCACGTCGGGCTCCCTGCTCGGCGGGGAGCCTGCTTCTCCCTCTCCCTCTGCCCCGCTTGTGCGCTCACTCTCTCTCTCATTCTTTCTGCCAAAAAAAAAAAAAGAACAGTCTGATTTCATTTACCCGCCTCCTCAATGTTATTAGTGTTATATATTTAACTACTACATGTGTCATAAACTCCTATAACTAATTGTTTAATTTAAAGATCTACTAGTCCTTGTGGGCACCTGGGTGGCTCACTGCATTAAAGCCTCTGCCTTCGGCTCAGGTCATGATCTCAGGGTCCTGGGATCGAGCCCCGCATCGGGCTCTCTGCTCGGCGGGGAGCCTGCTTCCTCCTCTCTCTCTGCCTGCCTCTCTGCCTGCTTGTGATCTCTGTCTGTCAAACAAATAAATAAAAATCTTTTTAAAAAATTAAAAATTAAAAAAAAGATCTACTACTTCTGTAAAGAAAGTAACAAACATTTTTCTCATTTATATTTACCCACATACTACAGTCTCTATTAGGTCTATATGACATCTTTGATCTGTAAGTGATTTAGAACTCACTATGTCACTTGATTTTCAAATACTTCCTCGCTGCCTTATTGGTACTGGTTTTCAGTTAATTTCTAGTTTGGTGAGAAGGCGTACTGTAATGATTTCAGTCCTTGGAAACTCATTGAGCTGTATTATAGCCTGGTGGTGTTCTCGAGATCTTGATGAATGGTCCACATGGGCATGTAAAGGACATGTATTGGGGACTCCTGGGTAGATTGAAAACACTATAGGTCAAGTCCACCCATGGTGTCTTTCAGATCTTTGCCAGCCTCACTGAATTTTTGTTTATTTGCTTTACCAATTACTGAGGGGGGAAAGGTTAAATTCTCCAAATCTGATGGATGTATCTGTTTTTCCCTTAAATTTTGTCAATTTTTACTTGGTGTGTTTTGAACCTTTGTCATTAGGCATATACATAGCTAACATTGTCACGCTTTCCTGTGAACTGGCACTTTATCATTGTAAAATGACCCTTTTTATCTCTGGTAATAGTCCTTGTCTCGAAGTCTCCTGTGTCTGATAGTAATGTAGCCACTTGGGCTTCCTTGTGATTCTCAATCACAGGGCATACATGCTCCCATCTTTTCACTTTTAACCTCTCTGCATACATATGTTTACAATGTGTCTCTTACAGGCAGATTATGGTTGGCCCATGCTTTTATGTATCCAATCTGAAAATAATTGCCTTTTTAATGGGAGAGTTTCATCCACTTACATTTATTGGAAATTTTTATATTATTGGATTTATATCTACCACTTTATTATTTGTTTCCTCTGTATGCTATGTGTATCTTTTCTCCTGGCCACTTTGAAGATTTTCTTATACTTTTTTTAGCACGTTGACTATCATGTGCTTACATGTGATTTTTTTTATCATTTATTCTCCTTAGGGTTTGCTCCTTGGAACTAAGATCCTTAATTTTTAGTCAAATTAGAAAACATTTGGTCATTTTTTTCCCTTCAAATATGTTTTCTATCATCTTTTTCCTCTCTTCTCTATAATCAACTTAACTTCTGACATTATCTCAGGTCACGGAGACTTTTTAGAACAAGCATTTCGTCTTCATTCCTCAGTGTAGATCATTTCTACTCACCTCCTCCAAACTTGTTGATTCTTCCCTGTGCACTACCCTATCTTCTGTTAATGATGACTCATTCATAGCCATTACATGACTATTTTATTTCAGATTTTTTTTTTCAGTTTTAGGGTTTCCACTTGGTCATTTTCCAGAGTTTCTCCTGAACTTCCTCATCTCTTTTCCTTCCGTTATATCCATGTTCCTCGGAAGTTACTTCACATCCTCATAATGGCTTTTTTAAAAATTGCGTTGTAGGGGCGCCTGGGTGGCTCAGTGGATTAGGCCGCTGCCTTCGGCTCAGGTCATGATCTCAGGGTCCTGGGATCGAGTCCCACATCGGGCTCTCTGCTCAGCAGGGAGCCTGCTTCCCTGTCTCTCTCTCTCTGGCTGCCTCTCTGTCTGCTTGTGATTTCTCTCTGTCAAATAAATGAATCTTTAAAAAAAAAATGAATAAGGCAAGAATTATTTAAAAAAAAAAATAAAAATAAAAATAAAAATTGCGTTGTAATTTCAAAACATAATCTCTGTGGGGTTCTCTTCATCTCGGCTGTGGGTCACACTCTCACGCTGTGCCCTTCTCACCTCGTGTGCGACACATGGCAGAGACTTAGATTCTGTCATCTTCACTGCAAGAGTGTTCTGTTTGGTGCTAGCAGGAGGCAAATTATTGGTGGATTGGTGATCTTGGGGAAGATGCTTTAGGCTCTGTTATCTGGACATCGTTCAGTTTTGTGTCGGGTTTCAGTGACTCCAAGCCACAGCTCCTGTCCTTACCCCAGACGCAGTGCTGATGGAGTTTTAATGGGAAGTGCAAGCCATCCATCAGGTGTCTCAAAGGTGGCCGACTTCAACTCCAGACTCGTGCCTCTGTCAGCCGTCCACTGTTTCTTTCCACCGCACTGCTAGAGTTGCTCCCGACTATGTGCCATGTTTAAGAATTCAACCAATAACCTATGGCTGCCTTGTTTCCCTACCTTCCTTCCTAACTTTCAGTCTCTCAGCAGCCTTGAGCTTGGACCTGAGACTCCTGAGTCCCATGAGCAAGCCGCATTTTCCTTGAGCGCTGCCCAGAGTGCTTGCAACTCGGGGCTGTTCTTCCAGGGGAAGCCAGCAAAATGTGGACCATTCCTCTTTGGCTTCTCTTTCTCAAGGGCAGTACGCATCTGGTTGCCATCTGCTATTAGTTGCTCCCCATACTTAAAACTGTCATACTTTATCTTCCGACTCAAGTGTATCATCCTTACTGGCAGGCGTGCTAGTCTGATATGACCTGTTCCAAAAATACTGACCACTCACACCAGTTCATCCTGTCATCCTTTTCTTCTTTATTCTAAAGAACTTTTGACATTGTCCACACTACTTGTTCAATGCTGTGCACCGTCCCCCTGCTCTGTACTGGTTTTGCCCGAGACACCCGCTCTCCCTTCTGTTTCCTTCATACCCCTGCCTGATGGTCGCCCTCTCGCATCTCGGTCTGTTACCTTTCTCATCCATCTTTCACTTTTGGCTTCGCTGAGTCAATGTTGCTTGAATTAATATTATCTAAAATATACTTCATTTTCCTTTTTATTTTTTCCCTCCAAAACTAAGCCCCCCACTTCCCAAGGGAAATGTCTGCTGTAATAGTAATGAATCTTTCCACTTTAGTTGGTTTGACTTGTTCGTTGCTTGCTTGTTTTGAGATGGCTTCTCCTGACCTCTCGTATGTCCCTACTCATAAGGGCCATGGGTTCAACTCATTCCCAGACTCACGAGTCAGGTCGGCCATCAGTCAGTGACGACATAGGACATGACCACATCTTCCCCCAGGCCCAGCCTCTTCACTCAAGCCCTGCAGGTAAGACCCACCCTGCAGACGGTCTGACGCTGGTTAGGGGCAGGGGGAACAGGCTGACACTGGGCTGTGGCTCTAGGTGCGTGTGATAAGGGTAGGGAAGGGTGCATCTAACATGGCCCTTAGAAGGAAAGCCACAGGGCAGTCCCTGAGAATTGGCCCCAGCCAGGTGGGTCTTCTGGAGCTTCACGGTGGGAGGAGGATGGTGGGGTAGATCCCCAGCCTGAGCCCAGGACCATGGCCCTGGCTATCCCTCCTTTGGCCCCTCAGGAGGCTCCCAGAGGTCTCAGAGACACGGGGAGCTTGCTCTGAGAGCTTCTGCATCTTTGTCCAGGTCCTCTCCCCACTGCCTGGGGCTGGACCTGTCTAGACTACAGGCTCCTCAGCCCACCTGGCTTTTGACCCCCTGAGACCCTCAAGCAGAAGCCAATGCTGCAGACGAAGGGGTGTTTGCTTTCCTCTCCCCAGCTGGTGACTTCACCCTGGCTCTGGGCCAGCCTTGGGGCCCTGGGCCCCGTCTCCCAGTGGGACAGAGGCTGGAGCAAGTTCCCAGGAGGCCTGGGCATTCCTGGGGCTCAGGCTGAGGGCCCAATCTGGGAGCTTGACCTCAGAACCCCATCCCCTATCTGCAGACACAGAAAAGGGGAACAGGAGGTCGAGGACAGACTCCAAGACTTCGCTGCCTGCAGGGGGGTGAGGCGGGTCTCATGGGGGTGTCCCAGCTAGGCTCGGATGCAGAGTATGACTTACAGGTAGACATGGGGCTGGAAGTGGGCAGGCATCCTGGGGGCCAAGATTCAGAACGGGCATGGTCAGGGGGTGAAGAAGTGGGAGGAGGAAGGGGCTCCTGGGTGCCCTGGGGAGGTCTCAGCCTAAAGCCCCAGCATCGGAGGGTTAGCCTCCCACGGCCATGGGGCGGGGGTGAGCCACGCTGCCCGTTGGTGGCCTGGGCACGCCCACCCCACCCGGGCCTGCCAGCTCCACCTAAGACAACATCCTGGGCCCGATAAGGCCAATTTCACGCACTGGGGTGCACACAGCCTTAATCTGCCAGGTCATCCAGGCCAGGCCCAAGAGAAGCCCACACCAGGCGAGGACAGGGGAACAGGGAGGGGCTCACTCTACTGCCCCAGCGCAGCTGTCCAGCAGGGTACCCCCCCTTCCCGGTAGGGGTTACCTTGGAGCTATGCCCACCTAAAGAGCAGCTGGGCCAGGAGGGACCTCCATCCATGGAAGTGGCCAGGCCCCTGGCTGGCGGGGATGCCCATATGTGGCAGGAAAATGTCAGGACCTCTAACCCCTTCCTGGATGGCCGGACACAGACCAGTCTTGCAACCAGGACCAAGTCCCTGGACCCCTTCTCCATCATGCAGCTGTGGGCAAGGGGGCATTCGCTGGGTGACTCTGGGTCTCCATTCTCTGGCTGGACACTGAGAGCACTGGGGCAGGCGCATCATGGCCCCGGGCTCCTCCCCGGGACTGGGCACTGGGCACGCAGAGGGAGGAAATGAGATGCCTGCCCACAGAGCTGTCTGCCAGGGTACAGGGCATGGGGAGAGGGAGAGCTTCTCCCTGTCCCGTGGGGTGCAACAGGTTGGTGGGTGCAGGAAGTGGTTCCAAGGTGGGAGCTGAAGGGGGTAGGCCCCGGGAAAACCATCTGGGAGTGAGGCCAGCATGCCCGCACCCTGCAAGCTGCTTGGGAGCAGACAAGGGGGCACCGAGAAGTGACTGGCACGGTGGGCACCGTGGAGTGACATTGGGCCGCTCTGGGACCACAGCCCCGTCCCCTCCCTCGGGCCCTGGAAGCACTGGCTATGAGACTGGGCCAACCTCCCCGGGAGCAGCCCGCCGCCCCCACAGCCCGCTTCCTGGGCACACGGGCCCAGCCCCTCGTCCCCGCCCCGATGTCCCCAAGCACCAGGACTCCCAGGCCGGTGCATCTACCCACAGAGACGCCCCTCACCCCACAGGTGGTGCTCCCCACAGCCCTGCCCACCCCTGCTCGACCCCTCGGATGGGCCAGTGTCTGTTGCTCCCTCTGTGTCCAGAGAAAGGCCTGCCCGGCTCCCGGCAGCAGGTGACCACTGCCGCTTAGGGATTTACTCCACGGACGCAAAAGTAATTGGGCTGAACAAGGCACATTCTGTCGCCGACCCAGAGCGTGTCAAAGAGCAAATACTCCACAGAGGCCCACTGGCCAGCGACTTCGCCCCTGGGCATTGCCCCACGTGCTGTGGGGCTGGCAGGAAGTGTGCTGGGGACCCGGCGGGTCGGGCCCCTGGTGGGACACTGTCTACGCCACACTGCTGGTTGTCACCCTCAAGAGCGGCTGGGTCCTTCCAGCGGAGGGCCTCCTCTGGCAGGTCGACCCAGCGCAGGGTCCAGCTCGGGGAGTCCCCAGCGTCCCCCCACCTGGAAGAGCCGGTGCGCCCATGGAGCGGTGCCCGCACACAGAGGCTGCTGCCGCTGGTACTGGGCACAGTTGGGGACAAAGCCTGCTGGCCTTTCTGGCCTGGGGTTGCCGGGTGCCTGGCACCTTCCATCCTGCCCCAGGGGACAGCACTGGCCAAGCTGACTTGAGGGGGTGTGGCGGGGCGCGGCGTCCCCAAGCAGACAGGTACAGGAAGGTCACGCCTGCTCTCCACCCGCCCCCACCGCCCACCAGCGCAGCCGGCCTCTGTCCACCGCGGGCAGTGCCAGGAGGGGCCTGTGTCACGCTGGCCAGCAGACCCCAGTTCCCTGGCTGGCTGTGGACTGAGGAGGCCGCGGGCCCCTCACCAGACCGTTCCACTCTCCTGCCCCCAAACTCCTTCATTCCTTCCTCGGCGTCTGTCCCACACGTTGGTGCGTCTCCGCCCTCTGGAGCACGTTGGGGCTCGGGGGACAGACGACTCACACGCACTGGCAGTGTGAAGGGGCAGCTTCGGGTCAGCGCTGGGAGCCGGGGGGCCCTGACCCCGGAGAGTCCTTGGGAGGCTTGAGGCCAAATTCCAGGCCCCAATCACTGGGCCCGAGCTGGGTGGACGCAGTGTGTTCTGAAAGGCTCACCCGTGAGGCCGCAGGCCTGCTGCATGGGCCCGTCCCTGTCCCTGGGGCCACCTCACGGACCACGCTCACCTGCTCGGCCCAGAAAGTCGGCCCTTTGCACTCCTCCCTCCCCGTCCCGGGCGCTCCGCGGGGACTTAGTGCTGCTGAGTCCGCACTCACAAACCGCCAAGCTGGTGAATTTTATGTTAAGTGGTTTTTGCCTCAGGTAAGAGAGAGAGGGAGAGGAACCCCTCTGGCTGAGGCAGCGGGCGCAGGCACGGAAGGCACCCGCTCTGCTCGGCATGTGACACACCGGCCGCCGCCCACACGAGAGGACAGGACCGCGTGGGCCTGCAGATCGAGAGGCCTGGGGACTTGGGGGCTCCGCGGACACACGTCCCGGCGGCCGTGGGTGGGAACACTCTCCTTCTCTCGTTCAGCAAACGGGGGGTTGAGCTCGACCATGCAGCAGGCACCGCTGTGCCCAGGGGAGCGCTCGTTCTGCCCAGAGCCCTTGACCCACGGGGGGCTTCCTGGGGAGCCGTCTGAGCAGGTGTTCTTGGCAGAGGGGGCCTGCCTCCGGGAGGCCAGGCCCCAACCGCGGCCTTTGCTGAGGGTTGTGGTGGATTAATGGGCGTTTGATGACAGCGCAGGATGACAAAGCCGAGGGCTCCGGCCCCGGGGCTAATCCAGGATCTCCACAGCGCAGGGCACAGCGGTTCCGGGTTCCCTGGGGAAGCCTGAGTCACAGGCTGCGGCCCCGTGGGGTTCACAGGCCTGTTAGCCATGTACTTGGCACCAGGACAGCAAAAGTCACGTTGGAAAATGCGGTCTCTGGTCCCCTCCTCCCTGGGAAAACAAAGGCCTGGTTCATCGGTGCCTTCGGGGACATGCCCTGGGCTGGAGAGGCCAGGTCCTGGCGGGAAGGAGGGAAACATGACTCAGCCGCGACCGAACCCTGGGCCATCGGAGGCTGACCAGTGTCCCAGGAGCCACTGCTCAGGCCTCAGTCACGAAGGGGCTAGGGCACTGGGGGCCGACAGCCGGACCGAGGGTCTCCAGATGCCCCTTCTGAACAACCCCCCCCACGATGCCCGGGGCCGATCTCAAAGCCTGGGCTCTCGCCCCTTCTGGCAGGTCGGGCCCGGTGAGCAGAAGCCCGTGGCCCAGAGCCAGGTTTCCCCAATGGCCAGACTGCCTCCACGCACCGTCCCTGGGGCTGGGCTGCCTGGCAGAGCACATCCCAGCCAAGGCCCAGGAGGACAAGGGACAGGCAGGAGGTGGCCCCACCCCTGGACCTCACAGCTCAGGGGACAGGATGGCAAATAGTAGTCACACGGGTGGTGACCAGAACATTCAGCAGAGTCTCGGACCGCCGCCGCCCCAGGCAGCCCCCATGCAGGGCGCTGGACCGCGGGATCCTGGACTCAGGGACCTTGTCCTGCCACCCCCCAAGGGCTCCCAGCAGCCACCCACGCCAGCCCACTGGGCTGGAGACCATCCCCTTGCTGTTTAACAACCGCTATGTGGGGTGCTCAAAGCAGAACTCCCTTCGGGGCACCCGTGGGGCGGCGGGGAGGCCATCGGTCCACCTGCAGAACTCACACCCGCCCTTTCCAGGGCCCCCATGACCAGGCCCACAGGAGCGGCCCGGGGAGAGCAGGACCTCGCTGGCCCTCCCCGTCGTGTTGCAGGACAGGAAACCTGGGGTCACCAGAGCAAGTCTTCGGGTTTACGTGAGCAGCGAGGAACATGTGGTCTGCCCAGCCCGGCCTTTGTCCAGCCCTGGCTGTGCCCAGGGCCTGGAAGGAATTGGGGAGGGGGGCGTGCGTACTGGCAGGTCAAACAGAGGCAAGGGCCCCAGATGTCAGGTCACGGCGTTTGGGGCCCGAGCAGCCCTACCTCGCCTGCTCAGCTGAGGCCAGGAGGTCCGTCAGAGGGACAGTCCCCTGGCTTGCCCTGTGCCCAGCTTGCAGCCATCTGGGGCAATGTGGAAGGGCAGAGCCTGCCGGCCACTGTCCCTCCCCAGCAGGGCCACCGCCCCCAGAACGCACAGGGTTCACTCTGCCTCGGCCCCCACCGACCGCGAGGGGTGGCATTGGCGGGGACAGGCCAAGGTCAGGCTGTGGCACACAGGTTCCTAGCTGCCCTCGATGCCAAGGCAGAGGACAGACACCCCACGGTGCGGGCCCAGGATGGTGGAGAACAGGCCACACAGCCCTTCCTATGAAGCCCCCTGCCGCCACCCCCGCCACGCCCCAGGATCCGGTGGAGACGCTGGGGAGCGCGGTTTCCACAGGTCCAACCTTCGCCGCGCCCCTGTCATATGAACCGCGGGGCTGCCATGGGTGGAATGAGCCCGCCGGCATCCCCAGCTGCCCAGGCCGGACCCGGGAGCCGGACCTGCAGGGCCCCCAGCCCCAACCGAGCCAGACCTAGGATGGAGCCAGCACAGCCCCGGCAGGCCACACTGAGCAGCCCCAAGCTGCTGCCTCCGGGTCCTGGGGCCTGTCCCCTCCCACGGCCGCTCGCCCTTCTCTTGGCGAGTCACCCCATGGGCCGGGCCTGGGCCGGGCAACAGGGATGAGGCTGCTGTGGTCCCCGAAGCCCCTGCCCTGTCTCCGGGACAGCTCGACCCCAGCCGGACCAGGCCACTGTCCCCTTGCACTCGGAAGGGACCTGGGTGAGGACGTGTGGGCGCTGCTGGGAGGGACGGTCCCAGAGCTGGGGCTTGCGGGGGGCTGTCCATCCCCACCCCCTGAACTGTGGGGCTGTCCCCACGGTGCTTCCTGTTTGCACATGGGGCCTGGCCTGGCCGCCCCGTTGGGTTCTGAGATTGATGGGGTTTTAGTGAAACCTCACTGATGACGCACTCGCTGCTTAGCACCAACGTGGGAACTGGTCTAGGAAACAGACACACAGAGACGCGGAAGGGCGCAGAGACAGAGCCCGAGGCTGCTTTGCTGGGGGGCAGCTGAGCGGGAAGGGGCAGCAGGAGGCCGCGGGGACGCAGGCCAGTGAGGACCCGCCACTTCTCCCAGCCTCGTCCCGGCCCGGCTCCCAGCCGTGGGGGTCGGCAGTCAGCCGCGGTGCCCGTGGGCCGAGGGGAAAGATGTGTATCGGGGCCATAATGACGATGACCAGCCAGGGCCATGGGCCAGACCCCCCGGCATCTGCTCCCCTCAACCTCCTGCATGCGCCCGGGCGGCTGGGTCGGAGCTCCCACAGCTGCCCAGCCCGGCTCCAGCAAGGGCCCAGCCCGGGGGTCTGCTGAAGGGGACACATCAAGGTGGGCCTGAGAGCCTGGGCTTGTCACTCCTTCCTCCCTCAGACTCTGGGATCCCCCAACAACTGAAAAGGGGCTTCCGACAAGCCCACACGGTCCATCCACATGCCGGACTGTCCCTCAGCCTGAACACGGAGAGACACGCTGACGCCTGCCACAGGATGGACCTGGGGGATGGGGTGCGGAGTGACTATGACGCAGAGGGACAAACACTGCAGGATCCCACCCAGATGGGGTCCCTGGAGTCTCCAGATTCGCAGGGACAGAGAGTGGACGGTGGCCAGGGGCCGGGGGAGGGAGGGGGTCGGTGTCTCAGGGGACGGAGAGTGGACGGTGGGCGCCGGGGGAGATGGGTGTCAGCATCTCCTGGGGACAGAGTCTCCATTTGGGAGGATGGAAACCCCGGACACGGGCGGTGGGGACGGCCGCACAACAGTGTGAATGTGCTTCGTGCCCCTGAGCCGTGGGCTTACAGACGGGAAGACGGCACGTTTTTTGTATATTTTGCCACAATCAGAATTTTTTAATTTCATGAAGAGGAACAACACTGGGGCAGCTACGGGGTTCTACCCCAGCAGTAAAAGACAAACGGCCTCGGAGGGGAGGGACCTGCTCTGTGGGGTGGGGTCTCGTCTGGGCGCTGCTTTCACACAGGAGGCCACCGTGAACACCAGTGAACGGGTATGGGCTGCCTGTGCCGGAAGCCCTGTCCGGCGCCCTTCCCCAGGAGGGTCTTGGCCAGCAGCACTAAGTGGGGTCACAGCGGGGCCCACACTCACTGCAGGGGTCACCCCCCAGGTTCTCAGCATGGGTCCAGTTCCCTCTGGGGTCCTCAAGCAATGGTGGGAGTCGACTCTGCCGGCAGTAGGGGGCAGCTCGGACAGTGGAGGGGGGCAGGCAGCTGGGGTCCAGGCTGCAGAAGGGGCAGTGTCCAGGCTCCCTGGGGAGGGGGCTGGCCGGAGCTCAGGGACAATGGGCAGGGAGGGGGCAGGCCGGCCCCATACACCACTGCTCACCTTGCAGAGCTGTGGCAAAGCCCGTCCCTGTCGTGGGCAGACCAGGAGTGCCTCGCAGCCGTGCAGGATAGTGGACAGTGGCTGGAGAGCTCGCTGAGTGCAGTGAGGCAAAGTGCAGTGAAGCGGCGCTGGCCCGGGGACAGCCCAGTGACCGGCTCCGGCCGCCGGGAGGAGCCCGCTGCCTCTCTGGACCTCCCCCCCCAAAGAAGCCGGCTGACAAGTGAGATCAGAGGTGGACATGCCCAAGCCCCCGCCGACTGCAGGGAGGGAGCCCAGGAGCAGGGCTGGGGGGACCACGCTGGCCGCTGGGCGTGACCCAGGAGCAGCAGGGCTGGGGGGACCACGCTGGCCGCAGTGCGTACCGAGGCCGCACTCCCGTTTCCGCCAGCTCGCCCTCTGTGAAGTGAAGATGAGGATCGACCCCCAGCTCGCCGCGCAGACCCAGTGGCTCTGCCCCTGGCCCAAGGCGTGAGCGGGCGCGTGCTCCGCCTGCCCCGTCCCCGCCTGTCCCCCGAAGCACCTCGGCTGTGCGGAAACCGCACGGCCGGCTCTGGGTTCCCGGCGGGCACCCGCTCCTCCCTCCCGCGCCACCGCGGCGTGGGGCAGCCCGCGAGGGTCCAGCAGCGCCGCCGCCTCCTGCGCTCCACCGGGAGTGACCGGAACACGCCGCGAGGACCGGCCGTGCCACGCGGTGCCCGAGAAGCACCGACAGATCCACCGGCCACGAGGGGGTTCCCGCTCCGCCCACGTGTCCGTCGGGAGAGAAAGCCTCCGCGGCCCCACGCTGGAGACCGGCCACTTCCTTCTGTCCCTGGAGGCCGGCGGCTTCCTCCGGAGCCTGCGGGTGCGGCGCTGCCCGTTGCCGCCCCCTGCTGCTGCCCCGCGGCGCTGCACCTCCCGCCGGCCCACCGGCCAGGAGTGTCCTTGGATCCTGGGAAAGCCCCACTTGGTTGGGGTCGTTGGGACGCGCGGTGCGGAGCGGGGGGGTTGGTGCACAGCGAACCCCCCCAGCCTGAGTGCCTGAACCGTCAGAAGGTGGCGAACAGCCTTGGCCGATTTGGGCAACGGTCAGACTCCTCTCGTCTGGAAGTCGGATTCACAGGCCGTAAGCCGCCTCGGTGGCCGCTGTCCGGTAAATGTCAGCTGCGCCGTCCCATGCCCACCACGGAGCGTGTCCGCGCCACCCTGCGGCCGGTCCCTGCCCCAGGCCCCCGTCCCAGGGAGCCATGGCTCCGCCCTCTGCCCCCCAACTGTGTCCGCTCCGGACCCCTCAGCAGGACCCACAGGTCGTGGGTCGCCCACTCCTGCGAGAGGCACCCGTGGTGCACGCCGGCACAAGCCCGTGTTCACCACTCGGACAGCCGGAGCGGCTCTGACTCCAGACAGACGCACCCCTGGAGACGGCGGTGGGGCGACAGCCAGGAGGGGCAGCCGCCTCCGCCCCCCGCCCTGCCTCCTGCTCAAGGAAGCGCTGCTCAGGGTAGGTTCTTTCCACGGAGGCCCCATGACTGAGGGCGGGACGGTGGGACCCAGGGGTCCCCTCACCCGTGGTGCCCGGCAGAGCCCAGGAGGAACACCAGCGTCTGGCTGGACGTCACGTCCCGACAAGGTGACCCCAGAGCCCCTTCACTCTCTGGGGCCGGGCAGGGGCCCAGGCTCTGCCACCTCCCCCCGTGGTGAAGAATGAGCCCCCGCGAGGCCTGGTGGGCAGCAGGCTGGCCACTGTCCGTTTGTGGTTATGGTCACGATCCCACTGGGAGGGGATGGGCTGGGAGGGCGTCCCAGGCCCTCAACAGACCGAGGCTGGGGCGTAGCCGGAGTCTGAACCGGACAGACCTCTGGAGGCCACACCAGGCCCGTGAGGCCGGCCTGCTGAGAGTGCAAATGCCCCCTGCCCCCTGCCCCACGGGACACGGTGGCCCCCCCCCCGGAACCAGGGGCAGCAGCACTGTGAGGCACGCATCTAATCTAGGGGACGCGTGTGGACAGACAACGTAGGCCAGTGTGGTCAAGAGAGGCCCTAACCTCTGGACACTACGTCAAGCCCTGGTGGCCAGGCCCCTCTCCCCAGAGCACCTTCAGGCGCAGCAGGGACCGCGTGGCCCAGCGTCCAAGCTTACAGCAGGAGCAGCTGCCACCTGGCCCTTGATCCACGTCCCGCATCCCCACCGAGCCCCCGACAACGCAGCTCAGGGGCGTGGGCCGGATGAGGCAGCCAGAAGAGCCGGACGGGACGGAGCCTCTCCCTCACTGCCTGTCACCCCTTCCCCTTCCCCACCCCTCCTCCTCTGAAGAGGACGCCCCAGCACCTGCCCGTCTGGTTCTGGGCAGAGGGACCCCAAAAAGCGTGTCCTGGCCGGGCCAGCAGGGCGAGGGTCTGGGGGCTGCCAGGCCCCTGCTCTGCTGAGCCCTCACTGAGAAACCCCAGCTTGACAGAAGGGCACCAGGCTGGGTTCCCCGCACACAAGCTGGAGCACATCTGAGGCCGGGCCCCTGTGGTCTGCTGCACCCAAAGGCTGCGAGAGGCAGGGCACAGAGCCGCATCCCCAGTGGGACCCAGGCTGTCAGGGCACAGGAGGAGGGCCCACAGCGGGGCGAGGGTGGCCTCCACACTGGGGTCTCCACACGGACCCCTCCCTGGCTGGAAACCAGACCTGGAGCAGTGCGGGGCCCCCACAGAGCAGGCTCGGGCACTCTCTGCCGGAGAGCCGAGGCCAGGAAGCTGCGGAGAGAGGGCTGGGCGGGCACGGCCAAGGCGCTTGCTCCTGGGCAGAGGGCATCCCCAGCAGGGCCCTCACGGACACAGAGGGAGCAGAAGGAGCATCCTGTAAGACGCGAAGAGCTCCCCCAACCCACGGGCTCGGGCAGGGCCAGACTGCCGCGCAGGGCACACAGCGTCCACGCGTCCCTCCAGGGAGCGCCTGCCCGGCTGCCCCTTGACGACCGCTGGTCACCCAGAGCCCCTGCCTCACAGCTGGAGAGCCAGGAGGTGGATGAGGACACTGGCCCGAGGCTGACCATCCTCCCAACCGGATGCAGGCCCTGAGCACCCCCACCCCGTTCCTGTCCTGCAGGTGGTCCGGCTGGAGGGGCTCAGCCAGGCAGGGCAGAAGTGACCCACCGCCAGGACAGGCCAGGAGCCCGGCTCCACGTCCACAGAACACACCACGCTCCAGGAGCTGCGAGAGCTCAAGGCCCTGGAGGCCCCAGGGCTGGGGGTGGGGACCTCGAAACAGGTGCAGCTGCGGGGGAGACACGGTGACTGACGACCACTTTACAGAAAGGCTGGTTCTGACGCCCCCAGAGACCCCACGCGGCCATGCAGCAGAGCCTGGGAGCCCCTACCCCATGCCCTCAGCAAACCTCCTGCTCCAGGAGGTCACTTGGCGGCTGCAAGGCCAGTCCAGGCCACCTGCCCCCTGGAAAGTCCGCAGGTCTTGGCCAGGGACGATGCAGGTTCCTGCCATCACCAGAGGGAGCTGTGCCGGGGCTTCTGGGCCCCACCCCCAGGCCAGGAGGGCCTTGGACTGTCCTCCGGGTCCCAGGGTCGTGGGTCCCAGGGTGATGCGCAGACGAATCCTGACGGCCCATCACAGCCCTCCCTGGGTCCGGCAGGGGCAGGTCGGGGAGGGCTCAGCTGGCTCCTAGGGATGCAGTGAGTGCACAGGAGGGGGCTCTGGTCTCCGCAGTGCAAGCCCTCACTGGCCCCCAGCATTGCGGAGCCCACCGTGGGCACCAGCCTCCCGGAGAGCCTCCATTCGGCCAAGGTAAACTGCCTGGGGGCCTCCCCTCGGGCTCCAAGGGTACTCGCAGGTGACTTCACCCCAAGCCCTCGCCTGCCGGTCAGGCTGGGGGTCTGCCCCCTCGGGAAACACAGCGGGCCCCGCCTGACCTTGCGAGCTCTGGCTCAGGTCCAGCTCTCTCCACGGCCACCCAGACAGCCCAGCAGCCCAGCACTCTGTCGAAAAGGACCAGAGGAGCCCCTTCCTGAAAATTCCCATGTTGGTGGCTCCGCTCCCACAACCGCTTCCCAAATACCCACGGGCCGGTGGCCAGGCGGTGGCGCACACACACAAGGTCAGCCTCCTGCTGGCATCCGCAGAGCCAACCTGAACTTCCGCACATGGGGTCTAGGGGCTGGTGGCCCTGTGGGCACGCCCAGCAGCAGGAGAGACCGGCCAGGCCTGCCTCGGCCTCAGAGCCAGCTTGCTGCCCCGGTCGTGGACCAAGAACAAAGCTCTTCGCAGCAGAGAGACCCAGGTCCAGGCACGGTCCCCTCACACAGATGCAAACGCGTGCACATCCCCACTTGAGTCACACATGCACACACGCCCTGAGCCTCTAAGACCCCGGACAGCCCCTTTGTGCAGTCAAAGCTGGAAGTCCCGGAGGGGACACCTGCTCCGCCCCGGCTCTGCGATGTGCCAAGAGCAGGACAGGACAGGGCTTCCGCAGGTGACCTGGGGGAGGCGGTCCCTGGGGTTGTCCCCCCGGACTTTCTCACTCGCTCACCCCACTGCAGCCACCCAGAGCCCAGCCCCCACTGAAACACACGGGCACAGCGTCTGCCTGAGTTTATTTGGGAAAGCGAAGAATCGAACAAAGACTCAGAAAATAAATATGGACCGAGACGAGGCTGCTTGGTGAGGGAGCTCAGAGGCCAGCGGGAGGGCACGGTGGAGGGCGGGGGGGTCCTGGACGGCAGGACTGCTCTCAGTCCCTCCCCAGGGGCAGGCCCCGGGGGCTGGCGCGCCGCTCGAGGCCGGGGGCCCTGCGCTGAGCCCGCGGGAGCCCGCACACGGTGTCCTGGCAGGAGCAGCTCTCGATGTGGGTGTAGCGGTGCTTCCGGGAGCTGCCGTCGGGGCAGCTCAGCTCTACCTCCCGCTGGCTGGTACGCCTCTCCTTACAGCAGGAGCACTGGTGATCCAGGGCCTGGGCCTCGGCCGAGTACCTGGGGCACGGGAGGGCCAGGGTGAGGAGCCGCTCCCAGGCAGAGGAGCCCCGTCCCTACCCCCCCCCCCCCCCCCGGGCCTGGGCCTCACTTGACGGAGGTCCCGCAGGACCCAGAGCAGGAGTTCATCACGACTTTCTTGGTGCAGCCGGAGTGAGAAATTTCCTTGGTCATGGGGACGGTGGAACAGAAGATCCTGGTCTCATTCCGAGGGATGCCTGGCAGGAGGGGGCGGAAGCTCTGGGAGAGGGTCTGGCGGAGCTCGGGGCAGGGGTTCTCCACACCTTCAGGGGCCCACGGCTTCCTCCCTACGGCTGCTTCTCCCTCCCCAATCTCATCCGGCCTCGGCTGCCCCCAAGCCCACAGGGCATCCCGTCAAATTCAGCTTCCAGTGGACAGAGGCAAAACGCCGTCCCCCGTGCCTCTCCCACTCCAGGGTCCCGCACTCCAGGGCCCCGGCTGGACCGCCCCACCCGGGCGCACTCACATTTCCTGCAGCATCCGTTGGGCATGAGCGTCACGGAGCCCTGGAGGGAAGAAGAGTGAGCCAGGACCCAGGACCGCCCCCCAACAGTAAGCAGCCCCTCCTGCCACGGGGTGTGGAGCGACAAGGACCGGACTGCTCCTGGGGACCCCCCACTCACTGGGAGGCAGATGCTGGGGTCGAAGTCAGGGCAGGTGATGTTGGACACGGAGGAGATGAGCTGGTTGTGGATGTTCGCGCAGCTGAAGAAGGTGCAGTTGTTGGTGGGGTCGTGACGTATGTCCCCGGGCTGTAGGACAGAGGGCGGTGTGGTGAGGGACAGCAGGACACCCAGCCGGCGGGCCCCGAGCCACCGGGCAGGGGACACCCAGGAGGGGCCTCGGGACAACTGCCAGCCTGCAGTCCAGAGACACATCCACACCCTAACCGCCGGCACCTGCCGATGGGCCCTCGTGCAGAGAAAGGTGTTTCTAGATGTGACAAAGTTAGAGGTCAGGAGAGCAGACCATCGTGGATGACACAGGTGGCCCTTCATCCAGCCACCAGTGTCCTTGCAGAGAGCAGGGGCCACGGGACAGGGGGCAGAGAGTGCACGGATGTGGCCACGAACCCAGGGCTGCCTGGAGCCCCAGAGGCTGCAGAGGCAGGAAGGGCCCCCAGAGCCTTTGCAGGGAGTAGGGCCTCCCTTTGATCTTGGCGCCGGACTCGCCGGGGGGCAAGAGTCAGCCACTCACGGTGTTTCCAGCCCTCATCTGTAGTCCCGGGTCATGGCCTCCCCAGGACCCTTGCAAAGCCGCACCCAACCCAGCAGAGACCCAGCTGGGGACAAGGAGTGGTCCCAGGCTCCGCCGCTGGCTCCGGGTCGCCCGCGCCCCACCCCGCGTGGAGAGGCAGGACGAGCCCTGTGAGCTGGGGGGGGGGGGAACTCCCCGCGCACCTTCAGGATGATGGTCTCGGTGCCGGGTCTCTTGATGATGCAGTGGGTCTGCTGACACTTGCCACAGCACTGCCCGGGCACGTCCACCAGCTCGAAGCCCTGCGGGACACGCACGCTCGGGTCGGCGGGAGCAGGAGGGGCGCCGGGAGCCGGGCGGGGGGCCGGCGGGGGCGGGGCGCTTACGGGGCTGCAGCTGTCCTCGCAGTGCACGTGGGTGCAGGAGATGATGTTGAGCCGCGAGCTGCTGTCCGTGCGGTTGGTGCAGACACAGTCCTCGCACTTGGAGGAGTACACTGGCGACCCAGGCTGGGGAGCAGGAGGCCGGTGAAGCCGGCCCCGCCCACACCTCCCGCCTGCCGCAGGGGGTCGTCCGCAGGCCCGAGCACAGCCTGGAAGGCCCAGGGCGGGCACACACCCCCCCCCCCCCCCCCCCCCCCCCGGGGCTCAGCTGGTACTCAGCCTAGGACCCCCCCCTTGGCCCAGGACCCTCCACCCGGGACCGCCCCTCGGCCGGGGCTCACCTGGTACTCAGCATTCGCGTGAACACACACGCCCTTGGGCACTGGAGGAAGAGAAAGGGGACGGGGTCAGGCAGGCCCCGCACGCGACGCTGGGTGTGTGTACCGTGTGGGGCCACCCCCCGCGGCTCCCCGACGCCAGGCCCCACTGACCACAAGAGTAGGATGGGCAGCACTTCCCGGGCTTGGTCTCGCTGCTCACGTCGAAGCCCAGCGGGCACTTGGGCGGCTTCTCCTGGCACAAGCTCGTGTTGCACTCTGCGGGGGACAGAGCACGCGGTAGGAAGGGCAGGGCCTGCAGGCTGCGGCCGCCGTCCACACGCAGCTCGGGGGGACGCGCCCTGCCGGGCCAGCCCCTGCGGGCACCCAGGTCGGAGGTGCGCGCTCGGTGCGGAGCTGGGGATCCCTCCGGGGCTCTTACTGCAGGACGTGATGTTGCAGCAGGTGTCGGCGGGGTTGACCTCGGTGAGCGGGTAGGTGCCGTCCTCCAGGCACGCGACCGGCTCCTGGCGGCACTCCTTGGGCTCGCAGATGATGCCGCGGCCGCCCTCCAGGCACACGCAGTCCTTGCAGTCGAACTCAAAGTGCTCCCCGAACTGGGGGCAGAAAGTAGGCAGGCGGGTCACAGCGCCGGCCCCCTCGCCCCCTTCCGCGTGCCGGGGCCGCCCGCCAGGCGCCGGCACTCAGCCGGGAGGGGCACCGTGGCGGGCGTGGTGCCGAGGGTCCTGAGGGACCCCGTGCCCTCCCCGCGTCCCCGCACAAGGGCCACATCACTGACAACACAGCCGTGACCCAATCCTAGCATTTACCCCCACGGGCCTGGCACGCGGCAAATCGCCACACGTGTGTGTGGGGTTCGTGGGCTAGAACCAAGGATCCAGCGCACGTGGAAGACACGGACAACACGGCCAAGATGTAATGTTGGATTTGGACGGAGTGTCTGACGCCCGAGGGTGGGTGCACAGTCGGACGGACAGAGGGAGAGAGGGTGGCTGCGTGCCGGTGTGGATGCGTAGAAGGAGGCGGGGGGACGGAGAGGCAGGGTGGGAGATGGGGGGGCACCCAGGGGGCAGCCAGGGGGCACCCCTGCAGGCTCAGCCTTCCAGGACTTGAACGACAGGACGCAGGGTTTGAGACTCCCAGGTTCCTGTGTGCGACCCGCCCTAGCCCCCCAGACTCCGGGTGTGTGGGTGAGTCCCTCCCCGCGCCGGGAGGAAGGGCCGACCTTTCTGGGCACGTCATCAGGTCCCACGCAGCCTGGGGAGGGGGAGAACACAAGTCCGTTAGCGGAGCCCAGCGCCGCAGGACCCGGGGGCTTCGCCGAGCCAGGAGGGCGGGCGCCATACCGCACATCTCCACGCAGACGTCGAACCCGGGGGCGTAGTTCATGGTGCCCTCAGGACAGAAGCAGCCTTCCACCAAGCGGGCGTTCTTCTGCGCCATGGGCCTGGGGGGGAGGACATCACGAGACGGGTGTGTCGCAGGCAGGGCCAGGCCCGCGGGACCACGACGCCCGACAGTGCCTGCCACCCTGGCGCACACCCGTGGGGCGAGCTGGCTGTCCCTGCGCACCTTAGAGCAGCTGTGCTAGACTCGCAGGAAGGCTCATCCGCGGGGCCGCAGGCCCGGTACTCCCTGTGCGGTGGGCACGTCATTGCTGCGGGAGGGAGAGGGATCAGAGGAGCCGCAGTCCGGAGGGAGTGCCCGCGGGCCCCCTGGCGAGGGACAGGCCTGCCCAGCAGAGAGCGATCAGCCGTCCAGCGCCGCCCACCTCAGCCCCCCACGCCATCCCCGAGCTGGGATGCAGGTGCCCAAGTGCCCAGCCAGGCTGGCGGGAGCCCCAGGCCCCCCGGCACCCCCAGCCCGTCTTTCCTCCCGCCTCAAGGCCCAGGCCTGCGTGCGCTCCCCGCCCACCCGGCCCTCCCACCCCCGACGTGGCTTCAGGCCAGACACAGCACCCAGGGAAGCCCAGAAGCCCAGAGACCCGCGGGCCGCAGGTCTGGGGTGGGGGGACACGCACAGCAGACCCCGTGGGTGTGGTTCCTCCAGTCGACACAGATGTTGGCCTGGGCACAGAGGGCGGCGTAGGCCTGCAAGCTGGCACACTCCAGGCCCGAACCGGGCACGAAGCAGCTGTCGAACACGCAGGCCTCGTAGTAGTGCTTGGGGGGCACCACAGCGTGGCATGGCGCGAACAAGCTGTGGGGGAGGGGCGGGTCATACTCAGGCCGGCCCTCCGCAGCCACCCAGCACCTCCACCCAGAGGCCCTCCCGGAGCCTGGCTCAGCCTGCATCCCCCCAAAACAGGCGCCCGTGGGAGGACAGTGTCCGGGGAGTGACCGCGCGACCCGGCCTGGGGGTGGAGAGGAGCTCCAAGCTAAGTGGCTGCCAAGGGCCGGGACCCCCCGCCTGCAACCCCAGGGAGTCCCCCAGACTCAATTCGCACAGCTCTGGGGATAAGGCCCTCGCGCGCATGGCCGCTGGCTCTGGGCTTTCTCCCGGATCCCAGCCCTGAGTGCTCGGGCTGGCCCCGCAGCCCCTCTCCCTGTGGCCTGCAGCTCAGCCAGTCCCACCGAGGCAGGAGAGATCGGGAGGTCAGGAAAGGCACGGGGCTACGTGACAAGACAGCTCAGCCCCGTAGACGTGAGAAGCCCCAGTCCTGGGCCCCCCGCGACCCAGTACCTGCCCACGGCACCCTGACTGCCCTGGACGTCCCGGCCCCGTGCTCAGCCCTGGGCCTCAGCTCCTCTTTGCAGATGGGAGTGCAGCACGAGACGCCACTGCTCCCTGAGACCCTGACCCCGCAGCTTGCAAGGGGCTGGCAGGGGCACCTGTCTCTGATGAGCTCGCAGAGGGGAGACGCGCAGTCCTTGCCGGAGGTGGTGCTGGCCCCTGGCGGCGTGATAGCCGGACGCTTGGTGGTGACGCTGGTGTGGGGACAGTGTGGCTTGGAGGGATCGTTCACCACCCACTGGTCAGCCGCCAACTCGCAGTCGGACACGACCTCCCCGCTGGGCAGCATGCAGTCGTCCGCCGTGTCATTGGTGCACGTGCCTGTGTGGGGAGGGAGCCCAGGTCGTACACACCAGCGCCCGGACCCTCCCCTTCTCCCGCCTGGGGCCCCCGGAGACCGTCAGGCCGGGGCCAAGGGCACAGACGGGACAAGACCCCCATCGGCCTCTTCCCACGGGGCCAGGAGCTGGGAGCGGGAGAACCACGGAAGGGCTGGCAGGAGCCCTCACCCAGCCCCCCACCTCCGAGCTGCCCTCCTGGGGGGGGAGGGGCCCGCAGGGGCCGAGGGGCTCACCGCACTGGCCCTTGGTGTTGTTGCCAAACAGGCGGTGAGGCAGCGTGATGGAGAAGGAGAGTCCGTTGTAGGTGATGAGCGCGCCCAGCTTGGAGATCTCCACCATGTAGCTGATGCCCGACTGGTACACGTGCAGCTCGTTCTTCGTGTAGGGCAAGGCCACGACCTGCCTGTTGACCTGCACCTGTGACCGGACACGGGGTCAGGACAGCCAGCGGGCAGGCGGGGGACCCTCAGCTGACCTCAACCTGGCCACTCGGGAAACAGAGCCTCGTGGGTCTGACAGGGGTGAGTCAGGGCAAGCTGAGACCTCCCAGAGCACCTGGGATCACCCCACCCCTGCCTGTTTTCAGGCTGGTGTGTCCAGTGGGTGGACCTCAGCCTGTCCCCCGGCTCCTGGCGGCGGCCCTGGTCCCTTTCCCACTTCGTTCCCATCGCTCTCGCCAGACTTGTCCTGGCCAGTCCCCGGGGGGAGGTCACAGGACACTGCACTCAGAGGCCCGGGAGACGCCGGGGCTGAGGGTGCGGCTCCGGCTCCAGGACACGAGCAGCCCCACGCGAGTGTGTGGCCAGCGCCGTGCTTGGGAAGGGGACTCCGCCCAGAGACCTGGGGTCCGGACTGGTGGTGGAACATGAGCGCGGAGGTCAGGGGACAGCGCGGTCCACAACAGAGCGAGGGCACGGGCGCACGGCGCAGCCTGCATGGGCGTCCCCGACCTGGCCGCACACCTGGACCTTGATGGGCATCATCTGCAGGGTCTTGATGAGAACCTCCTGGGACTGGTAGCGCACCACGAGCGTGCGGGGGCAGGACACCCGGTCGTTGGCGTCACAGTGGTAGTTGTCGATATAGACACCGAAGTTGCCGAGCGTGGGGGTGATCTCCTCCACAAGCACGTACGTGCAGTTCCCTTGGTAGCTGTAGTACAGCCCGTCGAACGTGACATAGTGGGGGTCCCCCCAGCCCGCGCAGTAGCCTGTGGAGGGTGCGCCGCTGAGCCACGCAGAGACCCCGGCCCGGGCGGCGCTGGGGGCAGGAGCCGGCGGAAGCCCCGGCCGGACGGGCACCGTGAGCAGGAACCCCCAGGGCGCGTGGGGCTTCCAAGCCCGTTCTGTGGGACGGAGCCTCGCTTTGGAGCCAGAAGACCCAGGCTCTAAGCCCAGCTCTGTTCCCCCAGCCCCGGGAGCAGCACCGTTCTGCAGGGGTGGCCCTGCTCCCCCAGGCAAGCCACTCCCTCCCCCGGACCCTCTGCCGAGGAGGGGCAGTGAGCAGGAAGCCCACCGCAGGCAGCCACGGCGTCCAGCCCAGGCCCCGCACCCAAGGGCCTCAGACCCTGCTGTCACCCCACCACCAAGGGTCCCGTGCCTCGGGGGGACCTACAGTCGCACTCCCAGTGCGGGCAGCACTCCTCAGGGCTGTAGACGAGCGTGGGCCGGAGCCCGTTGGCGCAGGTGGGCTCAGGCGGGACCTCGCACTCCACCTCCACGAGCTCTACGGTGTTGTTGTACTTGCAGATCGCCATGGTGCAGTTACACAGCCACCACTTCTCATTCTCCTGCGGCGGGAGAGCGCGGTTCAGAGGCACCGGCCGGGACCCCCTCCCACGCCCGCTGGAGGCCGAGCCACCCGGCACCCCGTGCAGGACGCGGCTCACTGCCAGCCGGCTCCCCGCAGCAGGGGAGGCTGGGGGAGATGCGGGGGCTCCAGCGGATCCTGTGCCCAGAAGGCCAGTGGTGCAGCCGCAGAGACGGGGACAACTTGGGGTGACCCGCGGAAAGGCAGCGCCTGGGCTCCAGACGCCTGGTGGCCCGGTGCGTGTGCTTAGTGCCAAGGGGACAAAAACTGGCCCACGGCACACTGACCTGTCTGGGAGGGTCAAAGTCCGGGCACCCAGGGGGCTTGGTGGTGGCCACTGTGCTCAATGCTGTAGGCGTGGGTGGTTTGTGTGTTGAGATGGGTGTCGGCTTGGAAGGGGTGGGTGCCGGGGAGGGCATGGACGGGCATGACCAGTTGAAGATCTCAATGGTGCAGGCCAGCGAGCAGTTCGCATAGTAGCAGGTGTCCCCGTGCGTGCCGTTGTACACCATCTCGCCTGCGGGGGGAGAGGCCGGTCCCCCACTGTCCAGACAGGGCTGGCCACCGGGCTGTGCAGGTGCGTCCCCACGAGGCCACCCACCCCCACGCCCCTGGCACACGGCTGCAGCAAAGGGGGCTGAGCACAGGGACAGCCGCCCACACCCAGCATCCAGCTTCCCCGACGAGCTCCCGGTTTCAACTCACGCCTGACCCCTCACCCCTGGTAAAGCAGAGGCCAAAGCCCCACCAGCCGGTCACCAAAGAACCCGAGTGAGAAGCTGGGATACCTGGTGCGTAGTATGTTTCGTTCAAAACGCAGCAGCGGACCTGAGTGGAGGACCTGACCGGGCCCGTGCTCACACCGACGTTGGGGGTGGAGATCGGGGTCAGGGTGGGGGTGGGCGCATAGGAGGTCGTGGTGCTGGCGGTTGGGGGCCTGGAAGGCGCGGGCGGCCTGGGGGTTCCTGTGGTGGTCGTGGACGCAGTTGTAGGAGTGGGTGTGGAGGGGGTTCCTGGGGTGGGCGAGGGGGGCCTGGTGGTGGTCTCGCTGGTAGGCGTGGTCTTCGAGGAGGTGGGGCCAGAGGTCTGCGGGCCTGTAGGAATGGAGATTTCAGGGCGGAGCTGACGGCACCGCTCTCTGAGAGGCCACAGGAGCCTGATGGCAGATGCCGCCTCCTCGCAAAAAAACCTGCTCGAGGTGTGGCACGTGGCATGGAAAGGCCGTCGTCCACTTTCCTGGCTCTCGGCCTCGAGGGAGGACAAGGAGCGCAGGGCCCACCGTTCCACAACGTTAGGTCCCCGGCGGGGAGGCGGAAGCCGTGGTCACATCGGTCCCACTGAGATCGTGCTGACCAGCTGCCCTCCAAAGCCTTACTGGGAGGTGCAGACGCAAGTGGCAGACAGAAGGAGGGTCCCTAGGGCACCTGGCCAGCAGCTTCCTTTCCCCACTGGCCCCACATGCCATAGTGGGGCTCCCTCCCTAGGCTGCTTTGCCCTGGTGCCCATCACTCTGCCAAGGACAGAGGAACAAGAACCGCGGGCAGCTGGGCCTGTGGAGAGACACCTTGGGGAGCAGTGGGGAGCCCTCAGCTCTGCCGCTCACACACAGCCTGACGCTCAGCAGCTCCCTCAATGCTCAGTAGCCATCCTGCCATGCAAGCGAGGCAGGCCGGACCCTCACGCGGGGACCCTCTCCCCGGGCAGCACGGGGGCAGCACCTCACATGTGAGAAGCCGTACAGCTCCCTGGCAGGAAAGCTCGCTCGCCTAGACCAAGGGGCCTGAGCACACCATAAGCACACAGTCTCCATGCCGATTACGTGCCTGGAGGGCTGCTCCCGGGCGAGGGCGGAGGGGAGGCCGAGGTGCCCCCAGTGGTAGTGCCCTTTGGTTCAGTTGGCGGAGAGGGAGACAGTGTGCTGGAAATCTCCACGATGGCTGTCGTGCTGGTCAGAAGTGTCGTTGATTCTGTGGAAGCAGGAAAGGTGAACTGAGAGTTGGAAGGAAAGGAAGGCTCAGGTCGGGGTTTGGGGAGGGGGGATGGGGGTC
>NC_081557.1:688513-727998 GCF_022355385.1 Mustela nigripes | reverse complement strand
GGTGCTAGCAGGAGGCAGCGTGGAAATACAGTAGTCCGGCAATACACAGCATTCAACATTAATCTCGTAGTTGAGGCAGATGGGCGGTGTGATGCCCCCCGGCTTCTGGTCTTCATTTTTGCACACCAGCCCAACAGAGAGGTCGCACACCAACTTTTGCCCAAGTTCTTCGATGGGAATGTGGGGAAACATCACAGCTCTGCAAGAGATGTTGGCTGCCCAGCCTTCTTTACAGAGGCCCTGAATCGATTCAATATCCCCACCTGGTCTAGAAGGGTTCGGTTTCCCGGAATCCACCCAGCCTGTCCAGTTGCACTGAGGCACACACGGAGTGATTGTTGGCTCTGTGGTGCTTAATCCTTGGGTAGGCGTTGTGGTGCTGGTGGTCGGGGACACTGTGCCTGTGGTGGTGGTGGTGGGCGTGGTGGTGGTGGTGGTCGGGGTGGGCGTTGTGGTCTTGGTGCCCGTGGTGGTGCTGATGGTGGGGGTCGAAGTCGGGGTCACGGTGGTGGTGGTTGTGGTGCTGGGGCTGGGCGTTGTGGTCTTGGGGCCCGTGGTACTGATGGTGGGGGGCTCTGTGCCTGTGGTGGTGGTGGTCGGCGTGGTGGTGGGCGTGGGGGTCGGCGTGGCTGTGGTGGTAGTGGTGGTGGTCGTCGGGGGTTCTGGTGTAGGTGTGGATGTAGTGGTGGTGGTGGTGGTGGCCGTGGTCGTGGACGGGGGACACTGATCCATCGGCACACAGCAATTGACGCGAATCTCGTAGTCGTAACAGACCTCAAATGGCCCGTTTCCAAACTGGTCTTCATTGTAGCAAACGAACCCGAAGGTGACATTGCACTGCGCATTCTGACCCGCCTGCTCCCAGCTGAGGTGGGGCTCCACAGCTAGCCTGCACTCGATGTCCTCAGGGGCCTTACAGACGCTGTCAAAGGTCTCCCAGTCGCCACTGCCGCTGTGCACGCTGGGGTGGTTCTCGTTGATCCAGTCGGACCAGAAGCAGCACGTCCCTACGGAAGGAAGACCCAAGATTGGTCCCCACCCTAGACGCCGCTTCCAGGGAGCTCCCGGGGACTCAGAGAAGTCAGAGTCCCCATGACCACCCTTCCTATCATGGCCAAAGAGCCAGCTTAGAGAGTATAGAGCCAGACACGGTCCTGCAGCTGAACGCTGAGCCCGAGACAGAAGAGCCCCTCGTGCCACACCTGGGTGACAGACCCCGGTCTCAGTGCCCAAAAAAAGTAAATCCAGGGAGAGTCACCCATTGCAGTGAGGAGGCCCATGGGAAGGGGCCTGGTCTGGACTCCTGCCCGACAGTGCTCTCACCCAGTGCCAGTCTGCTCCGGGCGCTAAGCCCGGGGACCGCTGAGGGCACCCGTCTCTGCACAAGGGAGTGTCACTGGCCACCCAGCCCCACAGCTGGGTCTCCCGGAAGGTTCCCTTTTCCTCCTGGCTCACCGGGCACGGGGGCTGCCTAGGACCTACCTGGAGTTTCTGGGGTGGAGGCCAGACCTACAGAAGAACGGGGAGGGAAGGAAGCCTGTCAGCAGCTAGTTGGCCACGTCTCAAAGTCTTTTTCATTTTTACGACTTCCTCTTTCCTCCTTTATTCTCTCTCCACGCCCCAGCGGCTTGTCCAGCGGCGGCTGCCACCTCAGCAAGGCTGAGCGCATGGGAGTCTGGGACATTGGTCTGCTTTCGCAGAGACAGCCCCGGAGGTATGCCCCTGCTGGTCCAGGAAGTGTCCCCAGGAAGTGTCCCCAGGTCCTTCCCTGCAGTCTGGGCTCGGGGGTGTGGCTGTGATGCCGGCTGGCATCTTAAGGTGAAAGGCTAGGGCCCAGGAACACCCCCGAGCTGAGACGCCCGTCATTGTCACCTCCAGCCCATAAGCAGAGGTGAGAGCTCACTGTGACCCGTGCCCCCGCCCCACTCTTGGGCCCTAGAAGGGCCGCTTCCACTGGGCTCAGGGCAAGGCAGGTGCTCTAGGGGTGAGGGATGCATGGCCCTGGGGTCCTACCTGTGCTGGGGGTCGGGGAGGGGGTGGGAGTTGGGGAGGTGGTGGTGGTGGTGAGGGGGGTGCTGGAGGTGACGGGGATCGTGGTGGAAGGCGGCCGGGAGGTGGTGGACACACAGATGTTGAAGTGTCTCTCCACCGTCCCGTTGGGGCCACAGATCTCCCAGTAGCAGAAGAAGCCGTCCTGGGTGTAGTTGAGAATCTTCCCTGGAGAGCGGGACAGAGACCAAGGTCAACACGGCCGGAAAAGGACAGGGACTGTCAAGAACCCCCCCGGCATCCCTTAGCCCCCACAAATGCCAGACCCGTGCCCCCTCGGGACTCCACCGACAGGGCCCCCCATCAGGGCACAGAAGCCAGACGGCACAGAGGTGGCCTCAGCTCCCATCACAAACATGGGGAGGCTGCTGCGAGTCAGAGCCAGCTCTGAGCCGGGAAAGGCCCCTGGGGAGCCCCGGGCCCAAGGAGGGCAAGACGGAGCCCTGCCCCCAGAGTCCAGAGCAGACAGCCTGGGGGCTCTCCTGGGGGCCGCTGCACTGGGGTAGAGCCGGGGAACAGCTCACCTTCTTCTGGCTGGCAGACTTTCGAGGTGTTGGTACACACGCTGGAAAGCAAGCGTCGAGCTGCAGAGCACGGGGACGGGCCCTTCCCGGCCTCCCGGCCTCCACCCCCCGCCCTCAGCGCCCGGGGCCCAGCCCCAGGTCCTCTGCCCGTGGACGGGAACTCGCCCGGCTCCCACAGCGTGCCCGTGGGGCTCTGTGTCGGCCCGTGCGTGTGGCTGTGCGTGCAGGTGTGTGTGCACGCGCGTCTGGTGCACCCCCAGACCCCAGCGGGCTGAGCTCAGGTACCAAGACTGGCAGTCCTCCTCGCTGGGAACAGATGCTCCGGGTGGGTAGCGGGTGTCCCCGACATAGCAGCCACATTGGTCCGCCGTGACGCACCGCTTCAGGTCCTCGTCATAGATGGGCCTGTCCTCCGGGCACCGGGGATAGCAGCCTGGCGTGCACAGGACACGGGGCATGGGGCTTGGACCATGGCAGAGGGTCCCACGGCCACCAGACCCCACCCACTGTCCCCACCACGGCAGGTTCTTCTCTCCAGGATGCTCCTCCGGGAAGGCCAGGGAACAAAAGGACAGTGGACCGGACCCCCCACACTGGGCCCCACACACTGCCAGATGGCCAAGGGGACAGCCAGCACCCCCTCCTGACCCCGCATTCCTCCCATGGGCTAGGACACTCCCTCCCCAGAGCAGGCTCACTCCCTCACGCCCCGAGTTCTCAGCTCCGAGGCCGAGTCTGCCGGACCTGGAGTCCGAGACACCCTATCTTGGGCTGATCTGCAGCTTCCTGGGGGCCCTGTCCTCTCCCGGATTCTTTCTGCCTCTCTAAGCTCGTGGAACACACTCTGCAGCGCGGTGGGCCCGGTCCACCTGCACCTCGGGTCCCCAGCGGCATGGGGACAGCGTCCCTCCTCGCCGAGGGCCGCTTACCCTCCAGGTAGGACACGGAGATGTTGGAGTGGATGCCGTTGATGGTCCTGCAGGTCTCGAAGCTGCGATTCCCACAGGGCTCATAGTGCCACTCACACTCGTCTGGGGGGTTGTAGTAGTCACAGAATACGGCTGCAGGGGCGGGGGTGGGGGTCAGACTCAGGGAGGGCCGAGGCCAGGCCAGCGCGGCCCCTGAGGAGCGACACTCAGCCCCTGGAGTCAGGGAGGCGGCAGGAGACCCCGATGACCCATCACTTCATGGTGAGGACTACTGTCCCCACACAGCGCAGCCCCCCCCCCCCCCCCCCCCCCCCCCCCCCCCCCCCCCCCCCCCCCCCCACCCCGCTCCAGGACAGGGCGGACACTCACGGCACAGGTCCGGCGTCCTCCAGAACACGCAGGCTCCCTCCTTAGTACACTCCTGAGCGTAGGAGGCCACGGCCGAGCAGAAGCACTCACAGTCCCCGCCCGTGTCGCAGGAGCAGGAGTCGTGGACGCAGGCCTCGTAGAAGGGCTTGGGGTCCACCTGCGGGAGAAGGCTCTGTGTGCCCGGCCCCGCCCCAGGCCCCGCCCCGCCCCCAGGCCCCGCCCCGCCCCAGGCCCCGCCCCCCACCTTGCTGTGACAGACACTGAAGACCGAGCTCTTGATGATGCTGCATTGCTTCTCGGCCCAGGAGAGGCGGTGTGGGTTCCGGGCACAGGGATCCGGGGTGACGCTCACGTCCGGACAGGTGGGGGCCTCCTTCCAGCTGTTCCCGAAGTCCAGCTCGCTGTCCACCACCATGTGGTCCCTCGTGGTGAAGTCGTTGCTGGAGCGCTGGTCAAAGTTCCCGCACAGCCCGCAGACCCGGCCCTGCAGAGACAGAGAGCAGTGGGACCGGTGGGGGGGGGCTCAGGGTGCTCTGGGAGCGGGCTGGGGGCACGGGGGACGGAGTGGGAGAGGCTGGGGGACTGGGGGGACCTGGGAGGCAGGAGGCGGGCAGGTGAGAGCTGCCGCGCACCTTGTAGGACGGGGCCAGCTTGATGAAGACAGTGGTCTTCTTGTCCCAGATGACGATGACGCCGATGCTGGCCTCCACCACCAGGTACTGGCCCACCTCCCGCGTGGTGTAGGCCACGTGGTGGCCCGTGTCCCGCTGAATCACCAGGCGGTGCTTGTCCTCCAGCTTCAGCTCCGTCCTCTGTGCCCAGGGGAGAGGCCCTGTCACTGGCCGCGTCCAAGCAGCCGCGAGGGCTCACACGTTCCCCGGGGTCCGGCAGCACTCACCCCCAAGAAGATTTTGATGGCCTTGGAGCAGGTGACACCCGTGGTGCCACAGGGGACGTTCTCGGTCATGACGCTGAAGGAGCCTGAGGAGGAGTTCTGGCCGCAGTAGTCCTGGGGGCCCACCCGGGACGTGAGCCAGACCGGCCAGGCCACCGGTGCCCCCCGGCCCCGCCCCAGCTGGGCTCCGCGCAGACGCAGCCCTCCTCGGCAAGAGGGGTAACCACGAGGTAGGGGCCCTTGACCCCACGCACAAGCTCCTCGCTCCCTGTGCGGCGTGGGAGGGTCACAGAACGGACGGTCGGAGGCAGGGCTGGGCCCCAACCGCACCCCCTTCGACGGGGCCCCCTCGCCGGGCTGACGACGGCTCAGAGTGTGATGCGGGGCCGCGGGACAAGGGCCGGGGTGGACCGGGCCTCACCTGAACCGCCACGTAGGAGCAGTGCCCGTCGAAGTCGTAGTACTTCCCGTCGAAGGTGACGTAGTGGCCACTCCCGTAGATGGAGCAGGAGCCGTGGCACGGGGACTCGGTGCACGCCCAGCGCCCTCGGCGGCAGGTGCTGAGGGGAGCGAGAAGGGCTGGAGGGGCCGCAGGGGCCCAGGTCCTCCCCGCTGCTCAGAGGGCGGCCTGGCCGCCAGGCAGCACGGGGCCACCCCTTCAGCAGTGCGCGCGCCCGGCCTCCACGCCCTCGTCCGTGTGCACCATGCGCCCCCCCGCCCCGCCACACAGTCCCGCCGGGCCAGACCGCGTACCAGGTGTTGCAGTCCACCGTGATCTCGTCCCCGGGGGAGTACAGGTCCTTGTTGTGCGCACACGGGCACTCGGCCTCCTCGACGCAGCCGCCGCGGCCGTCGTCCATCAGCCCGTCCGGGCAGACGCAGCCGCTGACGCACTCTGTCTGGTACTGCAGGGTGCCGGGGAGGGGACAGCAGGCTTCAGGCCCCGATGGCCAAGCCGGCCTCTCCTGGAGCCGCCCCCCTTCCTGCTCTGCGGACACCCCTTTCTCCCTTGTCCCCCCGACCTCTGTGCGCTCTCGCTCGGCCTCACCACAGGCCCGGGAGACAGGCGCAGGCTGCCGGCCAGGGGTCCCCACACGGCCCCGAGCCCTCCATGGGCTGGGCGGGGACCCCTGGGACGGGGAGGGCCGAGGAGGCCCATGCGTGTGCGGGACCCGGCGGCCGGACCCCAGGGCCAGTGAGGAAGCCCGCGTCCGCCCTCCCCCATGGCGGGCCCCCGCACGCACGTGGCCGGCGGCTCGCGTCTGACAGCTGGTGGGCCGCGAGCTCTGGACGGTCAGGGCCGTCAGGTTGCTGCAGTCCACGTAGATCTTTGGGGCCGAGCAGCCTGGGGGACAGAGGGGCCACCTCAGCTCAACGGCAGCCGGGGTGGGGGCGGGGCCAGTGAGGACGGGGTGCGGGGCGGCGGCGACTTACTCTGGCCGAGCAGCCTGACCGGCCTGCAGTGCAGCCTCCCGTTCTGGCAGACGCTGAGGGGAGGAGGGCGGAGGTGAGTGGGCCGGCTCCTGGCGGGCAGGGGACGGGGCGGGGGGCGGGGGGACACGCCAGCGGCGCGGGGACGTGGGCCCTCCGCCTCCCAGCCCTGGCCACCTACCAGCGCTCCTCCTGCCTCAGCACCACCTCCCCGGCCTCCAGGTAGAGGCCATGGTGGTAGCAGGAGCACTTGGCCAGGGGCACGCAGCGGCCCTTCTCGTCCAGGAAGGTGTTGTCGGGGCAGCCGCAGCCATCCACAGGCGCGAAGCCCTGCGGGCAGTGCGCGTCGGCCTCGGAGAGCGAGCGGCAGGTAGGCTGGCAGGTGGTCAGGTTGTACAAGAACACCTGGGAGTTGGGGCAAGAGCCCACGTCCTCGTCTGCGGAGATGGGAGGGGCGGCGTGAGGCGCGGAGGGGTGATCCCAGCTTCCTTCCCCGCCGGCCACTCCCGAGCACCCCACTTCCGTCTGGGAGAGGCAGAGGCCTGTCCAGCCAAGGGGCCCACGAGGGTCCCCGGAAGTCCCCAGCCCACCCCCAGGGAGCCCCTCACGAGGAGAGCAGTGGGCCGACCCCTCCCGCCCCAGGCGCCCGGGGCCTCCCAGGGACGGCACTCACTGCAGGCTTGCTCCCGCCAGCCCCACAGCAGAACGCCCTTGGCAGCACAGGCGCGGGCGTAGGAGGACAGAGCGGCACACATGCAGCCCTCGCTGTTCTGGCAGTTACACGCGTCATATTTGCACCTCTGGGGGCGGAGGAGGCAGGCCGTGACGGGGAGAAGCAGGCGGGCACACCCCCACGTGCACACACAGTCGCACACAGACGTGCACACGCAGCAACACCCGTGCACATTCGCACACGGACGGACCTTCCCGTGTGACGGGCAGACACACGCACGCACACACACACGGACACGCCTTGCAGGCCGGGGTCAGGCCCAGCCCGGGGCACACAGCACACTGCGCGGGCCCGGTCAGGTGGCGAGTGGTGCACGTGCGGAGCCCACGCACCTTGTAATAGTCTGAGGGGTCCACAGCCGAGTGGCATCTCCCAAAGGGGGTCTCCGTCTTCTTCAGCAGGGAGCACCAGTGCTCGGCATAGTTGGCTGGAGGGGGGGTCAGGACCTCAGCAGGGGCGGCCCCCTCCAGCTCATCCCCTGAGCCCCGCTGCCTGGTCGCCCGGGCCCCTCCCTCCAGGGCAAGACCACCGCCCTTGGAAGGCGGGGTCCCCACCACCACCCCTCCCACGACCTCCCCTGGCAGGGTAGGTGACACGGCACGGCACCGGCCCCGGGACGAGGGCCGCCACCCAGCGACGGAGGAGCAGGCCCGGCCCCTTTGCTGGGTCTCCTGGCGGGCAGCCACCGTGGGCCACCGTCCACCAGCCACGTAGCAGAAGGCAGCAGGGGCGCGAGCGGCCACCGGCCTCCGCCCGCCCCGCCCCCGCCGCACACCCCGCGAGGCCGAGCCTCACCGCTCTCGATATTGAGGGAGCAGGGGTCGTCCAGCCAGTCCAGCTTGTCGTGACAGCTCGCCTGGGCCTTCCAGGTGTTGGCGAAGCCGGCCCCCGTGGCCTCCACCAGCCCGCCGGCCGTCCTAAAGTCGTCCCCTTCCAGGCCATTGAAGTTCCCGCAGAGGCCTGAGGGGCAGCACAGGGTTGGGAAGGGGCAGGGGGCGGGGAGGCAGGCCCGGTTCGGGGCCTCTGAGGGGGGCCCGCCGAGCGCGGCACTCACCCTGTACGCGCCCCTGCGCGGCCCGGTCCAGCGTCACGAAGAGCTGCATGACGGGCTCGAGCTGCACCTGCAGCCTGAGCCCCACGGCGGTGCTCACCATGAGGTGGCGGGAAGACGGCCGGAAGACAGAGAGGCTGGCTACGGGACGGGGCGTCGAGCCGGTCAGCGGGGGCTCTGCAGCTGCGGGGTCGTCTCCCGCCCGCAGCCCCCGAGCCGCCAGGCGCTCCCGGGGAGGGACTCACCGGTCGCGTGGGGCAGGCTCACCGGCCGCTCGTTCAGCAGCACGCTGCCGTCCGACTGGAAGGCCACAACCTGCAGGAGGGCGGGGGGGACAGCCACGCTGAGAGGGGCTGGGGGGCTCTGGGGGGCCGCACGGGGGCGGGGGCAGGGGCGGGGGCACCCACGTTCTTCCTGTCGTCCGCCAACAAAACCACCGTCTTCAGGCAGGTCTGCTTGTCGGTGGAGCCACAAGGGGCCAGCTCACCCAGGAGGGCGTAGGAGTCGTTGTGGTCGCCCTGCCAGGCACGGGGCGGTGGCAGTAACTGGTAGGAAGCCCGGTGCGGGGCCGAGCCCCACCTCAGCCCGCCCACCCGCCACCCGGCCAGCTACCTTGATCAGCACGTAGTAGCAGTCCCCGTGGAAGGTGTACCTCTTCCCGTCGAAGGTGGTGATGTGAGAGCCGCCCTCCAGGGCACAGGTGCCCGGGCACGGCAAGTCTCTGCACACCCAGCGGCCGGCGGTGCAGACGCTGTGGGCAGTGGGACACACAGCAGGCTCAGTGGTGCCGCCGGCGCTGCCCCCCAGCCCCTCGGACCGGCAGCCCTGCCCCCCAGCCCCTCGGACCCGCAGCCCTGCCCCCCAGCCCCCCGGGCCCCGGACCCACCACTCCTCGCAGTCACTGCTGAGCTGCTGGCCGGGCGAGTACAGGCGCCCGTGGAGTCTGCAGTGACAGCGGCTCACAGGGACGCAGCCGCTGCCTGCGATGTCGTCATACACAGTGCCTAGATGGTGCGGGACGCGACGTTACCCTTGGCCGGCCTCAGGAAGCCCCCAATCCCCACACCGGGGCTCCCGCGGGTGGGGCCAGAGCCCTGGGCTGGTGTGTGAGAGGTGAGGCGACCCCCGAGGTGGGGCCCCAGCCACGCCTCCCCCTCCTCCTGCAGGTGCCCCTGCTCCTTTGGGCAGCACCTGTGCCCCCTCCCCACGCTGCGGGAGCCGGGCCTCCGGACCGCCTTCCTGGGGACCTCCAGGCTCTGCGAGTGGGGCTGGAGGGCATGAGCCCACAGAGCAATGACCAGGAAGGAGCCCCGCCCAGACTCCCCAAAGCCACCACGGCATGCGTTTAGGGGGAGGGGGTCCTCCACACTTGCCAGGGAGGGGAGCACGGCACCTTACTTCCGGCACCGTGGCCGGCCCCCACAGCCCGGTTCCAGGGTGCACCGGCCTCAGGGGGCCGCATCGGGGCCACGCCCCCACCCGCACGCCCGTCCCGTGGCCTCCGGGGCGCACACCTTCTGGGCAGAAACAGCCATCCATGCGGTGCTCCTCGCACAGGCGGCTGCTCTCCAGGTGGGAGCAGGTGTCCACGCAGGGTGAGCCGCTCTCCAGGTAAACCATGTTCCCGGGGCAGCTCTTGGCTAGAAGGGCAAAGGCAGGCCCCTGAGCGGACACACACGCCCAGGGGAGGGGAGTGCGGCAGGCAGCGGAGCAGGACGTTCCCCGACGGCACCCCGCTTAGGGCCCCAGGGGCGCCCGCCTCCCCGGCCATGCCGGCCGCCCCGTGGCACTTACGGCAGAACTCGGCGGTCCTCCAGTTGCCAGGCCGGCCGCCGGCGTGGGAGCACTGGCGGGAGAACTCGGCCAGGGTGCTGCAGGCGCAGGAGGGGCCGTCGGGGCAGTGGCAGCGGTCCTGCACGCAGGCCTGCACGAACGGCTGCCGCGGCACCAGCCCCTCGCAGTCCTCGAAGGCCGCGGCCACCAGCAGCTCCTCACACTCGGCGCGCTGCAGACACGCGGAGCGGGGTTCGGTGACGGCCCACGGCCGCCCCTTCCCGCGATGCCCGCGGCACCCCCCCCCCCCCCCCGCCCCCCGCGCCCCCCGCCCCCCCCCCCACCCCCAGGCAAACCACCCCCCGCCCCGGCCCTGACTCACGTGCTGGGAGCAGGACTCTGGGGCTGGCTCCTCCTCGGGGTCCTCGCACACCGCCTCGGGCTTATGGACCTTCTGCAGGTTCCCGAACTCGATGGCGCTGAAGAGCACACCTGGGGGCGCGGGGGGCCGTCAGCCGAGGCGCCCAGAGCCTGCACGCCCACCGCCCCCGCCGCCCCCGCCGGCCCCGAGGAGGCCCGCACCGTCAGACAGGAACTCGGAGTAGGTCTGCAGACCATTGTAGTCCCCACAGAGGCCGCACGTGTGGTTCCGGAACTTGCTGTCCAGCTCCAGCTGTTGGGGGAGGAGGGGCGGGTGAGGGGCCGGGGCCCCGCAGGACCACAGCCACGGCGGCCGGGGTGAGCGTCCCACGGCCGGGGTAAGCATCCCACAGCCGGGCCGGCCTCAGCCTCGCCTCCAAGTGGCACTGGGCTCGGCCCGGGCGGCGCAGGCGGCAGGGGTTACCGAGGACCAGGAGGGGCTTGGGCGGGGGGAGGGCGAGCCCAGCTCCCCTCTCCCTGAGGTTCCCCACCCTGGGAGGGCTGCACGGCCCCACCCGGGCTCCCCCACTGCACTGCCAGCCCCCACAGAAGCCCCCTGACAAGGGTCGGGCCCCAGGCACCTGCCCTCCCCTTGGACCCCAGAGGCCTGCAGGAGGCACCTGGCCCCAGGCCCAGGAGGGGCCACACCCACCATGAGTGAGTCCTCCCGGTTCCACATGAGGGTGAGTCCCGCCCGGGAGTAGACCTTGGTGTAAGCATCATTCTTCTCGATGAGCAGCCCAGAGCTGTAGTGCGGCATGCTGACCCTGGGGCAGGGGTGCGGGGCGGGACTCACTGGCCGGCCCACCAAGCTGCCCGCCACAGCAGGCCCTCCGCCATCCCTCCGCCCCAGGGGACAGGAGGGCCTGAGGCGCGCGTGGGAGTCCTCAGCTCCCAGCCGCTGTGTGGGAAGCACAAACAGCGTGGCCGCCCTCTGGGCCGGCTGGGACCCCGGCGGCACAGCCCCCGTCTGCCCCCTGGCTGTATGTCTCCCTGTCCGCACCCCCTCTGCAGGGACCTGTCCTCAGAGCCGGGCTCTGCCCACCCCGGACCAGGGCTGTGCCCAGCCCACGGGGACTGGGGAAGACAAAGAGCAGGAATGAGCTTACAGCCTCATTGTTCCAGGGACAATGGGGGACAATGGCCTGGGAGCGGGAGGGGCTCCCACCGGCTCCCCCTTCTGTAACTGGAGCCTGGGTGCTGCCTGGGGCCCCCAAGGGAGGGGCAGGGAGCCCCTCGCCCGCACTGGGGGGCCGCCGCCCAGCCGCACTCACATGGCCCCGTTCACTACAACCAGCTGGCGGGTGAGGTAGATGGTGTCATCCTTGATGGTCAGCAGGATGTACTCGAGCCCGGGGCGCCCCCCTTCGCGGCCGGAGACCCGCTTCAGGTGCACCGCGAACTCTTTGTAGGGGCCCCTGCAGTCGGATGCGAAGTTGTAGTCGCACAGGCCGGGGAAGCGGAAGACGTCGCCGTCGAAGGTCTTGTAGTGGAAGTCGCCCCAAGTGCTGCAGACGCTGTGGCTGTGGTTCTGGGTCCTGCCCTCTGGGGGAGCAGGGGTGTGCGGAGTGAGCAGCCCGCGCCCCCGGGAGGCCTGTCCCGAGGCCCGCCCAGCAGCCGCCCTCCGAGTGCCCTCCGTGAGGCTGTCCTGCTGGAGTGGCCCCTGCTGGACCCTGGTCACCCTGCCCGGGGGGGTCTCAGCCTCCCAAAAGGACATCTCCAGCTGCCACACCCTCACGCCCCAGCCTGGCCTGGGATCTGCCAGGCAGGCAGTGGGGACAGAAGGGCTTTCCGGAAGCCCACGTACCCTGTCCGCCCAGCCCGGGGTCCCCTGCCCTGTCGTGGCCGGAGTCCGTGCACGCTCAGGTGGTGCCCACATCACATCCACATATTGGAGACCAGCTCCCCTCCGGGGGCTTTTTCCCCCAACCCGCGTCAGATGGAGACGTCCCCAGTTTTTCCTGGAACGACCCCTTCATCGTGTGTCCAACACCCCACTCTGCAGAAGGGCCGTCTTGGCCTCGGCCCTCCGAGGGTCCCTGACAGCTGGCCCCTCTTGGCTGCCCCTGCCTGCCCCACGCAGGTGTTTCCAGAAGGCACTGCATTCCGGACACACGCTCTGGCCAGGAGATCGCTGTCGAAGGGATGGCGCGGACCCAAGACTACGTTCCTCCTTCCTTCCCTGCACTCGACGTCTGCAGGGCTTGGTGGGCAAGACCCTGACCCCTGTGGTACGCCCCAGCGTCTGGGCAGGGAGGGTCACGACTCCCAGGTAGAGCCTCTCCTGGGGGCCGCCCTGGTCTTCCCGTCGCCTCTCACCTCTCTGGAGCTCTGCAGCCCCGGGGGAGCTCAGGGCCAGGCCGACGGCCACCAGGAGGGCGAGCGGCAGCCCCATGGTGGCTCCGGAGGGCGGGAGGGAGAGCAAACTGGGCCAAGGGTCCGGGCCTTATATGGCCCAGCAGGAGCGGCAGAGGCGGGGAGAGCAGGGGAGGGGCGAGGGGAGGTGGGGCGTTTGCCAGTTTATCGAGAAAACAGGTGTGGGGGCTCCGGAGGGGCCCCTGGGAATATTGACTCAGGCTATCTGTGGGTTATCTTTTTATTGAGCCCTCAGTAAAGCCGCCCTCCTCAGGATGCCTCCGCACCCGGGCAGGCGCGGCCCCTCCCAGCCCCGGGCCACCCTCCCCGGTGTCCCCACAGGGCCAGGCTCGAACGGGGCGCCATCCCGATGGTGGCTCCGGACAGGACCCCTGCCCCATGTGAGCTCCTCTGTCCCACTCTGGTCCCACGAGGGGCCCCAGGCCCCCAAGCCAGGGGACGGGTGGGCACCTGGGAGGTCCCGGGGCTGCCCCGCCTCCGTGTGGACTCGGCTCCCTGGCTCGGGTCAGCAGGCGGCTCCACGTCCGGCCCCCCGGCCCCCCCGCCCCGCCCCCGCCCCGCACACCCTCTAATCCCCTCGTGTTCCCAGGCCAGGCCAGTCTCTGGAATTACCTGTAACTGGAACTTGGGAAGCCCAGCCAGGGGCCGCCTAACTGAAACACATCCTCCGGGGCCCGGGAGGCCTGGCGGGAAGCTGGAAGCAGACGTCCTCGCGGGGAGTGAGGCCCAGACGCCGCGCCAGGCTGGGGCCGCCCCTGCAGGACCAGAACGTCACCTTGTGAGAAGTAGTAGGCTCGGACGCCGATTATAACCTCGCGGTCCCCAGGCTTCGGGGCAAGCGGGGAGGGACTCGCGTCAACAATCAGCGAGACCCTGGGGACAGCGGATGCCGCAGGTGGGGGCGTGGGACACCCTGTCTCCCTGGCCCAGGCTCCCCTCTGAACCCAGCGGCACCGTGGCCGACCGTCTCACCTCCCGGTGGCCCTTCCACTGCGGACAGGACCTCCACGCCACAGTGAGAGCGTCTAAGGACGAGACGCTTCTCACACCACCTGACGACTCCTGGGGTCGCATCGAGGGCCGGGGTCGGACAGGGTAACCGGGAGCCCGCCCCTGCCAGGGGACCTGCGATGAAGCCCCTTCTCCCGTCTCAGTGTGACGCCAGCTGCAGGCCTGGAAACTGTCCTCATTCGGGAACCCAGGGACCCGGGCCCGAGCGTGTGGTCTGAGCCAGGAGCCACAGGGATTAGGAAACCAGAGCCGGAGGGGCCTGCCGGCCCATTATCCACTTCCCTGTGGGGCCAAACAGGCTGGCACCGAGCCCTGGGGAAACCCAAGGACAGGGGCCCCTCCCAGCCCCCGAGGCAGCGATTTTCCATGACAGGCTTCCTTGGCCCTGGTGGGATTCAGAGAAAATCCTGGCCCCGCAGTGGTCACCGGCCCAGCCCCTCCTGCCCTGAGCATTAGAGGCAGGAATCCTCCCCTGGGATTGAGAACATGGGGTCCTTCCCTGAGACTGAGAAGTTGGGGTTCTCTACCAAGATGGGGATGTGGAGTCCTCTACAGGGACTGAGAAGGTGAGAGTCCACTACTGGGGTCTGAAAAAGGCAGCCCTACGTGTCCTGTGTGGGGGGCAGCTGTGCTGACCTGAGGCCCAGAGGTCTGAGCCAAACCCTCCTGGCCCAGCTGCGGGGTCTCAGGTGGCACCCTGAGCAGCAGTGACATCAGGCCGCCAGGCACAGGACAGAGGCTCAGAGCACGTCGGGGGAAGGAGCCTGCAGAAGCAGGTGGTGAATGCATCAGGCCGGGGTGACCAGCGCCACCCCACTGCCCCTAGCAGAATCTGGGTCAGCTTCCCACGCTCAGCGCAACCCTCGCAGCCAGCTGGGCTTCCTCACTGTGGCCGTGGGGCGGCTCACAGGTGAGTCGGTGGGACACAGGCTCTGCTGCGTACGGGACGGAGATGCCCATACCGGGCCGCGGGCGCCTGGTACCGGCAACACAAACCCCCACCACCTCTACCGCGGGGACAGACGTGTGGAAGTGTCCCGTCTGCAGCTGGAGCGTGCTCTCCCCAGGGCCCCAGGGGGACACAGCCCGGCCCAGCGGCAGTGGGAGGTCATCGAGGAGACACTGACTGCCCATCCCCAACAGGTGGACCCCCAGCACAGGGCCGGGACACCTGGAGCCTCCCCGCCAGGCCCCACGCCCGGCAGTGTTTACCCTGACAAGACACCGTCCCTGAGGCTTGCGTGACCTCACCACAGGGAGACCACAAAGACGTCACGAAACAGCCTGAAGTGACTGTCCCACCGCTTTCTGTCCACAAACCTGACTCATCAGGAAGGGGGGCTGTGGGGGAGGGGCGGAAGAAGGAAGGAAGGCTGTGGAGGGACGAGGGAGCCTCACACCTGTCGGAGAGACCTGAAGGTAGCAGGTGTGTCCCCAGCCCACCAACACCCCGTTTTGAGTCACCTGGGGTGAAAGTTAATTTTATGTGTCAACAGGGCTAGGCCATGGTATCGTCGAAACGCCAGTCTAGATGCTGCCATGAAGGCAGGTTTTATATGCAAACGGATCAGCCTTCATGGTGTGGGTGGGCCGCACCCAAGCAGTTGAAGGCTGTCAGGAGGAAATAGTTCTGCTTCCAGGTGGCCTTCGGTCTGGAGCAGCAACATCAGCTCTTCCCCGATGTCCAGCCTGCAGCCCCCCACAATTCCTTCGAATGTCTGTCTCTCCCTCTCTCTCTCAGACCCTACGCCCAAGCCCAGCTCCACAGCTCTGGCCGAGCCTGGTCAGGCAGATGGAGAGTGCGCCCAGAGACATCATGGGTTTCATCCCATGGACACCCAGGGCGACTCCAGCCCCAGCCAGCCACGGGGACAGAGCCCCTGGCATGTGAGCGTCTGAGGACCCACGAGCAGGAAACAGCGCGCCGGCCGCGCCCATGTCTGCCCGTGTCCTCCCCAAGACATCAGAAGGGGGAACTCAAACCCCACCACGTGCCCACTACACGCACCTTCAAAGATTCTGAAAGATCTGGGGTGCGCAGGCCCAGGCCCCACAGCCGCCTTTGGGCAATCACCCCCACCTCGAGATCTGGTCCAAGCGTCATGCCCTTGCCCTGAGTCTTGTCCTCGCCACCCCAGCCAGAATGCGTCCCGCTGCTGGCCTTCCTGCTGTACGGGCCTTGAGGGCAGCTGCCTCTGTGGCCTCCTCCAGGGGCCATCTGGATGTGCTCAGTGGCTTTGCTTCTGGGGGGCTGAGTGGTGGTCGAGGGATGACGAGCGGACGGATGGACGGACGGACGGATGGACCGGTGGACGGACGGACGACTGAATGGTTGGATGGATGGATGGACGGACGCACGGACGGGAGGATGTGGGCAGTGAAGACACGGACGTGGGGACGGGTGGCTGGTAGGTGGGCTAAATGCGTGGTAAAGAAATGACATCCGGGCTGATGGCGGACGCCCTCCATAGCAGCCCGCAGAGCTCACGCGCCGCGAAGCCTGTCATCTACAGGCCGTGGCTGGGTGTTGAGCCGCCACGGCTCATCGAAGCCCCCACGGTTCTGGGAGGCTCGGGCTCACATTACTCCATCCTAGAGGTGAGGAAACCGAGGGTCGGGGAGGGTGAACCATCACCGTGAGCTCTCGAGCCAGAGAGCGGCGGAGCCATACGGTGGATCCCGGGACCGCCTCTGCCCTGAGCCCACGGTGTCCGCGGAGCGACAGAGCCGCGGCCACGTTTCGCAAAGGGCTGGCGGCGGCTCTTTGGAGAAAGCCGGTGTGAGTGACAGGAAATCAGATGTTCCGGGTGGTATCGGGTCCCTTGCGGAGCCCCCAAGGACAGCACCCTGCACCCCCCAGCCCCTAGGGAAGTCACTTCATGTATGTGCAATACAGCTGGATGGTCTGTCACACCCCCGCACGCACCCTGGGGTCCCCGACGTCCTCACTCGGTTTTCCTCAAGCGTGTGAAGTTGTGTGAGTCGGAGCGACCGCCGCGCCGACGCCCACTGCCTCGGCCTCCTCAGCCCTCCTCAGCCCTCCCTCAAGGCCGCCGCAACCCCTGGTGTTGTTCTACCGTCATTACAGTTGTGCCTTGAATATATTTTTATGATTACTTTCCAATCTCTAACTGCCTAAATAATTTTAGCATGTCATGTTCCTCTTAAAAATTACGGCTATGGTTTTGTGAGACACTCCCGATTTCTGCTCTGAAATTTTCAGAACAAAATTTCATCTAACAGCTGCAACTCAAAATATTTTAAAACGGCTTTTCTGAGATGTAGCTCATATGCACACACCGAGCCTGCCTAGGGTCCAGGCCGTGGGTTGGACATAAACACGCACCTGAGGCAGTCGCCGCAGTCAGGCGACCCTGCGTACGGCCGGTGACCCGTGAAAGACTCCGCGTGGCCCTTCCCGGCTCAAGAGGTACCTCCGACCTCTTTTCTGACGCTACAGGTTAGTTTGCCTCTCGCGGGAGAGGAAATCCAGCACACATTTAAGGAAGACCAAAGAGCCTGCTCGGACTTGGGCTGAGACCGCATTGTATCCACAACCGAGTTTGGGCAGAATCCGTCTTACGGACCCCGCGTCTTCCAACCCGCAGACGTGGTCTGGCTCTTCCCGGTTCATGCCTTTCATTTTTTCCAAGCAGCGTGTGGCGCTCAGCTGCAGGGGCCTTTCGCGTCCACTGTCAGATTTTTTTTCAGTATTTTATGTTTTACACACTTTTGAAAATGGGGTTTTTATTTCAGTGTTTGATTGTTGCCAGATTATAAAAATATAATTGATGTTTGTACATTTCTCTTATGCTACCTACAAGCTTGATAAACTCACCCACTAATTATAGCAGCTTTTTTGTAGATTCTAGGTTTCCTACGTAGAAGGTCATGACGTCATCTGTGAATAAGTCTTACTTCTTCCCTTGCCAGATGCTTCTCATTCCTTAATGTGCCCGCCGTGGTTTCCGGCACGCGTCGCCCAGACGAGGTGTGAGCCTGGGTCCCCGTCACGTTTCCACTTTCAGGGAAAAGCACTCGATCGTTAAGTACGATGTCAGCTGTGGCGGTTCATAAATGCCCTTTCACAGGAAAGTCTTTTCTACTTTGAGTTTGCTGAGAGTTTGTATAGGAATGGGTGTTGAATTTTGCTAAATGGGTTTTTCCAGCATCTCATGAGAGGGTTATATGGTTTTTGCTGTTTAGTCTGGTAATACGGTGACCTGCACAGACTTTGAATTCTCAGCAGCCTCGCCCTGCTGGAACAACACCCAGTTAGGCATGACTGTCACGTGGTTAGGTTTGATTTGCCGAATTTTAGTTCGGAATTTTTGCAACTATGTTCGTGAGGGACGTTGGTCTATGGTTTTGTTCTACTCCACGTCTCTGTGTGGGTTTTGGCATCAGGATAATTAATACAGCCTCAGAGAAAAGGGCAGGAAGTGTTCCTTCCTTTTTGATTTGTCTGGAAGAGCCTGGGCAGCACTGGTGTTATTCCTTCCCTAAATGTTCGATGGGTTTCACTAGTAAAGACGAGTCTGGGCCTAGAGCTTTATTTGTGGGAGGTTTTAAGTTTGTTTTCTCTTTCTTTAATATAAAGAGCTTTCCAAATTACTTCAGCTTGAGTGAGCTTTGATAAATTGTCTTTCAAGAAATCTCTCCGGGGCTGTCTGGGGGACTCAGTGGGTTTAGCCTCTGCCTTCGGCTCAGGTCATGGTCTCAGGGTCCTGGGATCGAGCCCCGCATTGGGTTCTGCTCGGCGGGGAGCCTGATTTCCCTCCCCTCTGCCTGCCTCTCTGCCTGCTTATGATCTCTGTCTGTCAAATAAATAAAATCTTAAAAAAAAAAAAAAGAAATCTCTCCATTTTGTTTCAGTTGCTACATTTACTGGCAGGAAGTTGTTCATAATGCTCCCTTCATCGTCATCCCAACGTCTGTGGGCTCTGTAGTGATGTCACCGCTTGTTCATAGTGTTCAGACTTCCTGTCTTCTCTGTTTCCTGTCAGTTTATCAATCTCATTGATCTTCTCAAAGAACCAGCGTTCCAATTCATTGACTTTCCTCTGGTGCTCCATTTTGTTTTCTGCTTCATCTGATCTGTGATCTTCTTTTCTGGGTTTAATGAACTCTCTTCTTTTCTGATTTCCCAAGGTGGAAGTCATGATGTCATTGAGGCAAGACCCTTCTCTCTTCCTCTCTGTTCTGTTTAGTCCTATGCATCCCCAAAATCCTGCTTTTGTGGCACCCACAAGTTGTGACTGTCACGTCACAACTGTGAAGCCCCTTCTCCCGGACGCTCGGTGTCTGGGGACCCGCCTGACCCCTCACCTTCTCTGTGGTCTCTCTCCAGCCATTGCAGCCTGGGCTGAACCAAAAATCCACCCTGTATCAATTACTGCCCCAACAGAAAAAGGAAACCATACTGGGTGTTTCAAACAGAGAGAATTGGTTACTCCGGTGCTGGAGGCTAGAAGAGCAAGGAAAAAGGGGTCCTGAGGCACTGACATTAGCAGCAGCAGAGAACAGCGTCCACACCCATGGCTGGGGGGTGGGCCACAGAAAGGGGCCCTGAGGGGTTTGGCATGGCTGGTGGTGGGGGTGCCCAAGAGAGCTGTGGCTGCAGGGGCTCTGGTGAAGCTGGAAACGGGAAGGAAATGCATTCCTGCTCCCCGCCCTTCAATGAGGGCTTCCAGAAGCCAGCTGGAAATACAGTTTGCAAAGTCCCAGCTACATGTATCAGTCAGCTATTGCTGCATAACAAAACACCCAACCCCAGTGGCTTCAAATAATACACACTGGGTAAATAGCTGATGGATGATGGATGGATGGATGGACGGACGGGTGGACGGACAGACAGGCGGATGGACGGACAGACGGATGGACAGACAGACAGATAAACGGATGGATGGACGGATGGATGGCGGATGGATGGACAGATGGACGAACGGATGGATGGACAGACAAATGGTCAGACGGATGTATGGAGGATGGATGGATGGACGAACAGATGGATGGATGGATGGATGGATGGATGGACGGATGGATGGACAGACAAATGGTCAGACGGATGTATGGAGGATGGATGGATGGACGAACAGATGGATGGATGGATGGATGGATGGACGGATGGATGGACAGATGGATGGACGGACAGATGGATGGATGGATGGAGAGATGGACCGACAGATGGAGATACATAGGTAACAGAAATAGGTAAGTGAATGACCATGTGTATGTAGTTAATATACATACATGTATTGTTCTAGAGTGGCCCACTGAGAGGACCTACACCCCCGGAGCAGCTGACCACACCCAGGACCCAGGTCTTGGTTTTTATTATTTTTATTTTTTATTTTAAGTAGCCTCCACACCCAACGTGGGTCTTCAACTCATGACCCTGAGATCAAGAGTCAAGCGCCCCTGGCTCTTGGTTTTTAAATACGATTCTCCAGTAGAAGGAAACAGGGCTCCTTGGAGGAGATGTTGAGCTTCTAGACAAGGAAATTATGAGATAAACCTGGAGTGTTCGTGGCGGCAGAAAATAAGGAAGTGTTCAAAAAATGATGGAGGAGCGTCAGAAGGGCCCAGGAAGCCACCGGGGGCCACACCCAAAGGCCGGAGCTGGAGCAATTTAAGCAAAACAATTAGTAGCTGTAAAACGAGATTATCACCTGGAGAATAAAACAAACATCAATGATCCCATTGCGATACAAATGACTAGACCAGTAAATGTGTGAGCAGGAACAGCTCACTCGTAGGGAGGGATCCCAACTCCAGCACCACACCCTGCGGGACGGATCGTGGCAGCATCTCCCGACCGGTCCTGCCATCAGCCGGCCCACGTCCAAAGAGAAACAACTTACAGATTCAAAGTAACTTCCTACAGATATTCATCTGTTAAAAAGTAGAAAAAAGGTAAATTAGTCAAGAAGTAGGAAAATGGTAAGAAGCAGAGGTGCTTGGGTGGCTCAGTCAGTTAAGCGGCTGCCTTGGGCTCAGGTCCTGATCTCGGAGGCCGTGGCGGGGTCCAAGTCTGCTTCTCCCGCTCCTTCTGCCTCTCCCTCCTGCTCATGCTCTCTCTCAAATAAAGACATAAAGCCTTTTGAAAAGAAAAATGGTCAGAAGTAGCAGAAGTGGCAGAGAGACCCGGCAGATGCCCCGTCACCCCCACGGGTATGGAGCCCCGAGAAGGGCACCTCGCTTCTGCAAAGCTTCCACTGGGCCCTGAGAAATCATCCACCAGACTCCAGCTTAGGGACGTTTTACAAGACGCCTGGCAGCACTGCTGCAAAGCGTCAAGGTCAGAGGGACAAGGAACGAACAAGGAGCTGCTGCCCAGCAAAAGAGCCGCGACCGCGAAAGGGCCCAGCGGACGCCGGAGCTGAGCGCCGCAGGCTGTCCTGCCTTATCAGACCGGCGCTTACGGGCGCGTGTGTCTCGCTGTCCGGCTGCCCTCACTGCTCCAAGAGGAAAGCACCGGCGGGAAGCTGGGGAGCCGAGAGGCACAAGGCTGTGAAGGAGATACTGCTGGGTCTACGGACGACGGGCCAACAGCAGCTCTGTGAGCAGGAAAAGCAAATCCATGCCCAGGGAAACTGTGGGGACCGACTGCTGGACAGGTACCTGGCCACCGGGGAGTGGCCTTGTGGTCAGCAGGGGGGCTGTGCGTTCCGCTGTACAGAGCCTGCAACCTGCCACGAGGGCCACTTTGTTCCTGGGCCACCAAGCGAGCCCCGGGGAGACTCGGGCGCTGGGCCCCTCGGACCCGGTCATCCCTCTGCCAACCACCGTGACCCCCATGGCAGGTGCTCACACGAGCCACCAAGGGCTCTGTCCACCTCCAGAGGCCCGTCCAGACCCCCACCGCGGACCTCCCAGCCCTGGGCTCATGACGCTGTGTTCCAGGGCCGGGACATTCAGCCGAATCCGCTTTGGCCGCTCTGGGAACCAGCGCAGAACCGGACGTCAGGCCACGCCGCAGTCCAGGTGGGCAGCGAGCAAAGCCCAGGCCGGAGCGCTGTCCTCGGGGAGCGCCCCGCCAGCGTCAGCAGCGTACCCGGCCGGCGCCCGTGCGGGCACACCCTGGGGGACGCTCCGACCCATGGGGGAGGGTCACCAGAGGCAAATCCTCCCCAACCCCCACCAAGGGACCATGAAGAAATAGTGTTCGCAGCTGCAGGGGCCGGCCCCAGCGTGAGTGACCCCCACGCCCCCACCAACCTGCTCAGGGCCGCGTCGGCACCGCACCCCCCCACCCCTGCAGATCCCTGAAAGACAGCACGGCTGGATTCTGTGCCTCAGACTCCGCTCTCAGGCAAGCTCCCTAGGGTCACACCCCCATGACCCCCGAGAACCAGGCCCCGGGCCTCGGCCAAGGGAACACAGAAGCCTGCAGGGACGTCCACGGCGAGGGACGCAGGCAGGGGCGCCACGGCGGCTACTGCCCTCGCGTGGTCTTCCCGGACCTCCAGGAGCCGCAGCCCACGTCTCCGCCTCCGCCCGTCAGAGCTCCCCCGGGCCCACAGCATGGTGGGCCGGGACCCCACTCCGGGGGCAGGAGGGCTCTGTCCCAGGGCGCCCCACGGGGACTGGGGGCGAGGCAGGGCCTGTCCTTCCAAAGCAGAGCAGAGGTCATAGCCTGGGCTCCCGCCAACAGCCAGGGCCCTGAGCTGCAACGCCCCCAGCTCTGAGCGGCTGGCTGGGACGTCGCCTGTCGGCCGCAGAGACCTGGAGCACGTCCGAGAGACCCGAGCCGTGACAGCTGCCTCCAGCAGAGGCAGATTCACAGAGGGGACTGTCACTCGGTGCTGGGAGGCTGAGGTGCCGAGAGGGACTCCAGGGTTTCATAAATGCAGGCTGTGAGCCCCGAGAACGGGGAGGCGGGGGTCACCAGGACACGGCGCTGAGACACCTGGGGCTCCCGGACACAGGCTGGTGTGTGCGGGGCCGGAAGGAGCAGGAGACCCCCGGCCCCCGGCCCCGCCGCTGCTCCCACGCTTCCCACAGCCTCCCCTCCACACCGGCCCTCCCCCCACTGACGCTCCCCCACCCTGCCCCCACCCCCACCCTGATGCAGCCCCCAACGTCCTCCAACGCATCCCCCCGAGCCCCTCAGCCCCTGCCCTGGCCAAGGATTCCCCCCAGGAAGCAGCTGGAAGGGGGTCTTGGAGGGGCCCCAAAGAGCGAGAGCAGAGGGGTGGCTGGGGGCTGAGAGGCAGGAGGAGACACGGGTCTGTTTGGGGAAGGGGGACTCATCGCCCCGCACGACACCCAGCACAGAGCCTGATCCCAGAGTCTTGGCCACACACTGGGCATGCGGCTCCGGCTCCGGCCGAGCGGTAAGAGCTGAGGCCGCAGGACTGGAGAGCCCCGACTGGAGAGCCCGGACCGGAGCACCGTCTGTGCGGCACCCGTCCCCGGGACCTGGAGCGTTCGCTGCGCCACCACAGGCCCTCCGCTCCGAGGGAAGGGGACGTGAGCAGGACCGTCCTGCGTCCGCCACAGCCCCCAGGCGGCTCCAACCCCCCATTACCGCCAGCCTGCCACAGCCGGGCCGGCAGGGAACAGGCGACGTCCCCTTCCTGCCACCGTGGCTCTCGGCCAGGGTGAAACTGTGACCTTCGGCGTGCTCATGCGGCGGAGCATGCTGAGAGTAACCCGGGGCCAGAAGCGTCTCAGCCGGCCCGGCCCGGCGCCGGACGGAGTCAGGGTGCCACCGGCTTAGTGCGGGGGACGCAGGATCTTTACGCACGTCCCAGTGTCCTGCAGTGGTTCACGGTGCCCCAAAAGACACGTCCACCTGGGGACCTCGAGGGTGACCTTATTTGGAACAAGGGTCTGAAGGACAGTGAGACGTGACCCCCCAGATTGACGGCCTAAATCAAACAAAGGCATCCCCACCAGAGCCCAGAAGAGACACAGAGACACAGGGATGACGGCCACGTGACCACGGCGGCAGAGGCTGCAGCAACGTGGCCACAAGCCCCGGGACCACCAGAAGCCGGCTGGGCGGGACAAACCCCCTGAGCTCCAGAACCGTGAGACGTACTTTCTGTTGTTCTCAGCTCCGGGGTCCGTGGGCCTGGGGGCCTGAGCTGGCCGGGAACGCGGCTTCCACACGCTGCCGTTTGAGTTCGCAAAAAACAAAGGCAACACTTTCACATTTTAAAATAGTGTTTATGAGAGTCTGATACCATGAGCAAGGCTCGTGCGGTAAAAATAAAGTGATCTTTAGGGGCGAGCGCCTCCCTGAGCAGGAAAGGGAAGGACACCGCGAGGAATGTCCCCTCCGAGCGCGGACAGAGACCAGCGCCTCGCCGGGCTCCCGCTGCCGCCCGACGCCCGCCCTCTGCAGCGGTCGCCGGGCTAGGACGGCGGAGCGGGAAGCGGGGGGAAGCAGGGGGCAGCGGGGGGGCAGGCCAAATTTAGGGGCGCAAATCTGCACCCACGGAGCAGGGAGCCCACGGTCCACGTGGCAAGCCTCGTGGCCAGTTGGTGGGACTAGGGACAGGGAGGCCCAGAGGCCTGAGGGGTTGACACCTGTGCCATCTATCGGGGAGCCTCTCGCCCACCCCGAGGGGGCCCGGACATGCCTGTCGCACCGTGACCGAGGGGACCCCCCATGCAGGCCTGCGGGCGTCCGAGGTCACTCTTCTCTGCAGGGGACGGCAGCCTCTGACCTGGAACGTAGACCCCGTGAGAGCAGCTGGATCCCGGGGGCAGGGGCCCGACAGGGCGCTCAGCCGCCGGCGCAAGCTGGACGTGGCCGGCGGGATAGACGGCCAAGAGCAGGCGGCAGGCGGCCCAGTCCGGCCGGCAGAGACCCGCGGGACGGCTGGTGGGTCTCGGCATTCCCAGCAGGGAAGTCGACCGGGGCCCCGGGATCCGTAGCCCACGTCTACGAGGGTGCAGCGAGCAAACCTCCCCCCGAGCCCCGCCCACAGAGACACACGGCCCCCCACCCCGCTCAGCTCCGAGGCTCCAGCCAGTTCATGGACCCCGACCCCTCGCATGGAGGGAGGACCCCGGGGCCCTGCTGGTCGCCGTCTCCCCGCCTTCCCCAAAGGGCCTGCAGCGTCGGCCAGGGTGACTGTGCCCCGGGGGGGGTGGCTTGCAGACTTCGGGGGCTGCGGGACCCTGCTCTGAACCGACCCCGATTCCCAGAGGCCTCGAACGTCCCTGTCCCCACCCGGCGGGGCGGAGCTGGTGCAGGCCGGGCCGTCCACGCAGCTCTAGCCCAGGACCACCTCACACGGGGACCAGGGGTCCCGACCCCACCCTGCAGCGGCCTCTCCAGCTCCAGGGGCACAATGGGACCCCAGCCTGTGCTGCCCTGAGCCTCACCAGCCTCGAGTGTCGAGGGGCCGTGACCAAACCCACGAGAAGACGCACCCCCAGGAAACACACAGGGAGTGACACGCAGCTCGGGCTGTCCAGCCTTCTGGCAAGGGCCATAAGCACTCTGGCCAGTGACCGAGTCAGGTCACAGACACACGCGGGCCCTGTAGCCCAGCGGGCTTCTATGCTCTCCAGCAGGACACCCACGTGTTTCCCAAACACCAGAGCTGCCAGCCCCCCACTGTCACTGTTCTCAGCAAATATTTCATGTGAAATTCATTTAGGAGCACCCACATGCCCAAGGGCCAGCGCAGGGGGACCCACAAAGGCTGTCCCAGCCCCATTACACCCCAGCGACGGCAGCACGATGGCCAGCCCACTGTGGAAGAGACTCTGCGTCTCCAGGAGGACAGGTGCCCGCCACCCTCCGGGGCAGAGAAACCTCGCCCGCCTTCCCGACTCGGCGCAGCCCAGACGGTGTGCCCCTCTGGTTCTGGGGCCTGCAGACCTTCAGCCAGGACCCCCCCTGCGGGTCGGGTGTTCGGGGGTGGCCGTGGTCACCTCCCAGACTCTGGCCCTGCCCCTGCCCCTCACATCACTCCCCCGGTCAGGGAAGCCTGCAACAGCAGGCGGGCACTGTTATCCCCATGTCCGGGGCCTGGGACTCGGGGCTCAGAGGGCAGGCGCCGGGGAGCCCTGTGTCCCCAAAGGCCTATCACTGGGGACCAGGATGGAACCTCAAGGGAGGAATTCCTAACACGTCTGAGCTGGTCACGTCCTCAGGCACAACATGGGCTTCTGCTCGGAGAAGTTACTGTGACTAATGAAGAGAATCAGGTACACGTCCCCGAGAAGGTGCAGAACGGAAACCCTGGGCAGCACTGCCTGCGGCGCTCTGCTCACGCGTCCCCGCTGCCCCAGTGCCGTCCAGGGCCGTCCTGGGCGCCTCTCCAACCTCCTGCCACGTCGGGGGCGTTCGAGCACCTCGTGGGGCCGCCGAGGGCAGGGCTGATGCAGACGCACCTCACAAAGCAAACACGGACCGAGGCAGGCGGGCTCCGGGCGAACCCACAGCCATAAAGTCCTGCTTCCGGCACTTCGGGCATCAGCTCAACGCAATCAAACAACACAATAAAGGACGACCATAAAGTCACAAATGTCAGCCCCGGAACCCATGTCCAGTGTCCAGCTCCCTGGGTTCCGGCCGGACAGGGAGGCCCGGGCCCACATCCCAGCCAGACGTCCAGGCCTCGGCTCTGACCCACGGACCCACCGGGCATTCCAGGGGCAGAAGGCCTCGGGGCTCCCCGATCCCTGGGTCAGTGCCCCCAAGACAGGTGTGTGGCTCAGCCCCTCTGCCTCTGACCAGACAGGAGCCAGGGATGGTCTCTCCAGGGAGGAGAAGGGCAGCAAGCCGAGGGCTCAGGAGCCGGGCAGCCTGAGACCCACCTCGGGCTCCGCGCCGTCCTCCCCAAGCCCCTCAGCCTCTGAGAATAGACTTGAAGCCGGAAGACTGTCACCTCACACCCACTGGGCTGCGTGTGACCAAACAACACAGAAGAGAAAATGACAAGTGTTAGCAGGGGTGTGGGCAGACTGAGCCCTCGTGCTCCACTGCTGGCAAGAAGAGGCAGGTGCTCTGGGACACTCTGAGGGGGCCCCCGGGGTAAAACACGGAGCTTCCGTGTGTCCCGCCACCAAGGGCTGCCCCAGAGAACCGAAAGCAGGGACACGTGTGGACACTTGCACGCCCGCGTTCACAGCCGCTGACCCACGGGAGCAGCCCCCACGTCCATCGATGGACGCGCGGGTACACATGGTCCATCCACAACACCAGCCTGTCCCTCGGTCCCACGGAGGGACACACAGACACCTGCCACAGCTGATGGACTTGGGGGACGTGGTGAGGAGTGAAATAGGCCAGACACAGAGGGACAAACACTGCAGGATCCCACCCAGATGGGGTCTCTGGAGTCTCCGGATTTGCAGGGACAGAGAGTGGACGGCGAGCGCCGGGGCCAGGGGAGGGAGGGGGTCGGTGTCTCACGGGGACAGAGTCTCCGTTTGGGAAGATGGAGAGTTCTGGAGACGGGTGGTGGGGACGGCCGCACAACAGTGTGAATGTGCTTCGTGCCCTGAGCCGTGGGCTTAGAGACAGGGAAGCCGGCACGTTTTATGTCCTGTGTATTTTACGACGACTGGAAACGAAGACTCTGCGAGTGGCCGCGCTGGGCGGCCGGGCTCGGGCCCTGAGGCCGCGTCGTTGGCTCGCTTGACAGGGGCGGGAGTCACCCCGTACTGACCAACCCACGTGGCCACGGCGGGGGGGCCCGTGTTTGCAGCCGTGGGTGCCTCTGCACGCGTGGCCGGCCCCTGTCTGCAGCCTGGGGCTGGGCCACGGGAGACTTGCCTGAAAACGCGTCTCGCGTGGGGCTCCACCCGCCTGACGCGGACGCTCCGACTCACCATGGCCACGACGCCGGCCCCTGTTCTCCTTGAAGCGACGGGGCCCCTCGTTCGTTTGGGGAGAAGGGCCGCCGGGACCCCGGGTCCGAGCAGCCACGGCACGGAGGCCGGGTTCTCCCGAGGGGCCAGGACGGCCGCGGCAGGAGAGCGCTGCCTGGGGCGGCCTGGCCGTGGGCCTCAGCTCGGGGCACGGCTGGGTGGAGAGAGATGAGGTGGTTGTTCCCCGGGACTTCGCACCGCCCCGGGCGCGCGTGGGGGGAAGGGGTGCGCCAAGCCTGGTCCTTGCAAAGGAGCCAAGAGACCCCCTCCCCAGGGTCGCTTTAGCACCAACGTGAGCCGGTGAATAAGGCACATTACTTCTCCGTCTTGTCGTGAAGAGAGTCCGGAGCTCACAGGCCCCCAGAGGGTCTCAGGGCCCTCCCGGAATCGCGGGCCTCGCTAGAGAGCGGCCAAGACCGCCCACATGGGGCGATATTATCAGAATCACCTGGTGAATGTGGACGCCCGGACGGGGTTGTGGGCTGGGGACAGCTCTGTGGCCCAGCCCCTCCAGGGGTCCCTCCAAAACCTGAAATAAATCACAATGGTCAATTCTGCCACAATGGGCCGCCGTCTTCCTCAACCCGAGACGAGGCCAGGCCACTCAGAGGGTGAGCACGGGTTCCCGCTCCCTGCTCAGGGCCAAGCCGGTAGCCGCTTGGGGGCACTGGACACACACAGCGTCTTCTCGGGGCCCCGGTTCCCTCCCTGGTCACTAGGCCCTGCTGGTGGGAGGGGCGGGCTCTGTGTCTGCCGCCCCCAGGTCCAGGGCTCAGGGACAGCCTGGCCTCCCACCGGCCCACCTGCCAGGGACCCAGCGAGGAGCCTGCCGGGGCTCAGACAGGCAAAGCCACCACGCTCCTTCGAAGGATAAACAAGGTGCCAGTTCCTGGGAAGCGCTGACAGCTGGGGGCCAGGCTGCGGCGAGAGCCGGCCGGGGTCTGTTGTCCACAGCACAGCCCCACCCTGTCCCAGTTTATGGCCAGGTCCTGTTGCGGGCACGGGTCCAGCGCCAACACCCTTCCTCCTCCTGGCATCGGCCGGAACCAACCTCGGCTCCGGGAACCTCGGCTCCTCGGCTTCTCACTCCCCTGACACGGAGGAAACGGGCAGTCGTCCCCTTGTCTGGACCCCAGAACCGGGCAGTGACACAGGGAGTGGACGAGGATGCGGCATCCCCAGCCCCACTCTGCGCACCTCCCCCGGAGTCCGAGCTGTCCTCTGGGCCAGGGCAGACATGCCGTGGGCATCCCAGACGCAGCCAGAGGGGGCCGGGGCTCACGGCCCGCATGTCTCACACTCACACTGGGGTCGCATTCTCAGCGGAGACCCACCTGCCTCCCCTGAGCCCCGTGTAACCAACCAGCTGTGGCTGCGGGCATAGATAGGACAAGAGTCTGCACAACTGGGGGGGTCAGCCCAGGGGGTTGGGGGCTTCCTGGAGAGAGGTTAGGCTGGCCCAGGGCTGGGTCTGTGGGCACGGGGTCCGGTGAGAGGCTTGGGAGCAGTCAGGGCAGGGCCAGGCTGGCTGAGGTGGGAGGGAAGGAGCTGGGTCAGGGAGCTGCGACCACGTCAGGAGCCCCATGTTAGCCACCAGACAGGGCAGGACGCGGTGCCACGCGGTGCCCTGGGAGGGCCTTCCCCGGTCCTGCGTCTGTCCCCAGGCGGGGGGACCCTGGCCACACCCAGCCCACCACTCCCTCCAGCGAGGGCCCAGGAGACCCGGCGGGGCCCTGCCCAGCCATGGCGGGGGAGAGTGGCCAGGCCGCCGTCCGCTGGGACCCACCTCTCCAGACCCAGGTAAGGTCCCTCAGAGTCATCTTCTCCCAGGTCCAGCATGGGCGGAGGGGGGGGCAGTGGCCACATTCCCTGGGCCCCCAACTCCTGCAGCAGCTCAGCCAGGTGCCCTAGGGGGACCCCAAACAGCCGGAAGCTGGGGAGGAAGAAGGAAGTGGGGGAGGGGAGGACCAGGGGCTGGGCCCAAGCCCCCAGGGCTGGAGGTGCCTGTTTCCGGGGCGTTTGGAGCCACAGACCCTCACTGGCCTCTTCGGAGCCCACCCACTGTTTGCTCTGGGGCCTTCCCCCGCTGCAGGCTCAGCATACAGCTGGTGTTTGATAAAAGCTCATGGTTGTTGATGGCAGAGGACAGTCCCTGTGCCCGTGTGGGTTGCCACTTCCTATCTCCATCTCTACCTGAGGTCAGCGAGGGCTCTTGGGGGGGCTCTTGCACACTGCCAGGGGACAGCAGGGTCCTGGGAGGCACAGGCCGCCCACAGCTGGGCTGCTGAGGACCAGGCCATGGGCCAGCGTCTCATCATCCCATGGGGGCCTCCGTGGAGGGGTCTGCCCATGAGGAAACAGGCAGTGACTTTGGGGCCCCCGAAAGGGGCCACCTGGGAAATGGGTACGTGTCTGGATGGGAGTTTGGGGGCCTCGGGCCAGACATGGCCCTCAGCTGCTGCCCCCAACAGCACCCCCAATCACAGTGACCACCAAGATGACTGGGCCTGAGGGGACCAGCCCGGACCAGGCTCCTGAAGGGCATGACCCAATGTCACCCGCTTCCCTGACGTGGTTCGTCCCCATCTGGGGTGCATGAGGAAACAGGCCAAGGTCCCACCAGGGGCAGAGCTGGACCAGGCAGGGTCCGCTGCCAGTGTTCCCAGGAGTGGGGGCGCCAGGGGGTCCCATCCTGAAAAGCCTTGTGGAGAGAGCCCTCCCCCTGGGGCCGGGGTGCCCGGGCCTGGGGTCTGGGGCCCACCACATTGGGCTGACGCGCCCCAAGACCACTGACCTCGGCCTCGGCTCTGACAGCACAGAGACTGACCACCAGGGTGCTTTAGGGGAAGAAGGGGGTACCTCAGATTTTGGAACCTGTGCACCATGACCTGGAGCCCCCACGAAGCCAGGAAGGCCGGCTGGGGAGGCAGAAACCAGCTCCACCCCTCCAAGTCCACCCCCATGTCCCTAGACTTGCCAGGTACTCGGTGAACAATGCAGAGTCTCGGGCCAGGCCCCAGACCACACCGCACTCTGCAGAAACCCGGATCCCCAAGGGGTCAGACAGCACACAAGGCAGCCCCCCAGACTCTCTCTCCTGGGGGCACAGGACGGTGGGTCTGGGGGCCACCAAAGCTTGTGGACATTTCCCAAGGGGCATAATCAGATCTGGGGGCGGGGAACAAAGCCCCAGGGGCAGGGGAGGGGCACCCCTGGGAGGTGAAGGGAAAGCAGAACGGGGTTGGGGTGGTGATGGGGCAGGGAGGGGTGTCCAGGAGACTGGATAGCACCCAACGTAGCAGAAGGATACGGGGGAAGACCCCGCCCGAGTCCTTGGGCACGGGTCCCCCAGGGACTGGAGGCTAGGTGACCTTCCTTTGATCTTCAGGAAACTGCTCCTACCTCCTGGGTCATCAAGCCACCCGGTCCTTGTGGGCAGCAGGGGTGGGAAGCAGCTGTCCAGTGTCTGGGGCCTTGAATATTTGCAGCAGGAGAGGGCTCTGAGTCCCTCGGGTGCAAACACTGGCCTCCGCCCCCCGAACCAAGCTGGGTCCAGCCGGATCCCTGAGCCAGGCCACTGGAAGTTTCCGCAGGAGGGCGGCCCATGAGGGTGCTGAAGCCACCAGCAGGTGGCGCCAGCACCAGCCCTGCGGGGGGGGGGGGGGGCGGGGGGGGGGGGGGGGCCCCGGGGGGGGGGGGCCGGCCCCGGCCGGGGGGGGGGGGGGGGGTGCGCGGGGGGCGTGGGGTCGCGAGATCGGCGAAATCACGAGATCAAGCAGGCGTGTGGGCCCCAGGGGCGTGGGAAGGGCGAGGCCTGAGTTCACGAGCGTGAGTGTGACAGTGCGTGGCCCCGCTGTCGGGACCCCCGCCCTCAGGGGTCAGGCAGGCCAGCAGCCTCACGTCCCTGGAACTGGGTTGGAGGACATCCCACTGTGACCTGATGCCCTCTGTCCTTGTGCAGTGTGGCTCCCGGGGGCGTCTTCCACCACTCTGGCCGCCTGCAGGCCCCACGGCCACAGGGACACGCAGGTCTGCGGCCTGCACGCAGGGTAGGTGTGTCCCCTGTCTGTCCGTGGGACAGTGGCTCCTTCTCCCTCTGCTGAATGGACAGTGATGGTCACTCGCAGCCCAGGGACCCATCGCTCTGAGAGTCACACTCGATGGGGACTCTGCCCCAGGAGGCCAGAGATCCCCTGCTCTGTCACGGCCCTGGACCCTCCTTGCCTGGTTCCTATCCCACGGAGGGCCACCGGCTTCCAAGCCTGGGCCACTGGGCTACGGTGACCGAGGCTCGAGGGAATTCCTGAGACTCGGCCTGAGGAGCAGCAACACCAGTCCTCGGAGGGGTTCCCAGGCCCCACCCAGAGGCCCCAGGGCTCAGCACAACTCCCAGAGGACCGTCAGGGCCCACCCTGGCAAAGCCGGGGCCGTCCGGGCAGTGGGTCCCTGGGGCAGGGGACGCATGATGAGTCCGAAGGCTGGTGAGGCTGGGGCATGCCCAGAATGACCACTGGGCTCCGGGGGAGGGAGGAGATGGAACCTGTCTGCACCTGCCGCACAGCCCCCCGCTCCCCATCGGTCAGCCGAGCCGCTCAAGCGCATACGGCCCGCCCCAGGGAAAGGGAGGCTATCTTCCCAGGAGGGGCCCAGCCAGCCTCAGCCACGCCACAGGCCGGGGAGCCACAATGGGACAGCTTCCGACAGCCCCATCTCCCTGAAGGAGAGGCCGTGGCCAGGGAGTGCAGCCAGCCAGGGACGGCCACTCCCAGGAGGGGACAGGGCCCCACGAAGCAGGGCCCACAGCTGGACCAGGGGCCAGGGTCCATGGTGGCCCAGCTACAGCAAGGGTGGGGGGCTCTGCCAGTGGCCACGTGCACAGGTCTCCCGGAAGCGGATGTGGCCTTTGATTACAGATTACAGAGGGGGCTGGGGGGGGAAGTCAGCGGAAAGCTCTCAAGGGGCAGCTGGGAGGGGCCTGCCTGCCTGTGGACGCAACACGGGGCCCGCACCAGAGGTGAGGTTCCTGGTGGAGGCCTGTCGATGCAGCACGGGGTCAGCCATCGGCGATGGGGCTCGTGGGGCTGCCTATGTACCCGGCATGGGGTCAGGGCTGGGGGTGGAGATCCTGGGGAGCCCAGAGAACACCGGCCTCAGACACGCGGGCAGCAGAGCCCGGCGAGAAGTGCAGGCTGCCCTGGTTAGCGGTCACAGGCACCCTTGTCCTATAGACTTCAAGGGCCCCAGGGAGGCTATGGGGCCCTGGGGGCTGGGGACTGACTCTGGCGTCCAGGCCCAGGCCCGGGGTCCCACATTTATCTCGGCGATCTCCAGGACGAGGTGAGGGAGAGGGAGACTCATATCCTGGGGGGGCCCCGGGGCAGGGCAGCCTGTGAGCAGCTCAGGAGGCCTGGGGGAGAAAGGCCTAGCTCAGGGGTACCCACAGCGCAGACGCCTCTCGGGCAAGGCAGAGGCCTGCATTTCCCCCAGCAACAGCCCAAAGGGCCTCCAGAAATGGGCTCCTCCTTCTGTGACAACAGCCTGCAACGGAGGGCAAGCCCAGAGGCCTTGGGAGGACTGGCCCACCCACCCGGTGCCTGGAAGATGAAAAAGCCGCACCACACAGCCGCCAGAACGGTCTCCAAAGAGCAGAGGAGCTCCTGCAGCGTGACCCCGCGACATGTCACTGAGCACAAAAGCCTATATCTGGTGCTTGGTCGTGCCCCCACATTCCTCAGGGGAGGTCCTGACCCCAGGACCTCAGATGGGACCTGACTTGGGAATAGGGTCCTTGCACGTGAGGTCTTTAGGGCACGCCCCTCATCTGATACGACTGCGTCCTTACGAGAAAGGGAAACTTGAACTGGGCTAGTTTGCAGGGAGAGGAAGGGTTGCCAGTGAGCGGAGGCAGAGGTGGCGTGCGGCTACAAACCAGCGAGCCCCGGGAAGCCTGGGCCACCAGCAGCCAGGGGAGGGACACCGCAGCAGGAACGAGCCCTGCCCACGCTGGGATGGGCCCCCAGGGCCCGGAAGGTGGACACTGCTGGAGTCGTGGCTACCCCAGGACAGTTGCACGGCCCACAGACCAGGTTCATGGCTTTGGACAAAGGGCGTGTCTATCTTCTTGTGGCCTTTCCGCGTCTTTCCACATTTTACTGAGTGACTCTCAATAAAAAAATGACTCTGCACAGTACAGTTTGTTTGTTTTTTTTTAATTTAAATTCCGTCTCATCAAGGACTTCCGTCTCCGGCAAGGAGAGCAGTAGAGCCTGGGTTCTCCTGCAGCCTGAGTCTGGAAGGTGGAACAGAGTGTGGGGAACAGTCGTGCAGAGGCTGGGACTCGGCAGTAAGAGCCGTCGTCCCAGGAGAGGGAGACCGCATGGAGGGCACCGGAGGAGCTCGACTGCCGCCCCGGACAACAGACGCGGGGTCCAGGCAGGAGGCCCTCCGACCCGCCGGGCAGGGCATGAAGTGGGGAAAGGGCTGCGTAGGGGGGTGCTGGGCGGGGGGCGGGGGGTTGGCTGGGTCCCGAAAAAGCCAGCAGGACACCAGCCGCCTGCTCCAGTCATCGGGGGACGTTCCCCGAGCCGGGGGAGCCAGCACGGAGGCCCGGCAGCACAAGGGGACGAGCTGAACCCCAGCGACGTCCCTCAAGACACAGAGCCAGGTTCACAGACCAACCTGGCGCGCCTCGTGTGCTCGTCTCGTGTGTAGCAACCGCGGCAGGTGGCTGTGCTGTGATGCGCACGAGGCCCCAGAGGGCACGAGGCCCCGGGCACAGGGGAGCAGCCCTCCGGGGTGGCTGTCGCCATGGCGGAGATGGTCGCAGGGGATGGGTGCGGGCCGAAGCCCACTCACTGGGACTCTTGCACCCAAGCGGGCTTCTGCAGCTGTTACAGTGGCTAGAGCTGCCGGACGTGCTCTCACCTGCCGGCAGGGAAGGCTCCCTCCCAGGCCTGTGGCTCCCACGATCTCTGGAAGCTTCCAGAGGATTGTGGGGTCCCTGGGACCCGGCTCTGAGCCTGGAGAAGGCCGAGAGCAGGGAGAGGGAGGGCCATCCTGCCTCGCTGCGTGGCTGGGAGAGGCCCACACCGCCCTGCATCCAGCCACCGGCCCCCAGGGCCTCTCTCGGCTCCTCCTGCACCTGGGGTCCGAGGCCCCAGAGGCCACCGCCCGCACACAGCAGATGTCAATGCCCCAAACCAGGCTCCGAGGGTGAGTCGGCTCCGTCCTCGTCACCCCCGCCTGTGCTCAGGGCCGGGGGACGGTCAGGATCCCTGAGCAGGGGAGCAGCCGGCTCCTCCAACCCCCGGCCGCGGGTCTGCTGTAGCAGGAGGGGGCCGCACGAGTGGCTGCTTGTCTCAGCACCTCCCCTGACGCCAGGTGGGTCTGGGGCCTCTGACCCCTGGGGGCCTCCCCCCGACCGGGCATTTCCGGGGCCTTGGCCGTCCAGTCCCATGTGTGGTGGGGCCCACGGCAGCCGCCCCTTACGGGCAGCCAGCGGTCACGGGTACTTGCTCGACACCCCCCTGCTGTCAGCGGGACAGCATGGCCCCCAGGCGGCAGGTCCAGGCCCTGAGGCTCCCCCGGGCCGGCCCAGAGGTCCACCTGGCCCCACAGAGAGTTCCAAGCTCTCCTCAAGCAGCCACGTAGAACGGCTGTGGCCAGGGGAGCGCCGGCCCACTCCTCGTCCATCTGGAGGCCTCAGGGGGCCAGTGCAGCCCACCGTGTCTGAATCAGAGTGTCACCCCTTTGTGCAGAGCCCCTGGGTTTACCCATTTCTCCCAGCTCACTCTGGCCAGGATCGTCTCTGGCCTGGCCCCCGCCCTCTCACCAATGTTCCCACACGGCACAAACACTCCCAGGTCTGGGGAGCCTCTCCCTACCTTGGCCCTGGGGGCTCCCCTCCCCTATGCTCCATCACCACGGGGTCATGTGCACCCCGGCCCTGCCCTGGCGGCCACCAGCACCAGGCCACCTGCTCCCGGGGTCACACGGACAGCGGCCTGGGTCTCCCCACCCTGCAGAGCCCCTCACCGGCCGCCTCGGTGGCAATGCGCACTCGCAACCTGGGAGGCAGAGGCAGCGCAGAGCACGCCCCGGCCCGGCTAGGGTGGCTCCTCACCCCGCCGGCCACGGGCCCAAACCCCGAATCCTGCCTTACCAACCTTATCTGTTTTCCGCTCGACATCCACTGGCACGGAGAGGCAGGTAGCACTGAGCCAAGGCCGGAGGGCCGCTGGGGGCCAACCAGCGGCTGGTGGCCCGCCACCGTGGCCGCTCCCGGCTGGCCCCCAGCTGAGGGACAGCTGTTAAGCCACAGCTGCCGGGCGCTCGGGGGAGTGAGCCAGTGACGGATGGGGAGAGCCGCACAGGGTCCCCCAACAGAGGGCTGGGTACTCTGAGGAGCCCTGACCACAGGTGGGAGACATCAAGGGGTCCGGCGTGGGTGCCCCTGCCCGCTGCCCCCCCAAGCCCGGCCCTGGTGGAAGAGGAGGGTCGTCCAGCCCCCAGCCTGCTCTCCCAGCACCGCCGGCTCGAGCTGCCCTGGAGCTCCTCCAGCCGAGCCTCAGCCCAGGGTCAGGCCCAGCAAAGGAACGGAAAGTCAGGAGCCTGGGAGAGGCCATACAGGGCACTCACCACCCTGTTCCGGAACACGGTTCCACCAGGCCTGCGGCCACCAGCCAGTAGCTCGGGCGACAGTTTCCCCTGCCGGGGACTCCCTGACCTGCCCTCCAGGCCCAGAGGCCTCCACGACTGCCTCCTGCAGACCCAGACACGACGTCTGTCCACCTGATGGCCACACAGTGGGGCCGCAGGCATCGGTGTTCAGACTGCCCCACCAGAGGCCAGGGCTGGGCAACAGCCACCCCAAACCCAGGTCCAAGGGCAGGAAGAGGCTGAGCGTGCAGACGAAGCCGGCTCAGTCGTGGGAGGGCAGCAGGGTGACCTGGGTTTCGAGAATGACACTTGGGAGGAAAAAGAAGGAAGGGCACCTGCTGGGACCTGCTGGAACCCCAGCTGCCCCCGGATCTTGGGGTGAAGGCGGAGCCGGGGTAGACACATGACTCTCATTGCAGGCCTGAGGTCCTGGTCTGCAGGTCCCCTCTAGACCCAGGGTCTCCTGGCCTCCACCATCTGTCCAAGCAGCGGGCACCGAGGGGCTGGGCCTGACCCCCAGGGGAGCCACAGGAGGGGTGCCCTGCCCCCAGCCCCTCAGTCTTGCCCGATGCCAGGGGTCTAGACGGCCCCGCTCTGCGCCCAGCAGTGGGGCATCTAGGGCCGCACACACCAGCCCGCCTCCGGACGCTGGCCCCCCACTCCCACAGGTAGTGGCAGCTCACCAGACAGGGGCACAGCTGTCACAAAGCCACCGCCTGGCTCCCACATGGAAATCCCTAACACACCCCAAAGCCATGGCTTTCAGTCCTTTGATGTGACAGGGATCGGGAGGCCAAGCCTTAGGGGGTGAAGCCATACCCACCCGTCCCCAAAGAACGTCACACTGACAGGTGGGGCCCAGAGGGCTTAGCCGACCACTGTGCACTCGGGATCCTCTGGAAACCGGAGTCCAGCAAACCCAGGGTCTTGGGGGCTCCCTGCCTGGGACGAGAGCCAGGCCCCAAGCTTGGGCAGGAGCTTTCTGGAAGCCAGAGTCCTCAGGTAGGCTCTCAATCCCACGCCAAGGTCAGGGCAAGGCTGCTGGGATAGCCACTGCCTCGGGGCCAGCACCCACCCTCTCCACTGAGCCCCGAAGCTGGAGACGGTGGGCAGGGCCCCAGAGCCTACACACTGGGTTAGGGGCTGGTGCTAGGCCCGCCCCAGTTCCCTGCACCACGTCAGCCGGGCCTGGGTCCAAGGGTGCGGCTCAGGGCCCGGCCATGCAGACCGAGGACGAGGGCAGGGGGTTTGTGCTGGGCTATGAGGCCGGACAATCACACACTTGTGCGGCTCGCGGGTTCCGCTGCCCAAGGCTGGCCAGCAGGAGGGGCCTCTGTCACCCCCACGGCCAGGGAACAATGGCCGCACACACACACTTATCTCACGCTGTTTGCCCAGCACACACGAGCCTCCCGGGGTGGCACCGGTGTACAGAAAGGGACATGGGGCCCACCGCCAAGGAGCCCCCGCCCCACCGGGATGGAGCCGGACCCGGGCATGGGCAATGCTGGAGGCCAAGGGCCGTCCGCTAACCGTGCACACGCAGCGTGACCAGCCCCGCGGTGACGGGCACTGGAACGCATAGTAACATTTTCCAGGAAACTCAGAGTCTCACGTACACACGTGCCCAGGCTTCTCTACTCCCGGCCGCGTGGGCAGCCCAGTCCCAGTCCCCACCCCTGCTGAGGCCAAGCCTGAGCCCCTTGAGCTGCTGGGGGGTGACACTGGGGACTCCAACATGGGAACCCCCGGCCTGCCACAAGCCCTGGCCCCTTCCCCAGAGTGTGCACGTGACCACAGTCCCCTGCCTCTGGTTCCATCCGTCCCTGCCCCCTGGCGCATCCCGAGGCAAGGGCACCCTCCAGGCCATGGGACACCTGGACACGTGGAGGACGGGAGGGGTCGAGGCACTGTGGGAGACGGGACGGCACACTCTGCGCAGGGCGCTGAGAGGGAGGTGCTAAGAGGGGCAGTCAGCGGGGAGGCAGCGAGTAGCCCGTGCCCAGGCCCTGTGGTCGGGTGCCTGTTGGGGGTGCTGGGGGGGACACCACTAGCAGGTAAAGCAGTTGGGGGACCAGCAAGGCCTGGGGCTCCCTCAGCCCTGGCCTCGGAACCGAGGAGCACAGCCTCAGCCGCCCACCTTAGGAGGGGCTTTAATCGGCGGGGAGGACCCCGGCAGCCCCAGGACATTTTCTCAGCGGGGTTCTGGCCTCTCTCCTTATCCTGCTCGCTCCAAGACCTGACACGTCTCCTCCCCCTGCCCCCCAACCTGGGTGCCACCCACCCAGCTCCCTGGCCAGGACTGAGGTTCAAGGAGGGCCCACCCCGCTCCCACCCGTGGTTCAGAGCTTCAGAAGCCCCCCGATGAGTGAGCTCTCCGAGGTCAGGGAGAGCACGAGGCGGCCCTACGGCCTGTGGACCGAGAGCCCAGGCTGTGTCCCCTGGCCCTCGCTGCCGTGACCCCAGCCAGCGGTGCCAGAGCATCCAAGACAGCGTCTCAGAACTGTGCCCTCCCCACCCACCTCTGCTTCCAGTGAAGTAGGGGACAGGAGCACCGAGTGCACCTGGGGACCTCCCATCCGCCTGGCCAGGGCTGGCCACCCGCTACGCGCCGTTCTTTGTCCAAACAAGGTTCTATCAAAACTAAAGTTTACAGGGCGCCTGCGTGGCTCAGTGGGTTAAGCCTCTGCCTTCGGCTCAGGTCAGGATCCCAGGGTCCTGGGATCGAGTCCCGCATCGGGCTCTCTGCTCAGTGGGGAGCCTGCTTCTCCCTCTGACTTCTCCTCGCTCATGCTCTCTCTCTCAAATAAATAGTGTTTAAAAAAAAAAAACCTAAAGTTTATTTAAGGTAAACACAGGGCATCTACTGTTCGTGGCTGGGGCTCTGGGGGGAGGGGGCCTGTGAGGCAGGGCGCAGCCTTCCCAGCCCGGGGGGTTCCTGCACCCCAAGTTTCCGTGGGGCCAAAACCTCAGGAAAGGGGGAACCCCTGGACCAGGGCCCCAAACTCCCACACGGGGTCCCAAAGAGGCTCCCACTTAGGGCCAGCCCGCCCCAGAGTCACCAGACCCACACCTGCTCCCCACCTGCAAGAGGATCCCACAAGATCTGAGACACTCACACCTGCTGACCTCAGCTCACTCTGACCATAACGCTCCCCGATCTTGACCTTCTTCCTGACCTCACCTTGACCGTGATCTTGACTTTGCCCTGATCATGTCTCTCATCCTGGGTTTCACCCTGACCCCTCATGATGCTGGCATGTGTCCTGCCCACTCCCTGCTCCCCGAGATTCTGTCCCCCAGGAACCATGTTCTTCTCCCGGGGGTGGCAGGCACACCCCTGCTCCCCCACCCAGGAGGTCGGCACCCTGAGGCTGGCACCCAGCCTCCACAGAGATGTCCTCCCAGACAGGACGCCAGCCCC
>NC_081557.1:667670-688013 GCF_022355385.1 Mustela nigripes | reverse complement strand
GAACACACGGGAGGGCCCAGGACCCCCACCGTTTTACGAGGTTCAGAGGGACCGCCCCTCCCAGCACCCACCGGGTCTTGCCCACAGAGCAGCATCCGCTCTCCCCCGCCCCCCAACCCACTGGTGCCTTCTGCTACCACCCCAGGCCCCAAGCATCCCCAAGCATGGGAGGCAGCCAGCCCCGAGGGGTCCCACGGTGGGCCAGGGAACAGCCCCTCCTCGCTGACGGCAGGCACCAAGCCCTCTGCGGCCTGCCCTCTGCGTCTTCTCTATTCTGCCCGAGAGCCCAGTAGGGCGTGTCTCTCCTGTCTCCACAGCGCTTCCCTAGTGCCCCTCCTCGGGGGCCCCAGAGCCTTGGCCCCCAAGCCTGCTCCCCAGCCTGGACCCAGCCACTGGGGCTTGGCTATGAACGGCTTAGCCGAGTGGGTTTCCCCTGGGCCTGCCCCACCCCTTCCCTCCCACAAAGCCTGTGGCTCTGAACACTCAGGACTTGGGCCGGGCCTGGGCCTGTCCCTCTGAGACCTGGACCCAGAAGCAGGACAAGAAGGGAGGCTCCTGGAAGCCTGCCGGGGTGGGGTACTGGTGTGGCAAGGGGCTGCAGCATGGCTGGGCCGTGGGGGTCCGGCTGTACCTGCGGTGGAAGGGGACGGCCAGAGTCCTACAGCGGAGGGGGACGGCCAGGGTCCGGCCACATATCTGCCAGCGCCCTTTGAGGACTGGTGGGCTCTGCCCCCTGAACCAGAGGCTCCGAAAGCATGAGTTCAGATGCAAGAGCCCTGGGGGACCTGGAGCTTGAGGCAGGTGGAGGGCAGAGCCCGCCGGCCAGGGCGGGCAGGGCAGCCAAGCGCCCAGGGGGAACAGCGCAAGCTCCGGCAGTCGCTGGCCTGTCCCGGGGCTGGGAAGGGCTGGAGGAGGCGGACCATGGGGCCAGGGACTCTGCACTTGTCCTGACATTCCGAGCGGGAGGTACAGAGTCCCTTGGCTGGTCCCTGGAGCGCCGCCACCGGCAGGGGCCTGGGCAGGGGCCGGCAGCGTTCTGACAGCCGGAGACACACAAGCGTGAGGCTGGTGCCTGGAAAGCCGGCAGAGGAGCCACTGCAAGTAGAGCAGTGAAGCCACTGGGGGCGGGCGGTGGAGGCCGCGGGAAGTGTCCTGGGGGTGGGTCGTGAGCTGAGGACGAGCAGAGACAGGGACCCACGTGGCGCACACGTGGGGGGGAGGGGCACAAGGGCAAGAGCACTGGCCCGCGGGAGCCTGTGTGCCGCCCGCCCCACCCGGGGACCCCCACTTGGCAGCCGGCTCTTTTCCCTGTTCCCTGACATCACCCAGAGACCCAAAAACACCGCCGAGCAGAGTGGGGAGCGGGCAGGGTCAGGACCCCCGAGGGCCGGGTGGGAGTCACGGCCGAACCGGGGGCCCCGCGCAGGTCTGCAGGGTGGGAGCGCCAGGACCACAGTGAGGCCGGGAGGAGGGGTAAGGAGACAGTGACCCACGGGCAAGTACTCCCCTCTCCGGCCGCCCTCGCGTCACCAGTGAAGTCATGATTCCCGCCTCTGCAGTCACAGGACTGACGCTGCCTGGCCATTTCTCTGGCAACGGTCATCTCGCTCCCAGGACTGTCTAGGAAGGAGGAAGCAGTTAAGCAGCCACTTTCAGAGCCCGACAGAGGGAGACATCCACGGGGGAGGCTCAGACCTCATCCTGGGAACTCGGGGGTGGGGTGCAGCCAGACAGGACAGCTTGGACAGCCGCACGCCAACCCCAGCCCTGTGCTGGCAGGTGGCGGCACACCTTTCCCCAGGTCTCCCGTGGCCTCTTGCTCAAAGCCCGCCAGGCCCCTCCCCGAGCAGGGCCCCTCCCACCTGCGGTCCACAAGAACCACAGACCCCTGGAGCCCGGGCTGTCGAGGCTGCCGGTCTGTCCTACGTGGGCGGGGGGCGGGGGTGGGGGGCAGGAGGGGCCGCTCTGTGTCACAGCCAGTTGTGCTTGGGCCGGCAGAGTAGGGCGCGCAGCGGGCCCAGGGCTCCTCCCCCAACTCCACCCAGAGGACTGGCCATGGGGAGAAAGGCTCACCCTCTCCCCCGCCGCCCAGGGGTCTCCCACCCCTCCACCAGCAATTGCCGACCCTTCCCCCTCCCCAGGCCCCAAAGCCCTGCCATTCTGGGCTCGCAGATGGGCCCAGCTCTCCACAGCTGAGGCGCTGAACCCAGCCAGTGAGAGGGCGAAGAGCACAGCCGGAGCCGGGTCAGCCCCACGGCCAACACCGCCCTCCCCACCCCTTGGCTCCGGGCCCACACGCTGCACACCGCGGGCAGGGCAGAAGCAGGCGGTCCCAGCGCTGACCACAGCCCCTGTCCACACAGGTCTAAACAAAACGTCCTCTGTGCGCCCAGACCTCCGGAGGCTGCAGGACACCCCACCCACAGGTGAGGGCCACAGGCAGCTTCCCGTCCTCCAGAGTCACGCAGAGCCCATGTGCCGCGGCCCTACCACGGAGTGGCCGTGGCTGGGGCTTTCCATGAGGCAACTCCAGCAGCTCCAGCAGCCCCTCGCCCAGAAGGAAAACTAGCCGGGCTTCCCGGAGGGTGGGGGGGCCCTGGGCAGGAGCCGAGCTGCCACAGGCATCCCACAGACCCCAGGCAGGGCAGTGGCTGAGCCCCTGTAAGGCCTGGGGGTGGGGAGCAGACCCCGCCTGCAACGGGGCTCGCCCTAGGGGAAGAGGCTGTTTCCCGCCCGACCCGGAGTGCCTGGGACTTGGGAAAGGAGCATGAACTCCCCAAGGGCCCAGCTCGTGGGGTGAGGACTCCCACACCTGCCCCACCAGCCGGCGGAGGGGGGGGGGACACAGGGCTCCAAGACGCTGCCCACGATCTCCACAGCTCCAGACAAGGGCTGGTGCTCCACCTGGGGGGCCGGCCACTTCTCCACGTTCGACGGCCACGTGTATGACTTCCTGGGGACCTGCAACTATGTCTTTGCGGCCACCTGCGAGGACACGTCACCCACCTTCAGTGTCCAGCTACGGCGTGGGCCCAGCGGGAACATCTCCCGGATCATTGTGGAGCTGGGCACCTCCGCGGTCACCGTGCAGAAGGCGGTCATCTCCGTGAAGGATGTGGGGTAGGCCACGTGGCTGGGCTGGGAGGCTGGGAGCCAAGGGGGTGGCCCCTGACCACTGTGCCCCCGCAGGGTCGTCAGCCTACCCTACAGCAGCACCGGGCTCCAGATCACACCGTTCGGCCGGAGCGTGCAGCTGGTGGCCAAGCAGCTCGAGCTGGAGCTTGTGGTCATGTGGGGCCCAGGCAGTCACCTGCTGGTGAGAACACCGGCCGTCGGGGAGGCTGGGGTCCCGAGTCCGGCCGTGGGCCTGGGCTCCGACGGTGGCTCTGGGCACCTTGCTGGGCAAGTTCCCGGGGCACTCTGACAGCACTGCCCGCCCGCCCACAGGTGCTGGTAGAGAAGCGGCACATGGGCAAGCTGTGTGGTCTCTGTGGGGACTTCAATGGCAAGCGGACGGACGAGTTCCTGAGCGAGGAAGGTAGGTGGGGGCCGGGCCCTGAGCCCCCACGGCCCCGGCCGCGGTGCTGACCGCACCCAACCCCTCCCCAGGCAAACCGCTGGAACCCCACACGTATGCCGCCCTCCAGAGGCTGGACGACCCCAACGAGATCTGCACCTCCACGCCGGTCCCCAGGCCCCAGGCCCCACAGGCAGAGCACGTACGTCAGGCCGCAGGGGCCCCTGAGCCACGGGTGGCGGCGGGGGGGGGGGAGGCGGGGGGACGGGGAGGCCGGTGCTTATGGCTGGCCCCCAGGGTGGGGCAGGGTCTCCCGCCGGCATGGGAGGCGGCCCCGACCCCCGTGACCCCGCGTGGTCCTCTGGCCAGGCCCAGACTTGCGCCCAGCTGCTGACCCAGGTGGCCCCCGAGTGCAGCGTGCCCAAAGAGCCTTTCGTGCGGAGCTGCCAGGCGGACATGGCCGAGTGCGCGCCGCGGGGCCGGCGGGACTGCGCCTGTGCCTCGCTGTCCGAGTACTCACGCCGCTGCAGCATGGCCGGCCAGCCCGTCAGCCACTGGCGGCGCCCCGGCCTCTGCTGTGAGTCCTGGGGCCGGCGGCGGGGAGGGCCGGGAACCTTGCCTGGGAGCTGGAAGGAGACTGGGGAGGGGGCAGGGCAGGCGGCCGGGGGCCCTGCCCCCCGCCCCCGCCCCCCGCCCAGGGCCCTGTCTCAGAGCCCCTGTATGTCTACAGCCGTGGGCCCGTGCCCGGCCAACCAGGTGTACCAGGAGTGCGGCGCAGCCTGCGCCAGGACCTGCTCCAACCCACAGCACACCTGCTCTAGCTTCTGCACCTTCGGCTGCTTCTGTCCTGAAGGTCAGGGCAACCGCAGCCCCGGGACCCCTCGGAACTCACCTAGAGACAGAGGGGAGGCCCCGACCCAACTCCCAACACGTCAGAGCCAGGCCCGACTCTCCCCAGGGGAGGGAAGGCCCTGCAGCAGGGCAGAGATGGGTGGCCCTGGAAGACGTGGGACTTGACCCAACTAGGGGCAGCGTGTGGGTCTGGGCACAGTGGCTCGGGGGCGTGAAGCTCAAGGGCCGGGGCTGGTGGGAGAGCACCGAGCCACGGGCCCAGGAAACCTGTGTCCTACAGGTATGGTTCTGGATGACGTCTCCAAAAACCATACCTGCGTGCCGGTTGCCCAGTGTCCCTGCATGCTCCACGGCGTGGCCCACGCCCCCGGGGAAGTGGTGACAGACGCCTGCCGGACGTGGTAAGGGCAAAGGCAGGAGGGAGCGAGGGGCCACGGGGGGTCCTGGGCACCCTCGGCCCAGCAGCGTCTGGGGGTGCCATCTGGGTAAGCCAGTCCCCGCCTGCAGCCGCTGCTCCCTGGGCCACTGGGTGTGCACAGAGCGGCCCTGCCCTGGGCGCTGCTCCCTGGAAGGCAGCTCCTTCGTCACCACATTCGACGCCCGGCCGTATCGCTTCCACGGCGCCTGCACCTACATCCTCCTCCAGGTGGGACATGTGGCTCCCGGGGTGGGGGGAGGTCACGAGAAGCACCCCCAGACCCCTGGACTAAGCCTCACCACCCCCCTCCAGAGCCCACAGCTCCCTGATGGGGGCTCCCTCGTGGCCTCGTACGACAAGTCTGGATACTCTCACTCCGAGACCGCCCTAGCCGCCGTCATCTACATGTCCGGAGAAGTAAGGCCACCCCGCCACGCCGCCTCGGGCCCCTCCCCACTGTGTCCCGCCGGGCCGGCAGGAGGGGAGGCCTCCCCCTGTTCTCGGCACCCCCGTGACTCAAGCCACCCTCTCTCTAGGACAAAATCGTGATTTCTCGGGACGAGGTCCTCACCAACAGCGGGAACACCAAGTGGCTACCGTACAAGACTCGTACGTCCTCAGCCCCTGCCCAGCACCTACGACCTCACTGGGCCGGGCCCCAAAGCAGCCTGCTTCCTAAGCCCCTCTCCCCCCAGGCAACATCACGGTCTTCAGGCAGACGTCCACCCACCTCCAGATGACCACCACCTTCGGGCTGGAGCTCGTGGTGCAGCTGGAGCCCGTGTTCCAGGCGTATGTCACTGTCGGGCCCCAGTTCAGAGGCCAGACCAGAGGTGAGCCCCTCCCCGTCCCTGCCCAGCGTGGCCACAGCACAGAAAGAGCCCAACAGAGTCCTTCACCTCCAGCACTCATGACCGCAGACTGGCCCTCGGAGGGGCCAGTGACAGCCTTGTGTCCCAGGCATGGTGACGGGAAGACAGGGGCTTCGGAGTACAGGGTGGGGCAGGAGTGCAGGCCGGCCCCCTCACGGCCCGGCCGATATAGGGCTCTGTGGCACCTTCAACGGGGACACGACGGATGACTTCATGACCAGCACGGGCATCGTGGAGGGCACCGCCCCGCTCTTCGTGGACTCTTGGCGGACAGGGAACTGCCCAGCCTCGCTGGAGCGCGAGATAGACCCCTGCTCCATGAGCCAGCTCAACAGTGAGTGCTGGGCCCTGGGAGGCCTGCGGGTGGGCGTGAGGCCCGGGCCAGGCACGCGAGACACCCACGCCACCCCCGTCCCCGCAGAGGTGTGTGCAGAGACCCACTGCTCAGTGCTGGTGAGGGATGGCACCGTGTTCCAGAGCTGCCACGCCACCGTGAACCCCAGGCCCTTCTACAAGGTGGGCAGGGCCCGCGGGCCAGGGAGGGCTCCGGGGGGCGGGCAGCGGGGGCTGGGGGCCGGACACCCGGCTACCATGCCGTGTCCACCACAGAGGTGCGTGTACCAGGCCTGCAACTACGAGGAGACCCTCCCCCACGTGTGCGCCGCCCTGAGTGACTACGCCCGCGCATGTGCCACCCACGGCCGCCTCCTGCGGGGCTGGAGGGACAGCGTCAACTGCAGTGCGTGCCGGAGGGTGCGGGGTTGGCGCGGGCGCGAGCGGACACCCGCCCGGCCCCACCCAGCACCCCGAGGGCCTGACCCCCAGTCCCCCCACAGCCACCCCCTGCACGGGCAACCAGACATTTGGCGACAACATCAGGGCCTGCGGCCGTACATGCCTATCACTGTCGGACCACACGGCCGAGTGCCACCCGAGCGCCGTGCCCATGGACGGCTGCGCCTGCCCCGAGGGCACCTACCTCAACCACAAGGCCCAGTGTGTGCGCAAGGCCCAGTGCCCCTGCCTCCTGGACGGCAGCAAGCTCATCCCGGCGGACGAGTCCACCATGGTCAACGGCGCCATCTGGTGAGCGTGGGGCTCCCTGGGGGGCCGGCCCCCCGCCTGCAGCCCCCAGCCCGCGGCTGGCGCGCTCACACGGCCCCCTCTTGCAGCTACTGTGTCAACGGCAGGCTGAGCTGCCCCGGGCGCCCACAACTGCTCCTGGGTATGTAGCTGCCCTGAGGCCAGGGGCCTGGACTGCCCGGTGCGGTGGTCCCTCCGAGCCCCGAGCCCCAGCTCTGCCCCCTCCCTGCAGCGACCTGCTCGGCCCCTAAGACCTTCCAGTCCTGTGACGAGTCATCAGAGAGAACATTTGGGGCAGCCTGTGCCCCCACGTGTCAGAGGCTGGCCACCGGCACCCCTTGCGTAAGGCCTGGGCTGAGTGAGGCACACGGTGCTTCCCAGAGAGTGCTCCCCGCTGGGTGGGATGGCCAGTTGGTCGTGGAGGCCGCCCCCAGGGCCTCTCCCTGGAGAGATTTTCACAAACTCCCCAGGGAGGCCGGGCCCGCTGTCCCACTGTCCCCATCGCCCTGTGATGAGGGTGGCTGGTGCCCAAACGGGACTGAGAGGGTCAGAAGGGGCCCTGGCAGCCAGGAGCTGGAGGGGGCGTGTGCTTTTGTCAGGGAGCCCCTGAGGACTGTGGGCCAAGCCCCCACCGCCTGGAGAGGGGACAAAACAGCTCAGGAGTGACACAGAGGCACCAGAACGTGCCTCATGGCCCCGCTAAGAGTGAGGCCTGGAGCAGGGGGCACGCAGGGAACAGACCGGGGGGAGCCCTAAGGGTCTCAGAGGGGCCCGGGGAGAGGGCGGCCGTCGGCAAAGCCACCCTCCCAGGCCACTGACCCCACCCTGCAGGTACCCACCAAGTGTGAGCCTGGCTGCGTCTGTGCCCAGGGGCTCTACGAGAACGCCACCGGGCACTGCGTACCCCCGGAGGAATGTCCGTGCGAGTTTGCGGGGGTCTCCTACCCCCGGGGCGCAGAGCTCCACACCGACTGTAAGACATGGTAAGCCACACCTGCCCGGAGCCCCTGGTGGCCTGGGCCTGTCCCTTGGGGCCCCAGCAAGGCCCTGGTCCAAGGGGAATGCATGTGCAGCCACCGACAGCCCCCTCCGTCCACAGCACCTGCTCCGGGGGCCAGTGGACGTGCTGGCAGAGTGCCCGCTGCCCCTCCACCTGCACACTCTACGGGGAGGGCCACGTGGTCACCTTCGACGGCCAGCGCTTCCTGTTCGATGGCAGCTGTGGGTACATCCTGGCCACGGTAAGGCCCGCCCAGGCCATGGGAGCAGGGGCCCAGGGGCCCGCAGGTGGGCCCCTCCTCAGCGCCCGTGTCCCCACAGGACGGCTGCGGGACCAACCACTCGCAGCCCAGCTTCACGGTCCTGACGGAGAATGTTGTGTGTGGAAAGTCGGGCGTCACCTGCTCCCGGGCCATCAAGATCTTCCTGGGGGTGAGTGGGCCGGGCACCCCAGCCCCCAGAGCCCCACGTCCCAGCCTCTGGGTGCCCCCAGATCACCCGTCCGCAGGGCAGGCAGCCGTGTCTCCTGGGGCTGGACAGCTGTGCGAAGGGAAGGTTTTCTCCCAGAAGCCTCACCCTCAGCCCTTGGTGCATTTTCCACCATTTTCTGGAACGTTCTGCCAACCCCAGTGTCTAGAGGACAGGCCCCCAGCAGAGAGCCGGCCCGGGCAGGCCTGGCCCACACGCTCCCTTACAGATGGGGTCCCCCTGCCTCAGAGAACTTGCGCAGGGGACGCTAAGCCTGGGGGCCAGGCAGCCGCGTGACCGCCCCGCCCCACAGGGTGTGTCCGTCGTGCTGGCGGACAGAAACTGCACGGTCCACGGGGAAGACCCGCACGTGCGGCTGCGGGTGGCCACCAGCCCCCTGAACCTGGTGCTGGACGTCGTCGTCGGCAGCAGCTACAACCTGACCCTCATCTGGAACAAACGCATGACCGTCTCCATCAGCGTCACGCGCGGCAGCCAGGTACTGGCGCCGCCCCGGGGCCCGGGTCCACCCACGGGCAGGGGCAGCACCCGGCCTGACGCCAGCACCCCCCCAGGGTGCCCTGTGCGGCCTGTGCGGCAACTACAACGGGAACATGAAAGACGACTTCGAGACGCGCAGCAACTATGTGGCATCCAGTGAGCTGGAGTTCGTGAATTCGTGGAAGGACAGCCCGCTGTGCGGGGACGCCGGCCTCGCGCTGGACCCCTGCAGCCTCAACGCCTTCCGCCGCAGCTGGGCAACGCGCAAGTGCGGCATCATCAACAGCCCTACCTTCGCCGCCTGCCACAGCCAGGTGTGCCCGGCCCCGTCCCCCGCTCCCGGCTTCCCCGTCCCCCCACTCCCCATGTCCCGGCGCCCGGCTCCCGAGCACCCAGCACCGGGCACAGGTGGCGCTGACAGCCAGCTCTCACAGGTGTACCATCTGCCCTACTACGAAGCCTGTGTGCGAGACGCGTGTGGCTGTGACACCAGCGGCGACTGTGAGTGCCTGTGTGACGCAGTGGCCGCGTATGCCAAGGCCTGCCTGGACAAAGGCGTGTGTGTGGACTGGAGGACCCCGGACTTCTGCCGTGAGTGCCCCCGCCCCTGTCCATAGGACCACACACTCTGGGGCAGGCACAGGTGCGGGTTCGGACCCCACGACCCGCGCACCGAGGGCCTGACAGGAGCCCCTTCTCCCAGCTGTCTACTGCGACTTCTACAACACGCACGCTCCGGGAGACGGCGGGTACCAGTACGACCAGGAGGCCGACTGCACGTGGCACTACCAGCCATGCCTCTGCCCCGGGTACCCACAGAGCGTCCCAGACACCAACACCGAAGGTACGGGCCAAGCAGGGAGCCCCTGCGCCCAGGCTTCGGGCACGGGCGGGGGCTGGGGGTGGACAGAGCGGAGGGACCAGGCCCGGGCAACGGGGGCGTCCCCATCACCTTCTGGACCCCTCCTCTCCAGGCTGCTACAACTGTTCCCAGCACGAGTATTTCGACCACGGCACGGGGACCTGCGTTCCGTGCAGTAAGCTCCGCGGGCCACCCAGCCCCCCCACCCACCGGCCTCCAGCAGGAGCCGCCAGCCCACACACACTTCCAGTCTCCTTCCTGGCAGCCCCTCTGCGGGGCTGTGCCCTGGGGTGCGGAGCTTCCTGGGAACCCCGGCAACCTGGGCCAGGGCAGCAGAAACAGGAAAGGCAACAGCCTCCACGCTCCGCCCCAGTCGCTAGCCACAGGGCAGACCCCCGCCTCCCCTGCACCAGCGGGCTGGGACGTGTGGGCACACAACCTGCTGGGGCCTCAGCACCAGGTCCCCCGGGCCGCTGCTGATGGGGGGACGGGGCCGGGAAAAGATGGGGGTGAAGACCAGGAGCAGGGGCCCGGCCCCCCATGGCAGCTCACCCCCGGGGTCCCCGGCCGGGCGAGGGGCAGCGCTCCTGACGGCTCCTCTTCTTGCAGCACCGCCGCCCAGCACGCCAAGGCCCAGCACAGGTGATTGCACACACTGGGTGCCACGGTGAAGCAGGCCTACGCCAGCCCTGCCCTGGCTCGGCGGGACAGCCCCCGGCCAGCCCAGGCTGCGTCCCTCGGGCACTGCGGGGCCCAGGGTCCTGGCCACCGACACTGCCGTTCCTGCGGCCCCAGCCATCGGGTGTGGGACAGGGCAGGGACGGAGTCTGGCCCGCCCCTGGGGCCGCTCTGCACGGAGCGGGCGGCAGAGGGGAAGGGGCCCCACACCTCCCCACAGACAGAACGCGCCATGAGCTCACTCGTGCCACAGAGCCCCCGTGCTTCGGACCAGGGCTTGGTTTCCGTGAAAGCCTTTTTCTGAGGATAACTGGTCACAGAATGGGACCGTTCTTTGCTGCCTGACACTAGTGAGAAAAAACATGTAGGACAGGTCACCTAGAGAACCCCTGGGAGCCCACCCTGTCCCACCCAGCAGAACCCCTTCCAGCAGCCCAGAAACCATAGGGGAACAGGCCATCTATTCTATTACCAATGGTGGGTGGACGGAGAGGCAGTGGCCCCGTGAGCGCAGGGTCCTGGAAAACAGCAGCGAGACCACTTGAGCCAGGGCGGCCGGGGGTGTCTGCGGGGGCAGCCACAACCCTCCCACAGCATACAGCAGTCAGGGGGGCAGGGAGCCCAGGTCCAGGGGGAAAGTGCACGAGCTCTGGAGGAATGTTCTGAGCACTGCTCCCTGCAGAGTCACCTCGAACCATCCCTGCCATCACTCTACGGCCCACGTCGGAACCAGCCCCAACGGTAACTCTCAAGTCCACGGCCACAGGACCCACGGTGACAGGGGCCACAACGAAGTCCACAGCATCCACACTCAGCTCAGTGACGCGATCGACAGCTCAGTCCACAGAGCACAGCACGGCTTTCCCACGGACCCCAGAAACTTCAGAGACCTCTACACTACCCCCACCGAGTAAGCACACCCTCATGCCTGTCCCCAGAAAGGGGCAGAAGCTCATATGCCTGCAACGCACCAAAGCTGTAGGGGCCGGCATGGCGCTGCATGGGCCACAATGGGCCAAAATGTGCGGTGCGCCACCAAGCCACAACCCCAAACTCACAGCACCAGCGACACGCCACCCAACTTCCCACGACCACAACGCCAGAGCCCCAACCCACCGCAACCACCGCATCCCACGTGACCACAGACCCAAAGTCATGCCACAGGTCACAATGCACCTAGAGCACACTTCCCACACCCTCAGAGAAGGCAACACAACCCCAGTCTTCCCAGGGCATTGAGAGAAACACACGTCCCAGGACAAAAAGGGGATGGCCAGGGGGACAAGCCCAACCCAACCCAAAGGAAGAACCTGAGAGTACGGAATGTCACAGGTGCCACTAAGGGCCACACAAAAGGGACCACAGTGAGCTCCTGACAACTATGCTGAAAGGAGTAACAAAAACAATTAAAAAAACCATTTAGAATGCGTGAACAGACACACTCCGAAAACTCCTGGACCATCACCATCGGGGATGTGAGCAGCCCGGGAGAGTAGGGCCATAGGCAGGCACAGGGGACAGGAAGCGCGGATCGCCACTGCGCATTCAGAAGCAACAGGACAAACTGACAAATAATGTTTCCCCAGCAGCCACGACTCACACGAGGACCCCAACCGCTCATGAGACTGCACGGACACAACACACAGAAGGAACGTCGTCACAGGAGAGCACGAGCAGCAACAATAGCAACCAAACGACCCCCACACAGCACTCGACACACACGGCCTTCAGGACCACACAAGGAGAAGCTACTCCAAGCAGGCCACACGGAGCCCTGACTTCACAATCCACATCCATGCCCCCCGTATCCAACAGCGCCCACACGACAGGTCCCCCCTCGGGGACGTCCTTCCGGACAACCACAGCTTTACCCACCCCATCGCGCCCCGAGACCACCCTCTCCACCCACGGGGCACCCTCTACCACGTCCTCCGTGACGCCCACGACCCACCTAATCATCACCCCAACGAACCCGGAGACCCCTACACCCCCCTCCACTTCTACCAGACCCACGGGCTCCTCGTCGCCTTCCCCACACGTCCCCATCACGGGCACACAGCCCACGCACACGAGCCTGCCACTCACTCAAACCACGCACACCCCGAACTCCGTCAGCACAGCCAAAACCTCCACGTCCTGGGAGACCTACCCTTCCGCACCCAACCACCATGAAACCTCTTCTGCCCCCAAGCCCACCGTCTCCCACCAACCAACGGCCACGGGAACCCTGAACACCGTGACTCACGACGCCACGGCCACGGCATCCACGAGCAAGCAACACACGCCACACACGTCTCATTCCACACTCACTCCCCCTGTCCCCAACAGCGCCCACACGACAGGTTCCCCCTCAGGGACTTCCTTCTGGACAACCACAGCCTTACCCACCCAAACGCACCCCGAGACCACCGTCTCCAGCCACGCTGCCCCCTCTACCACGTCCTCCGTGACGCCCACTACCCACCGACTCATCACACCAACGCACCCGGATATTCCTACACCCCCATACACCTCCACCAGGCCCATGGGCTCGTCATCTCTGTCCCAGCACACCTCCATCACAGGCACACAGCCCACGCACAAAACCCCGCCACTCACACGGACCACGCACACCCCAAACTCCGTCAGCACAACCAAAACCTCCACGTCCTGGGAGACCTACCCTTCCTTACCCAACAACCATGAAACCTCATCTGCCCCCAAGACCACTGTCTCCCACCAACCACCAGCCACGGGAACCGTGACATCCGTGACTCACACTGCCACGGCCACGGAGTCCACCAGCAAGCGACACACGCTGTATACGACGCAGAGTGCGTCTGCGCAAACGACGACTATCCCCAACAGCGCCCACATGACAGGTCCCCCCTCGGGGACTTCCTTCCGGACAACCACAGTCGTAGCCACCCCATCACGCCCGGAGACCACCGTGTCCACCCATGCTGCCCCCTCTGCCACGTCCTCCGTGACTCCCACTACCCACCGGCTCCTCACCACAACGCACCCGGAGACCCCTACTTCCCCCTCCACGGCCAGACCCACGGGCTCCTCGTCTCCGTCCCCACATGTCCCCATCACGGGCACACAGCCCACGCACATGACCCCGCCACTCACCCGGACCACGCACACCCCGAACTCCGTCAGCACAGCCAAAACCTCCACGTCCAGAGAGACCTACCCTTCCGCACCCAACCACCATGAAACCTCATCTGCCCCCAAGCCCACCGTCTCCCACCAACCAACGGCCACGGGAACCCTGACCTCCGTGACTCACACCTCCACGGCCACGGAGTCCACCAGCAAGCGACACACTCCGCACACGTCACACTCCACACAAACGACCTCTGTCCCCAACAGCACACACACGACAGGTCCACCCTCGGGGACTTCCTTCCAGACGACCACAGCCATACCCACCCCATCAGGCCCCAAAACCACCCTCTCCACCCACGGGGCACCCCCTACCACGTCCTCCGTGACGCCCACTACCCACCGACTCTTCAGCCCAACGCACCCGGAGACCCCTACTTCCCCCTCCACGGCCAGATCCACGGGCTCCTCATCTCCGTCCCCGCACGTGCCCATCACGCGCACACAGCCCACGCACACGAGCCCGCCGCCCACTCGGACCACGTACTACCCGAACTCCGTCAGCACAGCCAAAACCTCCACGTCGTGGGAGACCTACCCTTCCGTACCCAACCACCATGAAACCTCATCTGCCCCCAAGCCCACCGTCTCCCACCAACCACCGGCCACGGGAACACTGACCACTGTGACTCACACCGCCAAGGACACGGAGTCCACGAGCAAGCGTCACACACCAAACACATCTCATTCTACACCCACTCCCCCTGTCCCAAACACAGCCCACACGACAGGTCCCCCCTCAGGGACTTCCTTCCGGACGACGACAGCCTTACCCACCCCATCAGGCCCCGAGACCACCGTCTCCAGCCATGCTGCCCCCTCTACCACGTCCTCCGTGACGCCCACTACCCACCGACTCATCACCCTAACGCACCCGGATATCCCTACAACCCCCTCCACCTCTACCAGACCCACGGGCTTGTCATCTCTGTCCCAGCACACCTCCATCACAGGCACACAGCCCACGCACAAAACCCCACCACTCACTGGTACCACACACACCCCGAAACCCGTCAGCACAGCCAAAACCTCCACGTCCTGGGAGACCTACCCTTCCGCACCCAACAACCATGAAACCTCATCTGCCACCAAGCCCACTGTCTCCCACCAACCAACGGCCACGGGAACCGTGACGTCCGTGACTCACACTGCCACGGCCACGGAGTCCACCAGCAAGCGACACACTCCGCACACGTCTCACTCCACACAAACAACCCCTGTCTCCAACAGAACACACACGACAGGTCCCCCCTCGGGGACTTCCTTCCGGACGACCACAACCTTACCCACGCCATCGCGGCCCAAGACCACCGTGTCCACCCATGCTGCCCCCTCTGCCACGTCCTCCGTGACTCCCACTACCCACCGGCTCATCACCACAACGCACCCGGAGACCCCTACTTCCCCCTCCACGGCCAGACCCACGGGCTCCTCGTCTCCGTCCCCACATGTCCCCATCACGGGCACACAGCCCACGCACATGACCCCGCCACTCACCCGGACCACGCACACCCCGAACTCCGTCAGCACAGCCAAAACCTCCACGTCCAGAGAGACCTACCCTTCCGCACCCAACCACCATGAAACCTCATCTGCCCCCAAGCCCACCGTCTCCCACCAACCAACGGCCACAGGAACCCTGACCTCCGTGACTCACACCTCCACGGCCACGGAGTCCACCAGCAAGCGACACACTCCGCACACGTCACACTCCACACAAACGACCTCTGTCCCCAACAGCACACACACGACAGGTCCACCCTCGGGGACTTCCTTCCAGACGACCACAGCCATACCCACCCCATCAGGCCCCAAAACCACCCTCTCCACCCACGGGGCACCCCCTACCACGTCCTCCGTGACGCCCACTACCCACCGACTCCTCACCCCAACGCACCCGGAGACTCCAACATACGCCTCCACGGCCAGACCCACAGGCTCCTCATCTCCATCCCCACACGTCCCCATCACAGGCACACAGCCCACGCACACAATACCGCCACTGACTCGGACCACGCACACCCCAAACTCCGTCAGCACAGCCAAAACCTCCACGTCCTGGGAGACCTACCCTTCCGCACCCAACAACCATGAAACCTCATCTGCCACCAAGCCCACCGTCTCCCACCAACCACCAGCCACGGGAACCGTGACGTCCGTGACTCACACTGCCACGGCCACGGAGTCCACCAGCAAGCGACACACTCCGCACACGTCTCACTCCGCACAAACGACCCTTGTCCCCAACAGCACACACACGACAGGTCCACCCTCGGGGACTTCCTTCCGGACGACCACAGCCATACCCACCCCATCAGGCCCCAAAACCACCCTCTCCACCCACGGGGCACCCCCTACCACGTCCTCCGTGACGCCCACTACCCACCGACTCCTCAGCCCAATGCACCCGGAGACCCCTACTTCCCCCTCCACGGCCAGATCCACGGGCTCCTCGTCTGCGTCCCCGCACGTGCCCATCACGGGCACACAGCCCACGCACACGAGCCCGCCGCCCACTCGGACCACGTACTACCCGAACTCCGTCAGCACAGCCAAAACCTCCACGTCCTGGGAGACCTACCCTTCCGCACCCATCCACCATGAAACCTCATCTGCCCTCAAGCCCACCGTCTCCCACCAACCACCGGCCACGGGAACACTGACCACTGTGACTCACACCGCCAAGGCCACGGCATCCACGACCAAACAACACACACCACACACGTCTCATTCCACACCCACTCCCCCTGTCGCCAACAGCGCACACACGACCGGTCCCCCCTCAGGGACTTCTTTCCGGACAACCACAGTCATAGCCACCCCATCGCGCCCCGAGACCACCGTCTCCAGCCATGCTGCCCCCTCTACCACATCCTCCGTGACGCCCACTACCCACCGACTCATCACACCAACGCACCCGGAGACCCCTACTTCCCCCTCCACGGCCAGACCCACGGGCTCCTCATCTCTGTCCCCGCACGTCTCCATCACGCGCACACAGCCCACGCACATGACCCCGCCACTCACTGGGACCATGCACACCCCAAACTCCGTCAGCACAGCCAAAACCTCCACGTCCTGGGAGACCTACCCTTCCGCACCCAACAACCATGAAACCTCATCTGCCCCCAAGACCACTGTCTCCCACCAACCACCAGCCACGGGAACCGTGACGTCCGTGACTCACACCGCCACGGCCACGGAGTCCACCAGCAAGCGACACACTCCGCACACGTCTCACTCCGCACAAACGACCCTTGTCCCCAACAGCGCCCACACGACAGGTCCACCCTCGGGGACTTCTTTCCGGACGACCACAGCCATACCCACCCCATCAGGCCCCAAAACCACCCTCTCCACCCACGGGGCACCCACTACCACGTCCTCCGTGACGCCCACTACCCACCGACTCCTCAGCCCAACGCACCCGGAGACCCCTACTTCCCCCTCCACGGCCAGATCCACGGGCTCCTCGTCTGCGTCCCCGCACGTGCCCATCACGGGCACACAGCCCACACACACGAGCCCGCCGCCCACTCGGACCACGCACTACCCGAACTCCGTCAGCACAGCCAAAACCTCCACGTCGTGGGTGACCTACCCTTCCGCACCCAACCACCATGAAACCACATCTGCCCTCAAGCCCACCGTCTCCCACCAACCACCAGCCACGGGAACCCTGACCTCCGTGACTCACACCGCCAAGGACACGGAGTCCACGAGCAAGCGACACACGCCACACACGTCTCACTCCGCACAAACGACCCTTGTCCCCAACAGCGCCCACACGACAGGTCCACCCTCGGGGACTTCTTTCCGGACGACCACAGCCATACCCACCCCATCAGGCCCCAAAACCACCCTCTCCACCCACGGGGCACCCACTACCACGTCCTCCGTGACGCCCACTACCCACCGTCTCCTCAGCCCAACGCACCTGGAGACCTCTACTTCCCCCGCCACGGCAAGACCCACGGGCTCCTCGTCTCCATCCCCGCACGTGCCCATCACGGGCACACAGCCCACACACACGAGCCCGCCGCCCACTCGGACCACGTACTACCCGAACTCCGTCAGCACAGCCAAAACCTCCACATCCTGGGAGACCTACCCTTCCGCACCCATCCACCATGAAACCTCATCTGCCCTCAAGCCCACCGTCTCCCACCAACCACCGGCCACGGGAACACTGACCACTGTGACTCACACCGCCAAGGCCACGGCATCCACGACCAAACAACACACACCACACACGTCTCATTCCACACCCACTCCCCCTGTCGCCAACAGCGCACACACGACCGGTCCCCCCTCAGGGACTTCTTTCCGGACAACCACAGTCATAGCCACCCCATCGCGCCCCGAGACCACCGTCTCCAGCCATGCTGCCCCCTCTACCACATCCTCCGTGACGCCCACTACCCACCGACTCATCACACCAACGCACCCGGAGACCCCTACTTCCCCCTCCACGGCCAGACCCACGGGCTCCTCATCTCTGTCCCCGCACGTCTCCATCACGCGCACACAGCCCACGCACATGACCCCGCCACTCACTGGGACCATGCACACCCCAAACTCCGTCAGCACAGCCAAAACCTCCACGTCCTGGGAGACCTACCCTTCCGCACCCAACAACCATGAAACCTCATCCACCACCAAGCCCACCGTCTCCCACCAACCACCAGCCACGGAAACCCTGACCTCCGTGACTCACACCGCCACAGCCACGGAGTCCACCAGCAAGCGACACACTCCGCACACGTCTCACTCCGCACAAACGACCCTTGTCCCCAACAGCGCCCACACGACAGGTCCACCCTCGGGGACTTCTTTCCGGACGACCACAGCCATACCCACCCCATCAGGCCCCAAAACCACCCTCTCCACCCACGGGGCACCCACTACCACGTCCTCCGTGACGTCCACTACCCACCGACTCCTCAGCCCAACGCACCCGGAGACCCCTACTTCCCCCTCCACGGCCAGATCCACGGGCTCCTCGTCTGCGTCCCCGCACGTCCCCATCACGGGCACACAGCCCACGCACACGAGCCCGCCGCCCACTCGGACCACGCACTACCCTAACTCCGTCAGCACAGCCAAAACCTCCACGTCCTGGGAGACCTACCCTTCCGCACCCAACCACCATGAAACCTCATCTGCCCCCAAGCCCACCGTCTCCCACCAACCACCGGCCACGGGAACCCTGACCTCCGTGACTCACACCGCCAAGGACACGGAGTCCACGAGCAAGCGACACACGCCACACACGTCTCATTCCACACCCACTCCCCCTGTCACCAACAGCGCCCACACGACAGGTCCCCCCTCAGGGACTTCCTTACGGACAACCACAGTCTCAGCCACCCCATCGCGCCCCGAGACCACAGTCCTCACCCACGCTGCCTCCTCTACCACGTCCTCCGTGACGCCCACTACCCACCGACTCATCACCCCAACGCACCCGGAGACCCCTACTTCCCCCTCAACGGCCAAACCCACGGGCTCCTCATCTCTGTCCCCACCCGTCCCCATCACGGGCACACAGCCCACGCACATGACCCCGCCACTCACTGGGACCACACACACCCCAAACTCCGTCAGCACAGCTAAAACCTCCACGTCCTGGGAGACCTACCCTTCCGCACCCAACAACCATGAAACCTCATCTGCCACCAAGCCCACCGTCTCCCACCAACCACCAGCCACGGGAACCGTGACGTCCGTGACTCACACTGCCACGGCCACGGAGTCCACCAGCAAACGACACACGCCGCATACGACGCACTCCGCACAAACGACCCCTGTCCCAAACACAGCCCACACGACAGGACCCCCCTCGGGGACTTCCTTCAGGACCACAGTCTTACCCACCCCATCGACCCCCGAGACCACCGTCTCCACCCATGCTGCCCCCTCTACCATGTCTTCTGTAACTCCCACTACGCACCGACTCCTCACCCCAACCCACCCGGAGACCCCTAGACCCCCCTCCACCTCTACCAGACCCACGGGCTCGTCATCTCTGTCCCAGCACACCTCCATCACGGGCACACAGCCCACGCACAAAACCCCACCAATCACTGGTACCACACACACCCCGAAACCCATCAGCACAGCCAAAACCTCCACGTCCAGAGAGACCTACCCTTCCTTACCCAACAACCATAAAACCTCTTCTGCCACCAAGCCCACTGTCTCCCACCAACCACCAGCCACGGGAACCGTGACGTCCGTGACTCACACTGCCATGGCCACGGAGTCCACCAGCAAGCGACACACTCCGCACACGTCTCACTCCACACAAACGACACCTGCCCCCAACAGCACACACACGACACGTCCCCCCTCGAGGACTTCCTTCCAGACGACCACAGCCATACCCACCTCATCAGGCCCCAAAGCCACCCTCTCCACCCACGGGGCACCCCCTACCACGTCCTCCGTGACGCCCACTACCCACCGACTCCTCACCCCAACGCACCCGGAGACTCCGACATACGCCTCCACAGCCAGACACACGGGCTCCTCATCTCCGTCCCCACACGTCCCCATTACGGGCACACAGCCCACGCACACAACACCGCCACTGACTCGGACCACGCACACCCCAAACTCCGTCCGCACAGCCAAAACCTCTACATCCTGGGAGACCTACTCTTCCGCACCCATCCACCATGTAACCTCTTCTGCCCCCAAGCCCACCGTCTCCCACCAAACAATGGCCACGGAAACCCTGACCTCCGTGACTCACACCGCCACAGCCACGGAGTCCACCAGCAAGCGACACACTCCGCACACGTCTCACTCCGCACAAACGACCCTTGTCCCCAACAGCGCCCACACGACAGGTCCACCCTCGGGGACTTCTTTCCGGACGACCACAGCCATACCCACCCCATCAGGCCCCAAAACCACCCTCTCCACCCACGGGGCACCC
>NC_081557.1:614198-667660 GCF_022355385.1 Mustela nigripes | reverse complement strand
CCTACCACGTCCTCCGTGACGACCACTACCCACCGACTCATCACACCAACGCACCCGGAGACCCCTACTTCCCCCTCCACGGCCAGACCCACAGGCTCCTCATCTCTGTCCCCGCACGTCCCCATCACGGGCACACAGCCCACACACACGACCCTGCCACTCACTCGGACCACGCACTACCCGAACTCCGTCAGCACAGCCAAAACCTCCACATCCTGGGAGACCTACCCTTCCTTACCCAACAACCATGAAACCTCTTCTGCCACCAAGCCCACCGTCTCCCACCAACCACCAGCCACGGGAACCCTGACCTCCATGACTCACACCGCCAAGGACACGGAGTCTACCAGCAAGCGACACACTCCGCACACGTCTCACTCCGCACAAACGACCCCTTTCCCCTACAGCACACACACGACAGGTCCCCCCTCGGGGACTTCCTTCCGGACGACCACAGCCTTACCCACCCCATTGCACCCCGAGACCACCATCTCCACCCACGCTGCCCCCTCTACCACGTCCTCCGTGACTCCCACTACCCACCGACTCACCATGCCAACGCAGCAGGTGACCTCTAACTCCCCCTCCACGGCCAGACCCACGGGCTCGTCTCCGTCCGCACCGGCGACAGGCTCGAGCTCCCGTGGTCCCACTTTCAGCTCCTCACGCTCCCCAGGCACAGCGAGTGGAGTCTCCAGCTCTTCCTCTGCTTCCCCCCCAGACGCCTCCACTGCCCCACTGTCCGCGGTGCCTTCCCCGCCCACCCACGCCTTCTCCACCCCTGCTCGATCCTCCACGCCTCCTCCCGATCGGACTCCTGGCCCCCTGGGCAGCACCAACGTTGTACCTTCTTTGCCCAGGACCACACCCAGCCCCCCCATGTCCCACACCCTCTCCTCCCTGTCTACGACCTCCCAGTCTACGACCCTCACCACCCGAATCCCTCCATCCAGTCTCTTCTCATCCACCGTGGGGGTGACAGCCATCCCGACTTCTCCAGTCACGAACCTCACCACCGGACAACCCAGTAGCACTGGAGTTTCAATCACCGTGACCCTCGCCAGCTTGACCTCTGTCCACGGAAGCTCATCCCTCCATTCCACGGGGTCCTTGTCTCCTGGGGCACCATCCATTTCCTCTCAGGTGACAGCCACGTCCCGCTCTCCAGGTAAGGGGTAGGACTCTCGCCCACCTCACGACCTTGGTGCCCCGCATCTTCTGGCTCTGCATCCTCAGTCTGGAGAGCACAGTCGTGCCCTCCCGCAGAGTCCCTGCCTTTCCCTGTCCTCTCGCACTGCCCGATCCCCTTCTGGGCTGTGCTCCTGCCTCCTAGTCTGTTCCTCACTGTGCCGTACGTAGTCCCAGCCCGACGTGCGTGCCCCAGACAGGAGCTCCCTGGTCATCCTGCATGTGACCTGCTTTCTTCCCCTTGAAGCCTTCATTCTCCTGAGGCCAGCAGGCAGACAGCACACTAAGCTCAGACCTAAGGCCACAGTCATCCCTCGGAGCATCCCCATGTCCTCCGGGCGTCTGCGAAGGCCACATCCCCCAGCAGGCAGGGACTGCGCCATGCCTTCCTCTTCTGCGTGTCCCCAGTCCTTAGGACAGTTCTCACAGCCTCCCGTTAGCTGCCTCCTCCTCTCCCCACGTCTCTCTACACACCTCTCTTCAGACACTGCCATGTGGCCACAGTGGGTGCGTGGCCTCCCCTTGGGGCACCCTTTCCGTCACCTGAGCCTGCACGCCAGCCCCGTGCCTGGCCCACCCATGCCCTGCCATCGTCCCGGCCTCCGGGCGAGCCAGCTCACTCAGAAGCCCTCCACGGCTGCCCCTTCGGGAGCTCACAGGCGTTCAGGGGTGGCAGGGGTCCCGTCTCAGGTATCGCCCTGCCTGAGAAAACGGAGAGAGAAAAAGGAAGCGCCGTAACTACAAGTGTCCCCGCTGGACAGCACTGGCGGCAGGCAGGACGAGCAGCCGAGGCCTCCACCATTTTCCTGCCCCGCACCGTCCTCGAGAGACACCCCTCCCCTCCAGGTGCTCACTGCACTGTACTGTGGGTTCCCCCTCACACGTGCCCTGCCGTCCCCCAGGCAGGCCTGTCCATAGTGACGAACGTCCTCCTGGGAGACAGGCCAGGCACAGGCTGCCCGTGAGCAGACAGGGGTGCGGGAGCAGAAGCCGGAGACAGGGTCAGAGGACAGCTGAGGGCCACAGGGACCCGTGGAGACGGCCCTCCTCTCCCCTCCTCCAGCAGCCACGCAGGCCAACTGGGCAGTCTGCTCAGGAACGCCTTCACTGTGTCACTTCATCTCTCCACGGGCAGCTCCTAATGCCAGGCCGGCCGAGGCAGCTCGCCAAGCAGACCAAGGTCTCCAGCCGGGTGCACACCCCGCCCCTCCAAGAGCACAGACCCCAGCAGGGAGCTCCTGGGGCGCCATCCATCCCCCCCACGGATGTGCAGACCCTGCCCCCATCCCTCCGGCAGCCTCTGGCTCCAACAGGCCAGAGATGCCCACAGGCTGCTGCTGGACCACGAGAGGAGGGGCCTGAGGGTTGCTCACCAGAGCTCAGAAAACTCTTGACCTGGGGGGACTCCCAGGGTACCCAGGTCTCAGGAGGAACGCCCAAACGGAGAGCCCATCAGCGTCTGTTCCCATGCAGAGCTCTGAGGTCCGAGGTTAGCGCGGCGGGGACAAGGCGAGACCACCTGGGGCCACCAAGTGCAGGGGGCGGAGCCTGGGGAGGACCCACCGCAGCAGGAAGGGCTACTCGTCCCACGTGAGCAGCCGCACAGCTTTACCCAACTGAGCCACGTTCATCCCCCTTGCCAGGTCCTGTGCCCGGCGGCAGGTCTGTCAGCCCCACAGCCATGCCCTGGCCTGGCATCTGACCGCACCTCTCTCGTCCCCCAGGCGTCTGTGACGTGAAGGAGCTGCAGCAGGAGGTCACCTACCGAGGGTGCACTGCCAATGTGACAGTGACCCGCTGTGAGGGCTTCTGTGCCTCCTCGACGAGGTGAGTGCCGGTCCCGAGCAGCCTCCCCACAGGGCTGGGCCGGACACGCAGAGCCTGCCCCACCCAGGAGAAAGCTCCCCAGCAGTCAGGTCGCCCTGGCCAGCAGCCTCCCTCCATCACACCTGCGGAAGGCAAAGGCAGACCCCGGCCGACGGCCTCAGAGCCGGGGAGGGCGGCGAGGGCCAGGAAGGTAGGGCAGGCCCGAAGGCCCCTCCTGGGAACTTGGGACCCACCCTCCTCTCTGGAGTGGTCCGGGACGTCCAGGAGCACTCACTCCTGGGGCAGCGGCCCTGACCCAGGCTCCTGGCTCCTGCTTCATTGCAGCTTTGACATCCCCACGAACCAGCCGGAGACCCACTGCAGCTGCTGCGAACCCCTCGGCTCCTACCAGAAGCAGTTTGTGCTGCCCTGCCCGGACCCTGAAGCGCAGGGCCGGCAGCTGGTGCTCACCCTACAGATGTTCAGCAGCTGTGCATGCAGCCCACAGCACTGTGGGGGCTAGGGCACACGGCACCCCCGGCGTGAAGGCAAAGCAGCGCTCCCACCACCCACGCCCCCCTCCCGGCGCTGGCTTGCCGTGCCTGGCAGCCCCCCTCCTTCCACAAGGCAAGGCCTCAAAGCGCCCTGGCACGTGACTTCCCGGGGCAGCCGAGGGAAGGGGGCTGCCAGCAGGGGCCGCAGACCCTGACCAAGCCCAGCCAGCTGAACCACACTGGCGGCCTCCTGACCATCCCCGCAGATTGTCCACACAGCCTCCCCGACTTTGAAGAAGGCCTCTCGTCCCTCCCAGAACGGGTCCCTGGGAACAGCCAGAGCAGCAGGTACCTGGGTGGGGTAGCGAGAAAGGCCTCTCTAGAGGTAGGCCTGAGGAAGGGGCCACCGGCCCCACGCGTGCAGGACGCCTGCGCTGGGACGGGCAGAAAGAGGCAGGGGCGGCAGCGAGAAGAGGACCCCGGAGCCGGAGCCGGGACGGGACGGGAGGCGCAGGGCCACCGGCATCAGCACCTGCGCCGCAAGCCAGCTCTGCCTGGGGACGGGCATCACGTGTGCTCCGCACGACAGCCCCACCCTGTACAGACAAGGAATAAACAGCATTGCTCAACGCACAGGTGCCGGCCCGAATGCTCTGTCTGTGTCGTCTCCCACACACGTGCGGCATTTGTGAGCCTCCAAATCCACACCCCCAGAGTGACAGGCCCACGACCCTGAGCGCGGGCCTCTGCAGCGGCACCAGCACCAGACTGGGATGCCCTCCACCCGCCTCCCCGAGACCCACGCCAAGGGCTGCCTATGCCCCTTGCCACCACCCCAAAAGGCCCCCAGGGCCTGCCTCTCAGGAGCCCAATTCCTGCTGCTTGGCCAGAGGAGCCCGCAACCGAGCCTGGCTCTCCCTGGGCCCACAGGTGCTGAGAACAGACATGCCTGCTCAGGATGGACGGGCCTGCCGCCCCCCCACAGCGACGCGGCACGTCCATCCCAGAACACAGGCCCTGGCTCAGCTTTGCTCCCGGCCTGGCCCCTCAGGCTGCAGGCAGGTGCCCGGGCAGGCGGCTCATAGTTCCAGCAGCCTGTGAGAGCCGAGGCCAAGAACAGCCCAGGCTGGCCGGCGGAGCCAAGGCCGGGCTCCAGCTCCCCCTCGGCATGGCTCTGCGCTCCCTGACCACACAACGAGCCCCTCCTCCACCCACACAAGGGCCCGCGGGCCCCAGGAAAGAGACCAACTCACCCTCTAGAACCTGCTTTGCCACCCACACTTGATCCTCTGATCAAAACCAGGAACTAGTCCAAGAGGACCATGGTCACGGCGCACTTCCTCAAAGTCCAGAGCTGAGCAAGACCAGCTACACAGCCTCCGAGCCAACAGCAGCCCTCCCACCGCTGGGCCATAAACTCAGGGCCTCAAAACACTCAGACACCACGCGCTGTGGGTACCCCGTGAACACCACCGTGTGGGGAAAGAGATACAGACCTCCACCCAGTCAGCACACACGGTCTTGTGGGTCATCCTGAAAAACACCCAATGTTTGCATCTTCTGGGTTTCAAACCCTGCCCACAAGGCCCCCCCTAAGGCCACTGCAGCAAGCCCACGCACACCGTTCTCCCACAGCCAGGTCCCTGAAGACAGCAGCCGGGCCGCACATGCCCGTGGACCTCGTCACATACCTCCTGCCCCTGGCACCACCCAGCACAGCAGCCAAATGGCCCAGAGAAGATCCCACCCCAGTACGGACAAGCTGCTGCTGCGTCTCTCTGAGAATCGGAGATGAACTATGACCAATAGGGCAGAAGCGTTTCGACACCATTTCAAAAAAATCTGCATTTTCATTCAGATTGTCACTTCCCTTCACTTGGGAGAGGCCGCTCAGAAGTGCCCTGACCTGTGTGAACACGGAGCGCGGGGCCCACTCTCCTTCTGACCCGACTGCAGTGCGGGCTCAGCCGCTGGCTCTGAAACACACGCAGGTCCCGCCATCCTGACCCGAAAGGGATCCGGTTTGGAGAAACGAGGCTGGGAGCCACCTGGGACAGGCCCGTTTATTCGCGACAGGACAGCGAAGACAAAGACGAGGGACAGCATGGCGCGCAGGAGCCCGGTCCTCCGTCCTCGCCGGTCAAAACTGCTCGGACAGCAGCGCGCACAGCCTCCGCGAGACAGCCTCCTTACTCGTGCGCAGCGTGAGCCGGTACATCTGCAACGGGACCCGCAGGTCAGCGGCTGCTCGCAGGCTCCTGCGCCCGCAGCCCACGGCCCCCGAGCTCCCGCAGCTCAGCGCGCCCCCGCGGGCAGCCAGCGCTTCGCAGGGACGTAGCAAACACACTGTCACACAGCCACGACACAGGCAGTTTGACAGCAACCAACCGCAGCCTGCGTGCGGAGACGCTGGGAGCCCCGGGGTCCGCACCCCCAGCCCAATCGCTTCCCAAGTGAAGGGAAGATGGACAGCCGCACCGCGGCTCCACTCCAGACAGCCCCAGGCAGCTCCGTGGGGCTCGGTCAGCTAACGGGCACACGAAGGGCCACCGGGGTGAGGGCTGGAGCGCGGGGTCATGGCAGTAGTCTCTAGAGGAGGTTGAGCCGGGTGGAGGGCGAGTGGCCCCCAGGGAACTTTCCGGAGTGATGGAAATGTTCTCTGTACCAGCAGGATAGCAAGGGGCTACCCAGGGGCACACATCGATCAGAAGTCGTCAGAGGACTCCGCTCGGGCCCCACAGCACAGCACAACCAGAACACAGCTCAGCCACGCACAGCAATTTGCTCAACAAGTCGGACCTGGGCTTGCAGATTCGGCTCCAAACGCAGTAAGCATCCGATCTGGGTGGTTCTGGTGTGTATGATGCCGGCCCCCACGAAATTCGCAGGATTAGGATCAACGTCTTCAAGGAGCGCAGAACCAAACCCGATGATCTGTGCCACAGAGAGACAGGTGCATAGGGCAGCGTGACCGCGGCCACAGAGGAACAGCAACACAACCGGCCGCCCTCCGGAGCCCCGGCGGGCGTCCCGACCCTGGGAATACCCATCAACGGGCCCTACCTTGGCTTTGGTGATTTCTGTGTCCATCGGATGCTTTGCTTTGAAAATGTTCTGCACTTCCTGTTGGGGACTGTGAGGTAAAATCAAGGGTCACCACGCCAAGCCGCGTCAGCTCGGGAGGACCGGGCCTGCCCCTCCCTGGAGCCCCCTCGCTCACCTGCTCAGCTGCTTCCAGCGCTGGAAGAAATCCTGAGAAGCCATTTCTGTGGGCTGGAAAAATTTGTTGAGTGTGATAGGCAGCTTAACAGACACATTCTGAAAGGTTCCCCCATACCTACGAGCAACACAGAGACACAGTGAGCAGAGCACGTGAGCCGCCGGAAGTTCTGAACCTCAGCTACACACCCGAACTAGTTTGCGGGCACAGGAACACCCGCTGCTGTGGGAGACGGCAGGTGGGCACGGAGTGTCTGGAAGGGTGGCACGAAGCCACAGAGAGGCCCAGTCCATCCCCATGTGCAGCGTCACTGGCGGACGAGGACTGACCAACCGCGCACCGCGCCTGCCTCTGTGAGTGCGGCCAGGGGTGTGCCTCCGACTGGGCACCGCCGGGCCCATCAGACCAGGTCAGGGATGGCCCAACCTTGGGTTTCTACATCTCACTTTTCCCCACAGCCCATTTTCTACGACTCCAAGTTGGTTTAGATTATATGGGATTTTTCATTTTTCCATGAAAAGAGACGAAGCCAAGGATTTGCCTACAGAATAAAACAGAAATTCCCCTGAATTCTATAGAGTACACAGTCTTCAATTCTGTTTTTAATGTTTGAAAATGCACTCTTCCAAAACTTCAAACCTTACACACGCCCATAGGACTCGGCTGTTCACACATACTCTCTCCCACTCACTGAAAAGGACAGCCCGAAACCAAGGAGCGACAGAAAACATATTTTAAAAAAATAATAAAACGCAGGGCACCTGGTTGGCTCAGTGGGTTGACTCATGGGTCCCGGGATGGAGCCCCTGTGTGGGGTCTGCACTCAGTGGGGTCTGCTTGAAAGTCTCTCTCTCTGCTCCTCCCCTGCTCTCCTTCACTCTCTAAAGTAAGTTAAGTCTTAAAAAAGGTAATGACCAAGCGGCACGTAGGGGACACCAGGCAACAATGCACCCCCAGATGGAGAGCCTGGGGTGCCATCCCCACAAAAGACCCACAGAGCAGTGGCCACGCAGGGGCACACAGGACCCAGCTGGTCCCAGCCCCATAGCGCAGCACCCCCCACCCCATTCCTGTTGCTCAGCTGGAGAGCACAGGACCTGAGCAACACAGCGCTGGCAGTGGCCTCCCGGGACCCTGCACATACCGCCTCTCCCTCATTTCCCAGACACTGTGCACCTACCTAACACTGTAACGTGCACAGTGGGGGCCGCGACTCACTTAGATCACCCCCTCAGCCCTCACAACAGCCTCCAAAGGAAGGACGCAGTCAGGACTCCGTGAGGACAGAGGACTCCCAGGGACATGGCCGTGTGCAGGCACGACCCCAGAGCCCCAAGCTCCGGAGCAGAGCAGGCTGGTCACCCGGCCCACAGCCCCATGAGCTGCTCACCTGAACTGGATGTTGAGGACCGGGGCCTCCGTGAAGTCAGACACACACTCTATGTTCACAACCTGCTGCACCTGTGCGCCGCCGTCCACGGTCGGGTCCACGGGCTTGGTCTGCAAGCTCAGATGTGTATGTGTCAAGGAGGCCGTGTCAACACTGGGGAACTGTGCCCAAGCTGAGCAAGCCCCAGAACGTTCTAGAACAGGGTCTGTAAGAGAGCTCATGCTCCTGGTCTTGGAAGAAACCTCTGGTACAGCTGATTCTACGTACACATTATTTCTAATGATCGATCAGAAACACTTGCTTTAACAATCCGTGTTCAACTGTCACCTTACAACAAAAGTGGGCCTGGCCTGCGGCAAGCAGGTTGCTGCTTCGCACACCTCCTTCAGGAGAGGCAACGCCCTTGTCAGGCGCGCGGGGGGCACTCCCAAGCCTCACTTGGTTTGCTCAGCCGGTCCCTGGGACAGAGATCTGGAGAGCAGAGCCGGCTTCGGCTGGCACGTTCCAACCACGTTCCGGGCACTTACTGGGGACAAGGCTCCAGTGTGGGCACAGCACAGCACGAGCCAAGCCGGAGACGAGCACCGCGGCAGGAGTGCGCGGCCCGAGCGCGCGTGTTCTCAGCAGCTGCTCGCTCAGGGGGACGCCCAGGGGAGACCAGGGCTCAGAGGGGCTTGAACATCACATGACAAGAGGACAGAACAAGGAAAACCAAGTGACTCCAGGGAAGCCGAGGGCTGGGGCTGGAGGCCTGCGTGCCGGTCCCCACAGACTCACCCGCCGAGGAGCTCCCTCGGGAGGCGAGACAGCGGCTGGAGGCCGCCATGGCAGCTGGGGCATCCAGCTCTCCTGATACAAGCAAACACACACAGTCCCCTGGGGCGCCCGGGTGGCTCCGTCACAAACGCGGGGGACGGAGCCCCGCATGGGACTCTGCTCCGCGGGAAGCCTGCTTCTCCCGCTTCCATTCGCTCTCTCGCTGTCCCTCTCTCGGTCAGATACATTTTAAAAAACAAGTTCCCCAAAACCCTCCTCTAAGCCCCAAGTGCCTGTCTGCTGGGGGCACAGAGGACACGAGACCAAGGATATTGGTCTGAAGGTCGTCCGAACAGATCAGCGTTGGAGTGAAACTTAAGAACTGCGTGGAGGTCTTATTTCCGTAAAATATAAACATGCGACCTAGAAGAGAAAACACAGTGTGTCTCATACACACCCTGCACCGGAACGGTGAAAACCCAAGAGGCCCCGTGTTGGGGCGGAGCTCCGGGTGGGGGGGCGGGACGGGGACTCGGGGCGACATGGGGTCACAGCGCCCCCTGCTGGGGCTGGAAAGTGCATCTCAAATCCTTTCCTGAGGACGAGGGCAGCACAGCAGGCAGCACAGCAGGCAGCAGCCCCGGCCCTGAGGGGGGCGCGTCCCTGGGAGGAGGCTTCTGCTGACCCTCCAAGAGTCCCTAATGCATCCCTGGAGGGCAGATGCGCTACTTCTCTCCTCTGTCCCCACGCACACTTGTTCCTACACAGAAGACACCGCCCTCAAACGGCTCAGAGGCGGCACCCAAGAGGGAGACAGGCTGTTGTCTGTCCACCGGTGCCCCCAGCAGCACCCCAACAGTGCGTTCTGGGGAAAGCCTCAAAAGCATTTTCTAAAAGTCATGCTAATACACACATAAAATGGATCATCTTCAGCATCTCTCGGCTCACAGCCCAGGGCACTAAGTACATTCATAATGTAGTGTAGCCGTCCTTACCAAGGTTCTCCACAACTTTCCATCTACCTAAATGGAGACTCTGTCCCCATGAGACCCCAACCTCCGTATTTTCCCAGCCCTGGTGCCCACTGTCCACTCTCCATCCCAGAGACACCAACCCCCATCCCTCCCCCAGGACCAGTGCCCACCGTCCACTCTCTCCCCCTGAGCTTCTGACCCCCATCCCTCCCCGGCGCCCACCGATCACTCTCTGTCCCTGCGAATCCAGAGACTACAAGGAACCCCATCTGGGTGGGATCCTGCAGTATTTGTCCCTCTGTGTCTGGCCTGTTTCACTCCGCATCACGTCCCCCAAGTCCATCAGCTGTGGCAGGTGTCTGTGTGTCCCTCCGTGGGACCGAGGGACAGGCTGGTGTTGTGGATGGACCACGTGTACCCACGTGTCCGTCGATGGACGTGGGGGCTGCTCCCGTGGGTCAGCGGCTGTGAACGCGGGCGTGCAAGCGTCCACACGCATCCCTGCTTTCGGTTCTCTGGGTGCATAACTAGAAGAGGAACGGCCCGATCACACGGTCATTCCATTCTCAATTTCTGCAGGAACCGCCACGACGTCTTCCACAGCAGCTGCCCGGCTTCCATTCCGCTGACCGTGCGGGGTGCAGGGTCCAGCCTGCACGCCCTCCCACACGCGGGGCTCCCGCTCTCTGCGGATGGCAGCCGTCCTGACGGCGGGAACCGGGTCATCACCGGAGCTCTGATGTGCGCATCCCAGCTTGTGGGCAGGCTCTTCTCGGAGGGTGTTGGCTCTAGTCCTCTGCTCATCTTTGAGTCGGGTTGTATTTCTGTTGCTGAGTTTAGGGCTTCTTTGTATATTCTGGAAACTAAGCCCTTATTGGATGCGTGACTTGTGAATATTTTCTGCCCATAGCTCCTAAGTGAAGGTTTTCGTTGAGTAATTAAAGCACATACCCAAATTCTGCCGGAACTCAGACTTCAGTCCAATCTGAAGCAGCTGGTTTTCAAACAGCACACCATTATTTTTACAGACAAACCTAGGGGGAAGGGACAGAGTGTGAATCCCTCAGAGCCACCCAATGGAAATCTAAAGATCTGCTTTGAAAAAGAGTCTAACAAAAAGGCCAGAAAAACCTCTATGGGACTCAGAGTAAAGTTAAGGTAGGAAAGTATTACAGAAACACCAGAAAAAGGGTGCCCACTGGAGACCTGGATGTGACCACACAGGACAGGACAGGACAGGATGGGGCTCTGTCCCCCACAAACACGCCAACCCACGTTCCAACGCGCACACGGTGTAGCCTGCACGTGCTTTCAGGCCAGAGCTGGTGCAGGGCGCTGGCCACGGCTCTAGGGCTGACCACCGGTGTGGCCACAAGGCCCCAGTGGCCAGGATCCCCCACTTCAGATGCCATGCTGGGGAGTGGGCAAGCTGCCGCCAGACAGCACCACGCATCCCACACCCCAACCCCTGTGAGGAGGCCTGTGGCTCAGGCACCATGTGCACCTGCACACCCAAGGGCCAAGAATGTCGGGGGACACCCCTACACCAGACCACTGCCCAGAACAGGACGTCCAGTGTAGAGCCCGGCTCTGTCCCCAGGCCTCGCGGCCTGCGGTATGCGTGCTTCTCAATCTCCCAACTCCACACTTCCAGAAGCCACAGACTATAATTCACACCCGTCCGAACCCACGTCTCCTCACCACCTCCAACAAGCAGCAAGAAGCAAGAATTCACACGCAGCACAAACACCGAGAGACCGGAAAACCACAAAACGATACAAATCCTGCTGCTGTCATCGGGACAGCCAAGGACAGGGGCCGCTCTGTGAAGACACTCCATCTGGCCGGCCCACCCCATCCCCAGGCCAGGCCCTCCCACACCTCCTGGCCAGTTGAAGACCGGCAGACACAAAAGGGACAGAGAGCAGACAGAACGAAGGTACGGAACCACACAGCAAAGAAAGCAGGAAAGAAAACACGCTGGGAAGGGCACTGTGATGTCCATGTCCTGGAGACGGGGACAAAGCGCCCCGCGGAGGGCTCACAGCAAGCAGGGCTCCATGCACAGTGGGGCGGGATGTCCTGATGAGGCAGGGAAGATGGGGCTGGCGGGGGAGGGTGGCGGCGCCACAGACAGACAGGGAGAAAGCAGGAGGGCGTGCTAAGGAGTGCGCGTGAACACAAGGGCAGGCCGGGCACCCGCCGGCACGCTCACAGATAGAAGTCTCTTCTTCAGAAACTTCACCACCTTTCTCGAGTGAGGACTGACGCTCCATGAGCATGGGGCCAGGTCCAGAGCAAACCCGCCAGCACGCTCTGGGCAGTGAGGACCGAGGCCTGCTGCCAGCAGCTGGTGCAGACCGTGGGCCCCGGGCAGGAGCCAGAGGCCGAGAGAGTCCCAGTCTCGAGGACACAAGAGACCAACTACCTGGCGAAGTTGTCTTCAGAGCCGGGAGCCAGGGGCGCGACTGCGGAGGGTGAGTCTGAGAACACGTCCACGAGCAGCCCGCCGGAGGAGGGTGGGGGGCCTGCGGGGGCAGGGGGTGCGGCCCCCAGACCCAAGAGGTCTGCCGATGGAGAAGGCGTGGACTGGAAAACAGGGAAGGTGAGGGTTAGCGGGAAACCTGCACACACGCCAGAGCCAAGCAGGCACAGGTGCCTGCACCCCCCCCGCCCACGGCTCCCGCCAGGCTGCGCAGGGCCAGCGCGCAGCACGGGAGTGGGTCTGTACCCCAGGGTCAAGCCTGCAGCCCCCAGCTGGAGGGTCAGTCATAATCTCACACAACCAGAAAAAGAGCAACCTTTTATCATGAAGATTACCTGAACAGGAAAAAAAGTTCTGAAAACACTTCTGCCACAAAGGAGGCCAGAAAGAACTGAGGCCTCACATGCCAGGGTCCCCCTTCCAAAGGGGGAGTGAGCTGAGAGCCGGGTCCGCGAGCGGCCAGCACATGCTCTCAGTCTACCCGTGTGTAAATCCTACTGAGTCACAGAGGAAAAAGCAGATTAAAAAACCTACAGGACACACTTTTTTTAACGGCTGCTTTTTGATCCTAAGCAGAAGACAAAGAGCCAACCCACGGGGGACCACTGCCGCACAAAGCACTCACTCAGCTGATGCGAACATCTGGCCCCGCACCCCGGGCGGCGAGCAGGCTCTCGTCAGCCCCGGGGCGGGCCACTCGGCCTTGAGAATACATCTGGAATGACTTTTAAGCGCTCACGGCATGTCCGTGGAGGCACAAGTCAGTCTGGGATGCCCGGACTAGGCCCTGAGGCCTCCATATACCGCCGCGCTCACGTTTGCTGGGCCTTAGCACACCCCCCCCCCCCCAGGAACACGACTACCCCGTGAGCCGAGGGAGGCCGAGCGCCTGCCCCAGCACATGAGCGCCCACCCGGGGGCACTGGCAGGTCGCACCGCAGCCAAGGCCTCTGACCGCCGCCTGCTTCCGGCACGGCCACCCGGGCCTGGGGACGAATGTCCGTCTCCGTTTCTGCAGATATCCGCCTCTTCCCTTCCACGCTGAGTGACAACGTCACACTGAACTTCTAAAGGATCTCGTGTCACAGGTGGTATCACGTAGCGATGCCATTCCAAGCTAACGGAGGCATCCCAAAACGTGTGTTCTGCGCAGAGCGTGTGCTCTGACAGGGCCGAGAAGCCTGCTCCGGGGACGCCCCTCCTTCCTTGAGGCCGCGGCTGTTCCTGGCGGGCGCACCAGACGGGCTGGGCTCCTCAGGAAGGGGAAGGCCCAGGAGAGGAGCGGCGTCGAGGAGCTGTCGCGAGAAGGAATGCCAGAAACTTCTGCACCATCAGAAAGGGTGTGTATGTGACCTCTCCAGGTGGCTCCTGGCCCGCCCTGCACCTGTGTCAGTGCTCCTGGGAGCACAGCTCCTCACGGCACTGCATTCCTAACACCGTCGTCGTAGGAGTCTGACCATCTGAGGAGCACCGAAGGGGACCACCACAGCCGACAGACCTACAGCCTAAATGGGGATTATTTCCCCTCACCACCTACTGCAAGATCTTTACCACTGGTCCTGAATAATGGTTCCAATGTTCGTTTTAAGGTTTCTTGATTTATTTGCAAGAGAGAGAAGAACAGGGGTAGAGAGTCCCAGGAAGACTCCATGCCAAGGACGGAGCCCAACGTGGAGCGCAATCCCAGGACCCTGAGATCGTGACCCAAGCCAAAACCAAGAGTCAGATGCTTAACCCACTGAACAACCCAGATGCCCTGATTCAAATGTTTTTGTTTGATTTCTAAGATTTTTAAGATTTTACTTATTTATGTGTGCAAGGTGGGTGGGACCACGGGTGGGGGAGGGAGATGTAGACCCCCTGCTGAGCAGAGAGCCCGACATGGGGCCCGATCCGAGGACCCCGATATCGTGACCTGAGCCGAAGTCAGACACTTAACCGACTGAGCCACCCGGGAGCCCCAAATGTTTCTTAAAGAAAATCTTTTGTCCAGGGCGCCTGGGTGGCTCAGTCGGTTAAGTGTCTGACTCGTCTTGGCTCAGGGCCGTGAGACCAAGCCCCACGTCGGGCTCTGAGCTGCACAAGAAGCCTGACTGAGACTCTCTCTCTCCCTCTGCCCCTCCCCAACCCCCACCAAGCATACGAAGGTACACTGTCTCTCAAAAATATTTTTGAACATTTTTAAAGAAAAAAGAAAATATTTTGTCCAATTAAGTCAAATATGCCCCCCCAAAATCACAACAGACTAAAGTAAGGCTGTTCTATTGGGAGGACCTCCCTGGACGACCACTCCTGCCCCAGATCCCTGGAGCAGGTCTGCTCAAAGGCCGGCGTGCTGAGACCCACTGCCTCTCCGCGGCCACCTCCTCCTTCCAGGACTCAGGGAGACAGTCCCCGGGGAGCCTGCCCAGCGCCCATCGGCACAAGCCGCCTCTCCTCACTTTGACGGCAGCAAGAGCAAGAATCAGAACAGCAGCAAGAGCCCCGCACGCCTACAGACTGCATGTTGACTCCAAGCTCCGCTGAGCCGGAAAGCCCCAGGGGCACCAGGCAGTCTCCAAACATCCACCAGCGATGGTCCTGGTGCCACCAAGAGACGCTCGCCGCGTCTGCTCACCACGCACAGCCAAGTAACTGGGAGACCCCAGGGCCGAGGTCCCAGACCCACAGAAGGTGGACGCACGGAGAGCTGCCTGTTGCAAAGACAACATGCTTCCAGCCTTGTCTGTGGCCCCGAGTGAGTCAGTCTGACCAGCACCACACCACAGGGCAACACACCGTTCTCCATGTAAAATCCAGACGCCTCAAGGCCATTGCGAGGCAGGGCCTCCCCTCTGAGGTGGGAAGGAAGACCAGAGGAGACTTTCAGCCCAGAGGGACCTTTCCCCTTTTCTGTCCTGCTTCTCCTGTCCCCTTCGGAGGGGTCTCTGACCACATCCCCAGCCACCTGAGCACTGGGAACAGATCACCGCTCCTGTCACCGTGACGCTGTCCACAACACTGCCAGCTCTCAGCTCACAACCACAAACATCTACTCACCAAGCACTTGCTGGGCACCGCTCACAGGCAAGCAGAAAGCTCACAGCCGGAGTGTAAAACACTTGCCAAGTGAACCTGGAAGAGAGGCAGCCACTCCCCATCCCGAAGAACGTACCCTAATAACAACCTGTTAAATCTTATCCCTCCTGCCTTCTCAAAGTGGGACTCACCGCTCACATCCAGAGTCAGAAAGGGAGCCAACAGATTCCCCCAAGTGCCATAGCCTGGGCACAGCGGGGCAAACCAGGTGTGGCCCACAAGCTGGTACACACACGCCCCTCCAGAAAAGTCAAGAACCAAATAAGGAGACACCACTAACAACGGTGAGAACAGACATTAAAGCCCACCTTCGGCGCTCACGTCCGCGCGATGGGCTGGCGCTGGGGCTGCTGGAGAGGAGGGTGCGGGCACAGAGAGGCCAGCCCTGCTGCTCCTGGGAGACAGCCCCATGCTGCATCATGTGTGTCCGGCTCTAGATGCCACCGCTGGCAGGGGAGCCCCCACCCAGCACCGTGGGAAGACTCCACCTGGTGGGGCATGAACATAGTCCACGCACGAGCCGCAGAGCCACGGCCTCCAGAGTCAGGCCACTCCCCAACGCCAGCCACCGCCAGCACCCTGGCATATGGTGACCGTCGGGACCTCCTCACAAACAAGCGTCTGCGTACTTGGGTGGGGGAAGCCAGTCAAGGCCTTCAAGACTCGGGTCCACTCTGTGCCCAGGGAACAGGCGCAGAGGCAAAGAGCTTGGAAAAGCCACCCTGTTAACTTCCTCAGGGACAAAGGGATGGCGACCACCTGGAGAAAAGCGTGGATCTAACGTTCACTGAGAAACCAGCGCGCGACATCCGGCTGCCGGAAACCACACGCATCACAAGCAAACACGCCAGCAAGCTCAGACTAAAGAAGGCACCCCCCGAGAGAGAGCGTCAGGGCTCAGGGGACCCCTGTTGCAGCAGGGACCTCGAGTCAGGGGAGAAGCAGCACTGAATACAGAGCTCATGGCAGGCTGGGCAGTCTCGGCGCGAGGCCGGACACACGGTCGATGGGGCCACGCAAGCAGACCCCACCGAGCAGAACCAGGGCTCAGACATCAGCACGCTCCTGACAAGCAAAGGCCCTGGTCTGTCTGCATGCGGCACACATTCTCTGACACTCCTCTTCACAGAAGCCACCTGATACCGCCAGTAGCATCACTCACGTCACGGGACCAAGATCCCAGACGGGAAACAAAGCTCTCCAGGATCCCCTCCGTGATGGCCGAGCAGAGAGCCCCCAGTCCTGGGGAGCCAGTCCCAGCGCCCAGGTGGCAGCTACGTGGCAGGGCTGGTGTGCACGCTCTCACGAAAACTCCTATTCCGGTCAGGAAAAGACAATACGCGGATACAACTCTTGGACCTATGTCTCCCACCTGACAAGCACCAAGAGATGAGTTTTCATTCACACGTGAATATTCTCACCATGTCACACAGAAAAAAGAAATTGATACTGACCCAAGCCACTGTTGAAAACCTCTAAGAACAGCATGAGTCGGGTTCGGTCTGCTCTCAACCAACAAGAAAAAGCTGGACAGGCCTCCTACACAGGGCAATCCCGCAAAGGTGACCACATCATCTGAGCCAAAGACAAGACAGAGAGGAACTGGGAGTGGACTCTGGACCGAAGACAGCGACCTGAAAGATGTTCTAGAAGACGGGACACAGTGTCTGAGTGAAAAGAGCTTTTGGAGGTCACGAGTGAAAGAGAGGTGAAGACCTAAGCTTGGATGCACTGCCTCATTCTTGGCACACGTTGTAACACTTAACACAGAATTCTCAAACTGGCGCAGGCTCTGCCGGCCCTGACTCTCAGGGACCGGGCCGCCCAGCAGGAGGGCACCCACCGCGGCGCTGGCTGGCGCAGGCTCGGGGCCTCCGTTGACATCCGCGCTCCTCTCCCGCTTGGCCTCCTCCAGGTCCGTCACGGTGTTCGGGCCCTTCTTCTTCTTGAGCTTGGCCAGGATGGAAGACTCGCGCTCCGGAAATGGCGGCATCTCCTCCAGGACGGTGGCCTGGAGAAAGAAGCCCCGGTCGCCATGGCTCCGAGCCCCGTGGCTTCCAAGCCCGAGACCCGGGACAGCACAGCAGGGGCACAGGGCAGCCAGGGCCTACCAGGATGTCAGTGCTGGCGACCGTGCTGAGCCTCAGGTACTCCACCGCCCGCTGCTGCAGCTCCACGTCCGCGTTCCTCAGCTGGCTATCGCTGCGCAGCACGTCCTGAATGGTGGCCTTCACCTCCGGGAAGAGGTTCACGAACTTGATGTAGGTGGACAAGAGCAGCGCCCTGGTGGGGACGCTGCACAGGTGGAACTTGGAGTGAAGCAGGTTGAACTGGATCAAGGGGCTGTGGGGGCACACAGGGCACTGGGTCAGGGGGCTGCAGGAGGAAGACAGGGCACTGGGCCAGGGGGCAGACGGGGGGCACACAGGGCACTGGGTCAGGGGCAGACGGGGGACAGACAGAGCACTGAGTCAAGGGGCTGCAGGGGGCACACAGGGCACTGGGTCAGGGGCTGCCAGGGACACACAGGGAACTGAGTCAAGGGGCTGCGGGGGGCACACAGGGCACTGGGTCAGGGACAGACAGGGGACACACAGGACACTAAGTCAAGGGGCAGACGGGGGGCACACAGGGCACTGGGGTCAGGGGCTGCCAGGGACACACAGGGCACTGAGTCAGGGGCTGCAGGGGACACACAAGGCACTGGGTCAGGGGGCACACAGAGGGCACACAGGGCACTGAGTCAGGGGCTGTGGCGGGCAGACGGGGCACAGGCAGAGTGGGGGCACGTTGCCCCTCGTCTCCTATGCCCCGTGCGCACCCCAGCACCTGTGCCTCTCACCGTCACAGTGGGCATGGAGCAGCACTGGGAAAAGGACCCACACCACGCAAGAACCACCCCGGTAACGTGTAAGAGTGCGCGGTTGGGCCGGCACCTCCAGCTCCAAACTAAGCGCAAACCTCCCCTCCGGTCAACTAGAAACCCCGTCGGTACAGCCTGAGAGAAGACGGAACAGTCTCCCGCAGCGGAAGTGCTCTGGCTCTGGCTGTGCCAACAAGCAGGTGAGGACCCTCACCAGCCTTCAGTCCGCGGAGGCCCAGGGCCACGACACGCCACAGTACCCGCCCGACTCCCAGGGGGCTCTCTCACCTGGATCTTGGGTCGCCGGCTATCAAGTTTCCGAACTCCCCCAGGATGTAGCCCCCGACTTTGACCAGGTTCTCATGGCACGCCGGGGCCTGAAGAGCCTGTAAGACAGAGAGCCCAATGAGCCTGACACACAGGCGGCCCCGACCTGCCCAGGTCAACAAGTGGGGACGCATCTGCCAGCAGGGCAGCGGTAGTGACGGCGACACACTGAAACAAGATGCAGGTCACTTTCCCTATGTAGGTGCAAGCTCCCGGCAGAGCTTCCAGGAGACCCTCCCGGCGCCCGAATCCACCCTTCCTTCCCTTCCCGTTTCTGCAGCTATGTCCTCAGCAAGGGAGTCCCCGAGGCAGAGACACGGCCCATCCGGCCCTGGAACGGGGCCTGTGCTCTACTTGGGCCCCGGCCGGGGGCAGGGGGAGCAGGTGCGCACCCCCATCCTCCTGGGGGCCCACGCCCCTCGTCAACGGAGCCTGAGAACCACACCACGGAGGCTCGTGCACACCAGAGACGAGCTCCAGCAAAGGAGGCGTCCACAGCACGAGCTGGAACCTCCCAGAACAGCCAGCAGGGAACACATGGTGCCCTGCAACACCCCCCGGAACCCCACGCTTTACCCAGAGAAAGGCACACGGGCCACACCTCGAACACCGTCTTGGCGGCGTAGCCCTGCACATCGTCCCGGTTGATGACGATCTGGATGACGCGGTACCACACCTCCTCGCTCACGTAGTCACCGGCAATCCGGATCAGGTTCAGGATGGTGTCCACGTACCACGTGTAGTCCACGGCATACTTCTCCGCCAGGATGGCCACCTTCAGCACCTGCAGGGGGCGGCTGCTCAGGGGAGGTGCTCTGGGCCCCACGGCATGCTGCCCCATGTCAACTCCAGGGCTTCGGAAGGACCTACGCACGTGCCAAAGCTTGGGTGTGCAAGAAGCCTCCACCACGTTCTCAGGGGAGCCCAGAAGGTTAAGACTGGTGGCTTAACTGGGGAAAGCCAGACCACCCTCCAGGAATAGACTCAGAAGGTCTAGGAGGCTCATGCCTTGTTTCCTAGTCTAGAAGGATCTAGGAAACACAACAGGGTCGGGTTACGGCTGCAGGAGGGCACAGCAAGCCGTGCCCTGCACTGCCATCTGGCTGCAGTCCAGGCAACCCTGGCGTGGGGTCTCCTCTCAGCAGCCCCATCCTCGGAGCGCCAGGGCCCGCTGGGTCTCCTCCTGTTCCGGCCGGCCCTTCCCAACACTGTCCCCTCTATTCTTCGTAGGAGGCCGCACCCACTCGTTCACCCCCATGCGTTCCAGAGGGCTCTATGGACCCCACGCACTGCCCCAGGGCAACAGCACTGAGCTGCCCAAAAGCAGACCACGCCCCCTCCCCCAGTCACCTTCTTGGGGCGCCGAACTCCCCTGAACGGCACCAGCTGCTCTTCAAGCAGCTGCCTGTCGTCAGAGCCCACCCCCCCCACTCCGTCAGCCTCCTGACTGCGTTCCAGAGCCACTGCCAGAGCCCAGACCACCAGCCATGTGCTCTGCCCACCCTCCGGCACCCACATCGGCTCTCCACAGTAATCCCGGCACCTCGCTCCAAAACTCCCTGTGTCACTGCCTTGGCTTCAAACCCTTCAAACCCAGAGCTCGCCCCTGAGGCTGAGCACTCAGGGCCTCCCCGCCGTCTCGACACAGGCCGGCATCTTCGCTGCCGCTGCCACCCATGCTGCGCACCCCGTGACAGCTCCTCCCCAGCCGCCCCCCTGCCCGGGTCCGAGCCCTGCCTCCACCAGTCCGCAGCCACACCACAAGCAGGCCCACTGTCCTGCCTATAGGACCTGCCATCCCTATGCACACAAAGGCCCCCTGTGAGCACGGCAGCCGGCACACCTAGGTGTGGAAGCCCAGCAGCCAGCGCGACCCCAGGGCACATCCTCAGACACGCCAAGCTGCACAGGCACACGGACAGAGCACTGACCTGCAAACTGAGAAGGTCGGTTTCACTCCTCATTCAACGAAAGCGGATTGAGGAACGTCACTTGTCATTTGAAAGGGAGTAAGAGCCAACACGGCACTGGCTAACGTTCAAGACCTTAACTGGAAGAACACGCCCCTTCTGTCTCTGCTCAGAACACACCCGGCAGTGAAGAAAGCCGTATCCCGTTGACTACGGTCCCCAGAGCGAGCGAGCGCCACCTGCACAGGCATCCAGCCTCAGCCCTGCTGCCTGACCGCCCTCCAGACCTGACCCCACCCACCCCACGCTCCCCTGCATGTCTGTTCTTGGATCTTCCTCCCCATCCCTCGCGGCTCCCCTGCCGTGCCCAAGCCCTCCTTCCTGGATGGGCATCCGTTCAGCGCCAGGAGTCTTCCTTGACCACCTTCTCCAGGGCAGCCCTGCTCCTCACCAAAGCATACCACTCAGCACTGAAGAGCCAGCACCTGCCCCAGCCTGGCCACGGGGGCCACAGCCGTTCCCTAAGTGATGGGCTGGAAGCCCGAGTGTCCGACCGCATGCAGGGACACTCGTACCCAGAAGCGTGGCCACCGATCTCTCCACACATACTCCACTGAGCCCTCTAAATCACAACACACACTCGGGCCCCCCGTATGCTGGCCACAGGCTACCTGGAACCCGGCGCACCCTAATTCTGCATCGCCGTCAGCCTCTCCCCAAGCCGGCATGTGCAGGACCCTGACAAGGTGTTCGGCATGTGCAGCCACATCGCCAACGACCGCTGCCGGCAGCGCAGGCCGCCCGGTGGGAACTGGCGGCTGTGCTCAACGGAGCAGAGAGCAGGGGCCCCGCGCGTAAGCAGGAGCTCCGTGGCTCAGACCTGCACACCTTGGCCCACAGGACTCTGAACTCATGGTCACCTGAGTTGCACAAGTATCTCACTGTGAGGGTCCCTGTTGCACAGGTTGTTTAAAGTCCCTCCTGAAACACTGAAAGCCTCCGCTGAGGACGCAGACGGGAAGCTACGGTGAAGGCATCTCTCCCCAGAACCAAGGAAATTTCAGGACAATGTCGAACAGAGCCACGCGCACTAGGGAGAGGCAGACCGGGCTGGAGGCACAGCGGCCGTCGGACTCACAATCTCTTCTCGGATGGAGTAGTCGGCCGTCTCCAGGTAGCTCAGCATCTCGGCCACAATCTGCTGGGCGTTGCTGCGGTCACACATGGCGTAGAGGAGGTCCACGGCCCGCTGTCGCACACTCACGTCCCGCTCCGTCTGGGGGAGTGAGGCACAGCGTGAAAAACCGCTCAAGCAGACCGTGGGTGGGGTGGCCAGGCCCCCGCGGCTCAGGCCCCCTACTCCGTCCCAGCGCTCGCTGCCGGCTCTCCCTGCAGCGCATCCAGACCCAGGGATCCCCGACACACTGCACTCACGCAGAGCCCCTCACTCCACGTGGGCCCAGCAGCCTTGGACTGGCCGGAATCAAGCGCATCCCTGGGGTGGGTGAGAGGTGCCTCCACTGCACGGCCGCCAACCGGCACCACCTGGGAGCTTATCACAGTGCCGCTCTCGGGCCCCTCCCGAGACCTGCTCCACCAGCCCCCACAATGTAGTGAGACCCCAGCTGCTCCCAGCACAGGACAGGCTGGGAAACACGGCTGAACCACCAAGCAACAGGCAAGGGTGAGGGCAGGTCTCTCTGACTCCTGGCAGTGAAGCCAGGGCCAGGAGCACCCAGAACCAAAAAGCTCAGCTGCCAGCACTTCTGTGGTCTCTTGCTCAAAACACCGCCCGAACATGCGAAACCCCAAAGGGACAGAGTCAGACAGCTCTTAACCGTGAGTCTGGTCAGAACCAGGGGCTCTGCAGCGGACCCCCTGCCTTTCACTCTCTGGCGCACCTCAGCCAGCATCAGTAACGCTGGGGGCGCCGTGTTGTCCCCCCGAGGGCAGCCGGCCCGCAGAGGAATGGCAAGGAACGGGAGCAGGCAGCCTCAACTTGGCTCACTTTAAATTCCTTAAGAAAGGTGAATTTTCTTTTGCAAAGGGTGAGTCTTCTCAGAGACAAGGACGAAATATTTTCTCTTTCGACAAAAAAGAACAGTCTGCATCGACTCAAACATCTCCCGTGACTCAGCTCTGTGCGGAACAGGATGCTCCGGACTGCGTGCTCCCAGCTGGCCCCACCGGCAAGGAGAGAACGAGGCCCGGGATGCCGGCCCCGGGGCACAGGCACTTGCCTTCAGAGCGTTGATGACTGTCTCGATGTGCGTCTTGACCGCCTCGTGGGAGAACTCGGAGCTGGCCAGCGTGCACATGCTCTCCAGCGCCAGGTAGCGCAGGTTGGTCTCCCGGTGCTGCAGGAACTGGCCCAGCTGGTTACAGGCGCGGACGAGCAGGTTCGGCTCACTGCATGGACAGCAGAAGCGGGCGGGGAGGGGCTCCTCAGCGCGTGCCCCACAGACAGGGCCGCCCACAGGTCAGCACGGCAGGCGGCGCTCACGGCCAGCACACTGCTGAAGGGAAACCTCAGGGCCCCCCACCACAGAAGCTCTGAACTTAAACGCTGAGGCCAGTTTTGCATCTGCTCTGTTTGCAGCCACCTCATCTGCAGAATTCCACCAACTCCTAAGAGCTGGTGACAGAAGTGGCACACTCCCAAGCTGAGCGTCCCTAAGCCTCTGTGCTGAGCTCGCAGAGGGAACACTCAGGCTCTCGCCAAGGGGCCAGAGAGCTCATCTCAGCCGGAGGCAGCAAGCCCTGGCCAATGGGCGAACAGAGGCCTTGCCCACAAGCAGACTCCTGAGAGCCACGCACACAGACACAGAGGCGTGCGGTCGACAAGGCCCCAGTACCGCTTCCCAAGGAGTCTAGCTGCGTGGCTACTTAATCTCGACTTCGCCCTCATGATACTGTTGCTCGCTAAGTATCTTCAATAACAGACCAAAGGGCTTCCTCTAAAATCAAAGTCTCTGTTTTCAAAAGTTCAACAGTTCCCAACTCTGCTGATGTAGGGTTCTCAGTAGGGCTTTCTGTCCCTAGAAACACATCTGGCCAGAAATGCTGAGGCGGAAGATGGCTGGGAGAGGTTCCGCCACGCCTCCTGAGCCCCCACCTGGGGTGGGGTGCAGCCCTCTGTCGTTGTGGGGACCCAGGTGGCATCTCGCACAGCCCCCGCCCAGCAGCCACACCAGCATGCTAACGCAAACTCTAAAACAAGACCCGTTCGCAAGGCCACAGTCAGACCACAGGACTCCGGGAGCTGAGGAGACAAGGCAGGAAGCAAACCGCTGTGCGGCCACCGTCTCCCTGTGCCGCACTGGCGCACACGGCTGCCCACCACCCCCCAGAAAGGCCTCAGACCAACACTGAGTGTGGCTTTGTGTCACAGGAAAGCTACCAGCCACCCACCCTCGCCTTTCCTGTGAGGTCATGGGAGAAGCCAGGCAGGACCAGAGCACCAGGAGGAACAGGAGAGGCCCTCAGGGACAGGCAGGGCCACGGCGAACAGGGCGCAAGCTCGGAGGCCAGAGAGAGCACGAGGTGCTGGAGGGGAGCAGAGAAAGGGCAACACAGGGAGCCCACACCCGTCTGCGGAGGGCAGAGGCGACGCGTCCGCATCGGGAGAGAGGGGAGCACTCAGTGACACCCCGCGGGCCTGGCATCAACGAGAACAAAACACCTCCACGTGCTCAAGAGGGGCGCGTCCTCCCACGGGGCGCGGCCAGCGGAAGGAGAGCACAGTGACCCTGACGCACCTGTCGTGGTGAATGATCAGGCTGATCGCCTCGAAGAGCACGGCGTTCTTGGCATTGGAATGCTGCACTTTTTTTGACTTTGGTGGTTCCTGAGCTTTGTTCAGAACCGTCTCTAGGCACTCGGTCAGGCGACCTCGCACTGCCGGGTCTTCTGGGCGAGACAGAGCACCGTCAGGCCAGGCCCCCACCCACCTTCCCTCCCAGCCATGGTGCCTCCCAACAAGGGGCAGACGGCCAGCAGGAGCTCCTGGTCCGACCGCGGAGCTACTTCAAATGAGAGGGTTCAGAAGCTAGGGTAACTCCCCATGAGTTTTTGTGGGTTTTTTTAAATGTTTTATTTATTTATTTGACACAGAGAGATCACAAGTAGGCAGAGAGGCAGCAGAGAGAGAGGGGGAAGCAGGCTCCCCACCGAGCAGGGAGCCTGACGCGGGGCTCAATCCCAGGACCCTGAGATCATGACCCGAACCGAAGGTAGAGGCCCAACCCACTGAACTGCCCAGGCGCCCCTCCCCATGTGTTTTAAAGCAAATAAGGTGTCTGACATTTTCGCGGCATTACGGAGCACACAAATCGAGAGAAAATAAAATCTCAGAGACACAGACAAAACACATAATATAAAAGTTTGAAAGACGGACCAAAAGATTTTTTTCTCCACCTCCATTCCCAAAAGATACAGGGAGTTCTGTACCAGCTGCTCTGGGAAGGCCAAGACGTGTAGCAGCATCACAAAGGGGTCACAGAGGAAGGGCCAGTGCCAGGAAAGGACTCACAAAGGCAGCAGACAGAAGCCACGGAGCCCAGCCCCGAAGCAGCTCCCAGAGGCCGCGGCCGCGCCGGTTACCTGGGGGCGGGTAGCACTGCAGCAGCCGCAGGAGCTTCACAGATAGCCAGGGGGCCGGGACAAAGTAGTAGGTATAATCCTGCAGGTCTGTGGATGCAGACGTCACGATCTGTAAGACACGCCAGGGGCGGGCAGGTGTCACCAAGAGAAGCCCTCCGTGGGGTCCTCGGATCACACACTGCCTGAAAAATGGCTCTGCTTGATGAGTGGAGAGTATTTAACACACTGCTCTCTGTCCCGGAGGTCAGGGGGCACGGCGACACTGCACTCACAGGGCAAGCAGCTGGCCACCATCGTCATCGGGGGCGGCCCCACACACTCCTGCTCTGCGATGACCACCCTACCCCGCACGCACAAACCGGCCCGTGCCACTGACCTGGAACTGCTCCAGAACCCAACCGCACCTGCACTGGGAACCCAAACTCTCCTTCGTGGACCAGGAGGCAGATTAGACACAAGAGGGAGGACTCTGGTCCTCTCAGGACGCAGCTGGTGTTCTGAACCCAGCCCATGCCCTCCACCCCCAGTACAGCCCTCCAGCGCCAGCCCCGCCGAGAGCTCACCGAGGCCTGAGAGCAAGCTTCCTTCACTCCCGCTTCCATCTCCCTGGCCGTCAGAGTCCTGGGCAGGGCAGACCCGCCCTCCTCCTCCTGCACACCCGACTGCCCTGAGGACAGTTCGCTTCCATGGACACACCTTCCTCACTCCCCGAGTCAGGGAGGTCAGAGGAGCACTACCTGGCCAAGCTCCCAGCTGTGACACTTGAGGTCATATGTAATAAGCATGTTCGGGAAGGTCTCACCATGACCCCCGCCCTCAGCTGCAAGGCTGCAGCCCAGACCCAGGACATGGCCTGGGAAGGAAGGTGAGCTCCGCGCTGGGGAAGGCACGGACAGGGCTAGGGTTAGGGTTAGGGTTTTAGAGCCTACGGGCACACAGAGCAGGAAGCCAGGGGACACGCAGCACCACAGGACGGAAGGAGCCAGAGCAGGCCGCCGCTGAAGCCACGCTCAGAAGCGTCCGACTTAGAAACGCACACATGTGAGCCAAATACAAAAATAAAAGCAATGAAGAATTCACCCCAAAAATGGACAAAGGAACTAGCAAATTAACCTAAGAAAGTAAAGGAAGCAAAACAAGGATAGGAACAGAAAGCTGCCAGGGAGAAAAAACAGCAGAGAGAGCCACCAAGTCAGAAGGCGTCACGCATGACAGGCTCATCGGAGAAGTGAAAAAGCAAAAGCCCCAGAGCAGGGCCGAGCTGGGGCGGCTCCACGGCCCGCCGCCGCCGCGGCCGGCACGCACGGACACTGATGACCGCACGCTGACCATCCGGACAAACTGCAAACGTCAGAAAACCAACGCAGCCGAAACCAATGAAAGCACAGAAAACACAAGCGCCCACACCTTATCAACTAAGTCGGATCCAAAACAAGACACTGTTCCACAAAGAACCCTACCTTCAAATGGCTTCACCAGTTAACTCCAGATAAAAGTGTTAGCCAAGAAACAGAAAGAAATTTCCTTCCTGTGACAAAGCGAGCCAACGGCAACAAAATCAGCAAACACAACTCGTCACGGTGAGACACTGGAGACCCCCCTCTGAGATGACGAAGAAAATCCTCTCTCGTGGTCCACACTGCATGGAGGGCCCAGTGGCAGCCAGAAATCAGGAAACACAGATAAACACAGGCTGGGAAAGAAAACTCCTCGTCCACAGACCTGATGGGAGTACGAAGAAGACCTAACGCAATCTACAAAGAAATCACTAAGATCAGTAAGTGAGGGGGCACCTGGGGGGCTCCGTCAGGGAAGCACCTGCCTTCAGATCAGGTCATGATCCCGGGGTCCGGGGATCGAGTCTCTCCTGGGGCTCCTTGCTCAGCAGGGACTTGCTTCTCCCACTCCCTGCCGCTCCCCCTGCTTGTGTGTGCTCTCTCTGACAAATAAATAAAATCTTTAAAAAAAATAAGTTAGATCAGTGAGTTTGACAGAACTGCCAACTCCAAGATCGATGTACAAGAATCACTTGCACAAACCAACACACAGTGGTTACAGAACACATTTAAGACATCACTCAGGCGCTGGGCGGCTCAGCAGGTTAAGTATCTGACTTCAGTTCAGGTCCTGATCTCGGGGTCCTGGGATCGAGCCCCGCACTGGGCTCTCTGCTTGGCAGGAAGCCTGCTTCTCCCTCTCCCACTCCCCCTGCTTGTGTTCCCTCTCTCGCTGTCTCTGTCAAATAAATAAATAAAATATTTTTTAAAAATAAAAAATAAATCAAATAAACTGTATGGTGATAACCCTAACAACACATAAAGGAACTGCTACTCAAAAAGTTACAAAACACAAATGAGAAAAATTAAACTGACTCTCCAGATGGGCGGAGAGGGATACCATGGTCATGGATTCAAAGACTCAATACTGTAAAGATTTTACTTCTCTCAAAACTGGCCCCTCCAGTCCCAACAGGATTTGGGGAGTGGGGGAGCAAGACAGGAGGGCGTGTTCCACAGGACGTCAAGTTCCAGTAACTAGGACAGCATGTCGCTGTGCAAGATGAACAGAGACAGCGGGGGAGGGGCAGAGACACAGCCCAAGGCCGAGGGGTCCCTGCTGCAGAGGCGGGGCCGGGGTGGGGGCGCAGAGGCTTTAGCAGGAGCACTGGGACAGCTGGTATACACAGAAACCCGTCCCAAGGCAGCTTGTCAACCTAAACGTGAAGCCACAGGATAGGGAAAGATGCCACAGATGGGGCAGCAGAAGCACCAGCCGCAGAAGAAGGGCTAGCACAGTGAGCTGCGGGTCCGTGATCACAGAAGACCTCACCCAGGCAGTGAGACGGCCAGCTAGAGAGGAGCACAAGGCTCTTCTAAACACAGAGCAGACTGAAGCACACGCACACGGCATTTCTGGAGACATGTGGACGGCTTGGTTCAACCTCACGCAACCAACAAAACGCTCGTACCTAAAACAGATAAGGAATTTCTTCTACAGAACAACAAAAAGGTGACGGCAGAAAAATGAGCGAAACACTGAAAAGGCACTTCACAAAAGACATTCAAAAAGGCAAGAAGGGGCGCCTGGTGGCTCGTGGGTTAAGCGTCTGCCTTCGGCTCAGGTCACGATCCCAGGATCCTGGGACCGAGCCCTGCATCGGGCTTTCTGCTCAGCGGGGAGCCTGCTTCTGCCTCTCCCTCTGCCACTGCTTGTGCCCTCTCCCTGTGTCTCTGTCAATAAATAAAATCCTTTAAAAAAAAAAAAAAAAAAAGAGCAGCCAGGCTGCTCCACCTGGAAGGTGACGACAGAAACGCAGACTCACATGACAAGGAGACGCCGTCTCACCCACGGACGGCCGACGCGCCCAAGGCGCACAGCCGCCCCATGACCCAGCGACGCCACCTCCAGGGACCTGTCTCGCAGCCATCCGCATACAAGAGCCAAGACCCAGCCAAGCGGATCGCAGCAGGCCGCTCCCCATCGCCTCAGGGTCAGACGAGGGGACGGGTCCGTCGGCTGTGTGGCACTCGTGAAACGCTCCATGGCATCGCCACGAAGGGACGGCACGCGCACAAGCCCGCCGACCCCGCGGTGCTGCGCTCTACGGGTCACACACAAAGAACACGGGCTGCTGCGGAGTCCCTGTGCACGACTGGGGACAGCGTCCGAGCCGGGTGTCCGAGTGCGGGACACGTGCTCAGGCGGCAAAGGAAAGTGAGAGGGAGGCAGTGCGGATGAGGACGGGGCTCCCCGCGTTGGGGGGCGCCACCGCACCCCCACGCCCCACCCGGCACAGGGGCTGAGCGGCGCTCGGGCAACATAACTGTGGGCTCTGCCGCTTCACTGCGGGCACTTTCCCGTAGGGACAGAACATTTCTCAAGTGGCAAAAAGGTGGAAAGAAAACCCAACAAATTCTGAACCAAGACAAGTTCTCACCCTGGATTCACAAACTGAGTTCAGTATCTTGCGTTCTAAACAGTAAGCTAACAGTTAAATAAAAAACTCAGACGAACACGTATCCTGAGACCCGCTCCCATCGACAGACTTACCCTGCTTAATCTGGAGACGGCCAGAGAGACAGACGTCTTGAACTCCTCGGGGTTCTTCTGCGCCAAGGTGGTAATGAGGCTGGTGGCGGCGGTCACCACACCCTGGAGCAAACACACGACAAGTACGCACTGTGACCACAGCCAACATGCCTGCGGCTGGCTTCCAACAGTAAACTCATTTTCCAGGTAAAACTTTAAACCGAAGGGCACCTGGGTGGCTCAGTGGGTTAAGCCTCTGCCTTTGGCTCAGGTCATGATCCCAGAGTCCTAGGATCGGGCCCCGCATCGGGCTCTCTGCTCAGCGGGGAGCCTGCTTCCTCCTCTCTCTCTGCCTGCCTCTCTGCCTACTTGTGACCTCTGTCAAATAAATAAATAACATCTTTTAAAAAAAAAATTAAATTTTAAAAAAAAAACACTTTAAACCGAGAGCAACGACCCAGAGACCCTGGGCCAGATTCAAAACTGCTCTGACTGGCCCATCGTGTCTGAGACAGCACACGTCTGTCATTTTCCTTCTGGAGCTTCTCTCGGAGAACCTGGGCGTCCGGCAAGGCCGACCCAGCCCCTGCCTCAGTGGAGGCCTGCGGAGCGCCGCAGCAGCCGGCCGGGTCTCTACCTGCCCTGCCGCCCTCTCGGGGTCTGGGCTCAGCAGCACTCACTGCTGCCCCTCGCTTACAACACTCCTCATAGGGGCACCTGGCTGGCTCCGCCAGGAGAACACACAACTCTTGATCTCAGAGTGTGAGTTTGCGCTCCATGTGGGTACAGACGCTACTTAAAAATAAAATCTTTAAAAGAAAAAAAGAAATCAACTCTGTATGGACCAGGAAGGGAGACATTACCCTTGGACTCACTTGAATCTCTCCAACCCAGAAGTGTGACCATGGAGAAGAGCAGCTGGGGGGCCTATCCCTGCCTTTCTTGAACAGATCCACCCCGCTGCTCCCTGCGGCAGCCCAGGCCCGGTGAGGCCCCTTCCCTGTAGAGTGCCCCCCATGCGGCACCTGGCCTCAGGCAGCACGGGGACACCTGCTCTTGTCCCAGGACAAGAAGTCACTCCCACCAATCCCTGTGTCTTGAAGGAAAACACTGCTTAAGTAAAGAAGTTCTCTCATAAATACGAAATAGATAAAACAAGGAATGCGGGGGCGCCTGGGTGGCTCAGTGGGTTAAAGCCTCTGCCTTCAGCTTGGGTCATGATCCCGGGATCCGGGATGGAGCCCCGCATCGGGCTCTCTGCTCAGCGGGGAGCCTGCTTCCCCCTCTCTCTGCCTGCCTCTCTGCCTACTTGTGATCTCTGTCAAATAAATAGTCTCTAAAAAAAAGGAATGCAATGAAAATGCAAATAAAGCTCAAGCAAGCACTGGGCCACTGCTGGTGCCCCTGGCCCTCCTCCACCAGGCTCCTGAGCGGGCGGGAGAAGGCCGGCCGCTTCCGCAGCTGCAAAGGTGCAGGGAGGGAGCCCCGGCCACGACGGAGCGCTCCTTCGGCTTTCTAAGGACAACGTGAAAGCAGCATTAAAGGCACAGATAGAACGCGGGCCTCCATGTCCATGTCCTGGCAAGCAACAGCGAACGGGTTTCCCTCGCAGGACAGCTCTAACAAACTCAGGATCTGCAAACACCCGTCCCACCCGGGCAGAGACATGCAGCAGAGCTCCTGAGCGTCTGCGGCTCCGCCTGGCCCCCCAGGAGGACAGAACAAGCCTCCGTATTCTGACAAGAGTCAGCTGGGACTCGCTGGCTCGAGCTCGGCTTCTCCCATCCTCTGCTGTCCCCGGAGTCTTCGTGGGAAGGGCAGCGTGACAAGACCAGGGGGAGCCCAGATGGCCCCCAGTACCGTCCCTCTGGCCACAGCTCCCTGCCTGCCCCACGCAGACCCCCGGGCTCCTGCTCTGCTCTCAGGACAAGGGCACACAGGGGCCTGCTGGCCTCTGGCGGCACAGCCAGCCAACACTCCTGAGCCGGAGACAAAGCCAGCCAAATCTCGGGCCATCTTTAGCGACAAAGCCAAGAGGCACAGGACAGAGAAGCCACAACCACATAAAGGACAGCCACCGAGAGACCAGAGAACATGGGACGAGAAGAGAGATAGAAAAAGACAGGGTGATGGGCTGGGCCTTCCTGTGGGCCAGCGGGCCAGCGCCTCTTCCCTCTCCTCTCCGAGCTGGGCCCTGGCGGCCCACAGCAAGCATGTGCCAGGCAGCGCGGCCAGTGAGACCTGGTCGTGCACGTCCAACTGTGCAAGCGAACCACACAGCTGGGGCGACCGAATCGTGCCATGTCAGAGGAGAGGCCCTTCTCGGCCACTGCTCTGAGCAGCGCTCAACACCTGTCGGCCACGAGGCGCAGGCCCCCTACGCTGCCCCAGCTCTGAGCCTTCAGCACCTCCTGGCCCAAGTCCAGATGTGCAGAAGCCACTGCAGCCCTCTGAGCCCGTGTTCCCACAGGCACGGGACTGGAGAGCGCCCCCGCCTCCCAGGGCTGCCGGGTGGGCAACTTGCGGCCTCGAGCCTCACAGCCTCCTGCGCAGCTTCAAGATTCCACTGGTGGACTCGGAACCTGGACGGACTGAGAGGGACCCACGCAACCTGGCGTGCACTCCCAACACCGCCTCCCAGGTGCGTCCCCCTCGCCCTACAACATGGCTGCGCTGACCGGCCTCCGTGCTGAGGAAGGGCCGCCCCGCTTGGATACAAACATCCCAGGACGCGTGGGCCATGACAACGTGGGAACAGCCCATGGGGCTGCCACCCCACAGCAAGTGTCCCGACACAGCCACGAGCTCTCTCCTCTGAGTCTGCATGCCATGACTGTTTACTTTTAGTCAATCGTCTTTTTGGAGAGGAGAAGGAATGAGGGGAGAGAGGAGAGAGAATCTCCAGCAGGCCCCACTGAGCACGGAGCCCGCCGCAAGGCCTGACTCCCTAACTCTGGGATCACGACCTGAGCCGATGCTCAACTGGCTGAAAGCGCCCTATTTTTAATTTAATTTTTAAGGTAGATTCCTCCTGAGCAATAATACAGAAACCAGCTAACATACTCACACTGATCGACTCAAGAAAAATCTGTGTTGAATTTCAATTCTCATTTATACAACAGAATTCATGCAACGCAAAGCCGCCGCGCCCAATGTCTGCTCCGACTTGACTCCATGTGCTGAGGTCACGTCCCTGTGTGCCCCGTCGGGTGTGGACAGCACCCATGACCCATGTCTAACCACTATCACCAAGTCGCCCTGCACCTCCCTGTCGTTCCCGACGACACAGGGAGGACACACGGGCCTGGCCTGTGCAGTGGCCATGCCAGAGCATAGGTCAGGTCACAGGACACCCCCTCAAAACCCCAGGGAGAGAAGCACACGCTTGCAGTGCCCTCGCCAGACAGGGCATTTCCAGAAGACACTGGTCTCTGTCTTGTTCAGCTGCCCAGCCGCAGCATGCAGGAGGCCCTTCCAATAACGAGCTCTGCAGTGAGCCAGAGGCTGCATCTGCGTTATCCCGTCCCCGGGGAGCGGGGAGCCCCTCCCCCAGCCACAGAGGCCCCCAAGTGCTCACACACTCAGTGGGCTGAGCTGTGATGTATCCCCCCCAGCATCATGAGAAGCCACACAGAGCTGCTTTCACAATGGCGATTCCAGAAACGGTTCCTCGGTGGGGCGCGGGGGGACACGAGTCCAAAGACATTTACCAAATGCTGGTCGTTGAGAAGGTGCACCACTCGGGACGTCCAGTCTCCCATGGGGACGAGATCAGGAGACGTTCGGTACAAACGCAGCAAGCACAGGGCGGCGCTCTGCTTCACACTGTCCATGGTATCTCTGAAAGACAGACACCAGCGTCACTCAAGAAGGCAGCCGGCTCCCCACGCAGCCCCAGCTAGCCGAGCGTAGCCCCGAGCCTCACAGAGAAGAGCCCAGAGGAACCGGGGGACCAGGAGGCTCCACCCTCTCCATGTGCTCAAGTCCACACCCCCTCCTGCGAGAGGTCTTGGTGTGGACCGGGCCCGGAAGGCGAGACGGCTGTCTGCTCCGAAGACTTGCCTCGGACCCCACCACAACCCTCAGCAGAGCCCTGCCAGGAAGCTCTCTTCTCCAGAAATGTCCGTTCTGGTATCTTTCCCAACTGCCGCCCTGGACCTTGGCTGTGCAAGACAGAGCAGACTCAGCTACTGTTCCTCTCTGTCTGGGTTCCAGATAACTTCTGCGTACAATGCACTTAATAACACACAGTCGAAACAGACAGCGTCGGAGCAGCGACCACCACAGAGCCCCCGGCGGTTAAGCACAGAGGACCAGAGGGAGGGCTCCTGCGCCGCGGCAGCCAGCGTCCCGGGCACGCCGATAACACCGAGAAGCCAGGTCAGAAGGGCGCACACCCCAGGAAAGGGGCGTTTGGAGGGTTTCCTGTTCAGGCGTCCATGTTCGCGGAGGGCACACAATGTTCCCGATGCCCGTTTACCCCCTGCCCACCACGCCCAGCCGAACTCCGCGAGCCGCCAGGAAGCCACAGGCCCGCCTAGGAGAATCCGCGCAGGCGGCGGGAGAGAGAACAAGTCGGCGTTCTCAGAGTCCCGGGCGAAGCCGCGGAGGCGCTCCCACGCACAGGGAAGAGAAGGGCCTGGGGGTCAGCCTTACCATCCGCCTCCATGGTTGCTTTCTCGTTCCTAAATGAGTCCAAGCCAAGGTGAGAATCCCCAAGCCGCTCCCCACTCTACTCCAAAGAGAAATCGCCCCAGTCAAATGCTCCGTCAGATACTAAAAGCCCCGGGAGCAACAGGTCCGTGCCCCTCTCAGGCCACACACCGTCCTCGTAAGCAGTCGCAGGGCAGCACGCCCCGCAGGCCTCGAGGCCCAACTGTGCCAGCTTCTAGCCAGCGTGCTTCTGCGCTCGGGATCGCCTCCCCACCGCGCCGCTCCCGCACCGCTCCAAGGCCAGCAGGGGAAGAACCTTCACGGAGAGGGAAGTCCAACATCCAGTGACCCTGGGGAGCCCAGGCAGAGCGCTGCCTGCTTTGTCTCGGACCCAGGGCCCAGGAGCCGAGTGCCAGCTGAGCCCTACACCACCCCATCCCCAACATGCCAATTCTGACACAGTGACTTGACTCTGTGACCTGGACTCTGACAGACACTTCAGCAGGGCAAGGCCCCACCTGGGGCCCCAGGCCTCACAACTTGTAGACACAACTGTCCCCTGGCAGCGGCCTCTCTCTCCTCTCGCCCATCCTCTTTGGCTTGTCGAGGCCGGGCCGCGTTGCACACCCTCTGCGTCCTTTCAATCTGCAAATGTGTCCATCCTTTATTTCAGGAGAAGGTTCTTGAATTACCACCTGAATACTTACCAGAGATGACCTGTTCTACACCTCATTCATCCAAGAGGTATTTATCAAGCCTGTACCATATACCAGATATGGTTCAAAATGCTGGAAATAAATCAGCAGCCGTAGTGGACAAAACCCTCGGGCCCCAGCGAGCTTTCCCTCTGAGGGCAGAGGCGGACAGTACACAGACGTGTTCGCTGGCGTGCGCCAGGCACAAGGAAGGGCCTAGGCAGCAGCCAGAGGGAGCAAGACGGTGAGGGAAGGCCTTGCCAGACCCGGACCAGCCCTAACGAGGAGGAAGAGAAGCCTCAGGCCCTGAGCCCACACCGACCCCGGCCATCTTCCGGACGGACCTGAAGCCTCTTCCGTCCCGGTGACTTTGCTCTCGGGGTGCCCGCCGTGCCCTGAAGCCCCCATCAGCAGGCGTGGAATGGCATCACCTCGGCCCCCCAGCAGGTTCCTCAGCTCTGCAGCCCCTTCCAGTGCACGACCTGACACTGGCGCACCGTCTGGGAGCCGCCCCACTCCCAGTCTTCCAGGGCCTCGCGTCCAGCCTGGCCTGTCTGCCTCTGGCACACGCCTCACACACCCCTCCATGGCCTGTAAAGCCACAGCCCTTCTGTTGCTCATCTAGGCCAGGGCTCACCCCCGAGGCACCCCGGACCCTTGGGGCGGGGCATCCCCAGCACCACCAGATGCGCACCAGCACCCCCGGAACCCACGCCCACAGCATGCTGGCCGTAGTCTGCTCACTGCCGGTCGCCCCAGAGAAGCTGTTCCCCCAAGTCCTGATGAACTGCCCGGGACTGGGGCTCTTGTGGAGCCACACGCGTCACCAGGGTGTGGCCCAACTCAGCTGAGTCCTGGGACACCAAACAGGACCCCACCTCCGCCGCGCCCCACGGCCCCGGACAGCCCAGCCCAGTGTCAAAGTCCTCCCAAACTGCCTGCTCAGCCCCGCACGGCCTCTCCCCAGACTCAAGGGGGCAGAGGACTCTCAGGATTCGAGTAACGCTCCTGAGAGAGCAAGGGGCCCTGGGCCCCACCACGGGGCGACTGCGGCCCTCCTTCCGCGGCCCTTCCCGGTCAGCTGTGGTCGGCAGGCTCTTCTTCCACGTACTTTACAACCGCCATGTACCGGGGGGCAAGGGTATGAGTGGACGTCCCCAAGCACCTAGACGCACAGGCCTCCCACACCTGAAACAGGCAGATCAACTCCTCCGATAAATTCTTCATGTAATTACAGACCCGACTGACTTCACACAGACCTACCCAGCTACGAGGATTTTCGGAATCTCCCCAGCGAAGGCCTCGGCCATCTCGCGGCTGCCCACGTTGGCGATGCAGTGCAGGGCCAGACCCATGAAGGTGGGGTTCCGGCTGGCCAGGTCGTTCTTGATGGCGTTGTTGATGAGCCGGATGAGCTCGCTGTTGGAGTTCACCAGCACAGAGATGAAGAGGTAGCCCTGGGTTCCAGAGAGACAGGACAGACGCTCGTGACCACTGGAGCCCGCACGGGACAGCAACGCACACATGTGCAGCCCTCGGGAAGCCTCCCGAAGCCTCCAGTCTGCCTGTGTCCCGCACAAGGAGTCAGGCCGCTCTGAGGAAAACAGCCGTTCCGTGAAGAAGCAGGGTCTGCTTCCAGCTTTGCCATCAGGACAACCCTGCAGGACACATCTAAGAGGCATGTAGCCAGATGACCCCCGGTCCCCACCCCCGCCACCCGTCCCACTCACCTAGCCGTGGTGCCATGTGAGCAAACTGGACTCACTGCCACCCTGAACGGGGGAAGCCTGACCAGAAGGCCCTACGAAAGGGCGGCGAGCTCCAGAAACCCTGCTGATTGCAGCTTTAGCCTCTTGCCCTCAGCTTCCACTCAGTACTGACCAGACTCCAGTCCCGTGTCATCCCTCATCCACACCCTTCCCAGGCAGGGGGACAGTGGCCTTCCTGAGACTCACCTGATCCCTGACCACGCCGGTCAACTCCTGAGCAGCTTCCTGCTGGTCTTGGGGGAAAGGCCCCCCCCACACCCACCCACGTCCGCTCTTCCACTCTAGCCACTGCTGCCCCACATTTGCTGCCCGTGCCCCTGGCCAGGTGCTACCTGCTCTGGCTGCCCCCATCCCCCAGTTAATTCCTCCTCTGCCCGGGCCCACGCCCAACGCCCTGCCCAGGGGACCTCCGTACTCGCCCACCCCCTTTGCCGGCTCCCGGAGGGCCTATTCCCTGCGCACCGGCCACAGCTGTTAGTTCTCTATCTGTGGGCTGGATGACACCATCTCCTCACTAGGACGGAGAAGGGCCCACATCTGCTTCTGGCTCCTATGTCCCCAGAGGCCTCCCAGCGAACTGCGTGGTCCATGGAAGACACCCAAATTCTTACTGGGTAAATACCAGTATTTTACAAAATTCCTGGGGGACCTAGCTTTTTGTTTGTTTTTTGGGTTCTTTTTTACTTGCTGTAAGTTAAATTTTTAGACAGAAAAAACTGTTATTTTGCAACATGACAGAAAACATAAAAGTATCATCATCCCAAGAGGCGATAGACCTTAAGCTACGAAGTCTGAGACCGCTTCAGGCGCCCAGGTACTGGCACCATCTAGGAAGCCTCCAGAAGCCGGGAGCAAGGCAAAGGCGCACCCATTTACAGCTCCAGCTCTTAACCCGTGTAGCTGTCGTGTCCTTGTCAGAAACAGAAAGTTGTGCAAGAGGCCACCAGGAGAAGGGGTCTGTGCCAGCGCGTCAGCCCGGCACTGCGGGGAAACAGGCACGCCCACAACACCCATCACGTCCAACCCAGGCCTCGTGCGGCACCGGCAGACCCGCAGCGAATTCCCAGACTGCAGGGGGTTGTAAAGAAAGATCAAGAAAAGGGGGGCGCCTGGGTGGCTCAGTGGGTTAAGCCGCTGCCTTCGGCTCAGGTCATGATCTCAGGGTCCTGGGATCGAGTCCCGCATCGGGCTCTCTGCTCAGCAGGGAGCCTGCTTCCTCCTCTCTCTCTCTCTGCCTGCCTCTCTGTCTACTTGTGATCTCTCTCTGTCAAATAAATAAATAAAATCTTTAAAAAAAAAAAAAAAAAAAAAAAGAAAAGAAAAGGGGCGCCTGGGGGGCTCAGTCAGTTAAGGGTCTGCCATTGGCTCGGGTCATGATCCCAGGGTCCTGGGACTGAGCCCTGCGGTCAGGCTCCCTGCTCCGCGGGGAGCCTGCTCTCCCTCTGCCACTCGCCCTGCTCGTGTTCCAGCTCTGTCTCTCTCTCTGTCAAAGAAACAAATAAAATCTCAAAAAAAAAAAAAAAAAGAAGAAGAAGAAGAAGAAGAGGGAGGGGCGCCTGGGTGGCTCAGTGGGTTGAGCCTCTGCCTTCGGCTCAGGTCGTGATCCCAGGGTCTTGGAATTAAGCCCCGCATCGGGCTCCCTGCTCAGTGGGGAGCAGCAGGGAGCCTGCCTCTCCACCTGCTTGTGATCTCTGTCTGTCAAATGAGTAAGTAAAATCTTTAAAAAGAAAGAAAAAAAGAAGGAAAGAACTAGAAAACAAATGGCCACCTTGGGGCGCCTGGGTGGCTCAGCTGGTTAACCTCTGCCTTCGGCTCAGGTCAGTGATCCCAGGGACCTGGGATCGAGCCCCGCATCGGGCTCTCTGCTCAGCGCGGAGCCTGCTTCCCCCTCCGCCCCCTGCTCCCCAGCTCGTGCTCTCCCTCTCTCTGGCAAGTAAGTAAATAAAATATTTCAAATAAAAAAAAGAAAGAAGAAATGGCCACCTCACCAGAAGAGTGTCCCATGGGGAAAGAGCCCCTTCCATCGGCAGGACGGCTTCCTGGAGAGGGAGGCCCTGGAGCCACCTCACCAGTCTTCTCTGCCGGCCCCACCCCAGCCCTGCGCCCCTTCAGCAACACTCACGATCTGCTTCTCCGTGTATCTGTTGGAGCTCAGCAGGTTCACGGCCTCCATGTGCCCAAAGTCAATGTCATGGCCCAGCAGAAAGATGAAGAGCAACTTGCAGACGTATTTTTTTTTACTATAGCCATCGAGAGCCTTGTCGCCTACGGAACAGGTGGGGAGGGCGGGGAGAGCAGGGAAGTCCTCAGCCAGAGCCAGACAGCAGAGGGCGCGGGGGCTGCCCCAGAGAGGCAGGCGCCTGCCACACGCACGGCACAGTGCTGAGTGCCAGTGATGTTTCTAGACCGGACGGTGCGCGTCAGAACCCAAAACAGAAGCCGGAATCTCTGGCAGCAAGAGCTCCCTCCCAAGACAGCCCGGGGCGGGGCAGGCCAGGCCCCGGGGGGCCTCCCTCCGGCCTAACAGAGCCCCAACTTATACGTAAAAGTCAGTCTTTCAAATAAGTTTATTAACATAGGCAGGTAAGCAGTGCTCTAGGTGACCCCCGTTTCACTTCAGTTTTAGGACAAATCACCCACCCACGGAAATCACACAAGAGCAGCGGGGCGGGGAGGGTCGCCTGCATGGCTCGGTCCCTCGAGCGTCTGACTATTGGTTTGGCTCAGATCGTGATCTCAAGGGACGTGATCCCAGGGCCAGGGGACTGAGCCCCATGCCAGGCTCTGCACTCAGCCTGTCCCTGTCCGTCTGCCCTCTGCTCCACCCCCCAATGCCCAAGCTTGTTCTTTCTCTCTAAAATAAATAAAATCTTAAAAAAAAAAAAAAAAAAAAAAAGAGCTCTGCAGACCTCTCCATCATGGCTGTCTCGGCAGAAAGCCTCCGAGGGACACGGCTGCCCGATGGGCCTCCCACAGTTTGCAGTGAGGACAGGAGGAGCTCCGAGGCCCCTCCGAGGCCCCACCCTGCCCGTAACGTGCACCCAGCCCCTCGGTGCGACCGGGTGCCCACGCCGGCATCCGGATTCCCTGTGCAGGCCCAGGACACTCAGCTGCCTGAGGACAGTGTCCCCCTCTGCGCTCCTGACAGCCTGGCCCCGGCCAGGCCAAACCAGCGACCTTCTCTGCTCTCCAGGGAGGGACCCCCTTGCTCCAAGGAGGGGCCTCCAACTCTGTCCTCCGGGGGACTCTCCTCCAGCCCAAGGGGCCACACTCCCTCCTGCGTCACCTTGAGGAGAGCTCAGGACTTCCCCCAGGTGACCGTCCCTCTAACCCACTGTGGTTCCACTCTCCTCACCAGACCGGACTAGGGGTCCTCCAAATGTTGGTTTTAGCACGGGCGAGAACCGCCTCTAGGCCAGGACTTTCTCACCCCGAAATCGCACTCTCCTGCCGGAAAGGGCGCAGCCCGCGGCCCGGACCAGAGGACAGAGGCGGCGGGAAAGCCGGCCACGCACCGCACCGCGTCTGACTGAGGCTCAGGGTCCAGTCTGCGCCCCTGGGGCCCCCCAGCTTCTCTACAGCCTCCTCCCCAGGGGCCAACACGGAGCTGAAGCAGGACCGCGGAGCCGGCGGCAACCCGGGCGCCGGGCCAAGGGCAGGCGAGTCCAGGGGCGGTGGGGAGTGGCCGGCCGCGCGCGCATGCGCGCGCACACACACACACACACACACACACACGCACGCGCGCGCACACACACACACACACGCACGCACGCACGCACGCACGCACGCAGCGAGAGCGCCCCCTGGTGGCACCGTGGCCCTCAGAGACCCCCTTCAGGGCTCTTTCCGCAGGACCTTTCCAGAAACAGCGACGCTCCGTGGCCTGTGACGGCCTGTGGCTGCCGGGGGCTGAGGAAGGCGGCTGAGAGCCACGGGACGCAGGCAAACCCTCGCCGTGCTGGAAACGATCTGCCCGCGCGTGCCGGCGGCGGCAGGAATACACGTAGCTTCCAGAATCCGAAGTGCACATTGAGGACATTGTATTGTGCGTGAAGGTCTCGTGAAGCCGACGGTCGAGCGCACCGGGGAGATGAGCACAGGCGATGCCAGACCCGCGCCGAGCCCCTGGCACGCTGCAGCCTCACCGTGAGCGTCACGCTCCCCACGGAAAGCCGTGGTTAGTTCAGTCCCGCCACACCCACAGTAACCTGAGGTCTTTGTGGGCACTTCTTTATTCACACGTGCACCCCTAGAACTTAGGGGCCACCCAGCGGCCACTCCGGTAGCGTCTACCATCTGGTAGACTGCAGCCGAGCAGAGACGCGCCATCATCGTGTCCTTGTCAACGCTAAGTCAGCAGCCGTTTTCCAGTGGGTTCAAGACAGCACGCCGGCTCCCAGCACAGAACTACCCCATTCCACCCCAAAACTCAGGGGCTTAGGTGACAAGCGCCAACTTCTTGCTAATGAGCATCAGCAGGGGCGGCCTCCAGTCAGCGCAGATCTAGGCCCGTGCAGATGCCTCCCTTCTCTTCGCACAGCAGCCCCAAAGCACGTTCTTCTCAAGGAGGCGACGGGAAGACCCCCAAGGGGCGAGTGGCCACGAGCTTAGGTTTGGAAGTGGCGCACAGACACTGTCTACAGCCCGTGGGCCATGTCACACGCCCAAGCCCCACACCTTTCCCCTGCGGCAGAGCTCCCCGGTGAAGCCATCGGCCTCCAGCTCTCTTGAAGACAAGGTTTGGGATCAGAGATGCAACTTCCTAGTGTTCCTGGGACAGTCACGTTTCATCACCTTTTGTTTGCTGGCAAGTGCTTCATTGCACACGTATTCCTAACTCCCCAAGGAGGTCTCCTGCACAAAGATCGCCTCCGTTTCCGTGCGCATCTGCCACTCCTTCCCTCTCTTCCGCCCCTCCGGCCTGTCCTCCGGGACTATTTGCTTCCGGCCCGAAACACATCCTCCAGAATTTCGTGGGCTCCATTTTTGTCTGAAAAAGGTCCGTTTCAGCTTCATTCTTAGAAGACACGCTGGCAGGGCACAGCCTCCAGCTGGTTGGTGAGCACGCGGCCGTCGGGCAGTCCGCCATGCGCACCACTGCCTGGCAGCACAGGGCACCCCCCGCCTAGCTACTGCCCGGACCACCCGACGCTGCGCGCCTGCAATCCCACAGTAACGTGTCTACGCACACGTTTCACTGCAGTACGGTAAATTTTATGCATTTTTTAAAAGATACACAAATTTATTAAAATATTGAAAATATCTAACAATATTTTGAAGTCAGAAAAATAAACTGTCAATGCATAAAATCTAGAAAGGCAGAATTAGGAATTGGATTTCAAAGGATTCAGGAGAAACAAATGACGGCGGCAAAGCCTCACCGGTGCTGGCCTGAGGGCTTCCTCCATCCTCGTCAAGGGGACCGCAGACCCTCGCTCCTCACACACACGACTTCCCACGATCTTAAAGCTGTACACCCCCCTTTCCTCCTGGGACACCAATGACGCCTCCCAGACCCTCTCAGCGGCCCTTCTCTGCGGCCTCCGTCTGCCCCCGTCTGCGCCGCATCCGGGCTCCCGTACCTGGGACGGGTTTGGTTCTCGCCTGTCACTCAGAGCACGAACCCCGCCGCAAGCACGGGTGCTGTTTGAGACCCTGAGTCCTTCTTTCTGGTTACTGCAGGCCTCGGTTCTGGAAGGTCCGTCTGGTCCTACCACGATTCGCCACGTCCCCTTTCCCACCAGAAGTCTCCTGCTCAAAAGTTCAAGCACGCCTTTTCTTGAAAAATGGTAGACGGACTTCGGTACTGTGATCTGAAATCCGGTCTCAGACTCCCGGTAATTCCGCCTCTGCTTCTTGCTCGTGCTGTCGTGACGCGCCGGTCACGGCGACGACATACCGGACATGCTGCGTGAGAAGTCGGGTCTAGGATTCACGTGTGCCCTCCTGCAGGGGTCGTCTCCTCACCCGAAGCCGGTGTGAAGTCTGAGGTTCTGTGGGACACTCGGAGGCCCGAAGGCCCGCTGCACGTCCACGACAGTCCGCCCCTGCCCTGAGGGCCTTGCCTCTGAGAGTCTCAGTGTAACGTGGCAGACCCTCCCCTTCTGGGGGGGTTCCAGGCTTTGATCCTCTCCTGGAGCAGGACTGCCCACGGCCGCACGCTGCATCTGTACTGGGCGTGGTAGGACAGCGAGGAGCCTCCCTGACCTCTGCCCGCCAGACGGCAGCAGCGCACCGGCTCCCGGTGGTCACGGCAGCCTCCCGGTGTGGCCGTGTCCCCGGGGAGGCAACAGCACACTGAGAGGTAGCGCGCCTCAACCCTCACGGAGACCAAAATGTCTCGCGGCTCGCTCTTCGGGGTCAGCAGCCGCTCTCAAGGCACAAACAGCTCAGGGCTGTCCTCGCTTCTGTGGACACGACGTCTTCCTAGAGCAGCCTCGGGAAGCCCCCCCCTTTCTTCTTGTCACTCTGTTAGACTTTCAAAGTTCTGTGTACGATTGTGTCTTTCTGTTTTCCGCAGAAGACATGGCTGACGTCTGCACCGTCCGGCAAGGTGGCTTCCGGCCACACACGGCTGCTGAGCCCCCGAAGCGTGGCCGGTCTGAACCGAGTGTGCTCTGAGCATAACCAGAGTCCAAAGACTCGCATGGAAAACATGTAGGATACCTCTTTATAGGAAGAGAGACCTTTTTCTGTTGACCACACACTGCAACAACATTTTAGGCATACTAGACTGAGTAAATTAAAAGTAGGTTTCTTTAAGTTTTGGTTTTTTGTTTTTTAGTAACGTCTGCACCCAGCGTGGGGCACAAACACACAGCCCCACGTCAAGAGTCACGTGCTCTTCTGACCGAACCAGCGAGGTGCCCCCAGAATTAGTTCCATCTGCTTCTCTTTTAAATGTGGCTACTAGAAAACTGAGACGCACGCGTATGTCTCCGTTAGTGACGTGCACTCTGTTTCTCCCGGATGGCGCAGACCTGACTTTGCTCATCGGCCCTAACTGCAGCACACGCCCCGGGGTGCGCGCTCCTGAAGACCAAGGTCGGTCTTCTCGTCTCTGTCACCGGTCAGGACACACACATGCAGCAATGCCAACTGCTCCACAGAGAAGAGGGAAGCTCTTTCCCATCTAGGACAGCTTGGCTCAGGCAGGCACCAAGACAGAAGAAACAACAGATGCCTTGTTCGCTCCCAAAACATTTACACCAAGAATCTGAAGGCTGACCATCCGAAGGGCCGTGAACTCTTTCTCAATGACAACACGATTAACGCCTATTAGGCATTCACTTTCTATGCAGCGATTTTTACGGATCTCCAAACGTAGATGTAGCCTGTGCAGCGGACGCGGACCCTCCTTCAGTTAAGGACCGGAGCTGCGGAGTGTGGTTAGCGGCAGGGTCGGTCCTGTCCGGGGCTGCCTTCCTCGGCTTCGAGCCACAGCTGAGCAAGCGGATGCAACAAGCGCCCAGCCGATCCCACCCAATGCAGGCGCCTCTCACAGCAAGCTGCACCACGAAGCTCGCGAACAGGCCAGCGGCTCCACGGGCTCCTCCGCCTGCCTCCAGCCCTCTCCCTCCCTCAGTTCTCACGGGCCCTCCTCTCTCCGAAATCCTGTGTCCTCCAAGCCCACCTCAGCACCTGCTTCACAGAGAACCGGCCCGAGAAGGTCATCAACACCACACGTCGCAGCTGAGCAGACACAGGGTACGTGACGCGACCAGCATCGGAGCAGGAAGACATCTGCAGGCGGGCAGAGCGCCCTCACTCTGGACCACCACGTGCTGGCCCTTGGAGAGACAATGAAAGCCACAAGTCCTCCCCCGAGAAGACCCACAGACGGCAAACGAGCGCACAACACACGCCATCAGGGAAACGCAGATTAAAACGAAAGTGAGACCCACTCCCCCCAATAAATACATAAATAAAATCCTCACAACAGTCGTGCGCTCCCTGTGCGCACCTGCCGGGACGGCCCAAAGCCAGCCCACGGGCGGCACCAGAGACCGGCTCATCTGTGTGGCTGGTGGGACGCACGGTGGAGCGGCCACCCTGGGAGACCGTCTGCCGGCTTCTCACCCAAGGACACGCACTGTCACCGCGCGATCCGGCGGTCACGCCCCCTGGTCTCCACCGAAGGGGCCGGGAGCTGACGTCCACACAAAACCCGCCCGGGCGTGCTCGCGGCAGCTTTGTCTACAGCTCGTGCCGCGACTTCCGTAACCGACCCAGCTTGGAAGCCGCCGAGGTGTCCTTCAGCAGGTGGCCAGGCTGACCCTGGCCTGTGCATCCGTGACAAAGAGAAAGGAGCCGTGAAGCCGTGGGAAGGAGCTTGCGGGCACCTGACGGCGGGGAGGAGGCCGGTCTGAAAGGCGGCGTCCTGAGCTTCCGGGAAAGGCAAAACTACGGAGACGGTAAAAGACGAGTGGCGGCCAGGGTTTGAGGGGAAGGAACGGAGGAACAGGCAGAGCACAAAAGATTTTCAGGGCAGTGAAAGCACCTGCCTGACGCCATGATGGTGGTTACATACCATCACCCCTTCATGCAGAACCACAGAACACACACCGCGAGTCAGCTGTGGACTCTGGGTCTAGCGGTGCACGGGTGGCTCGGGTCATGATCCCAGGGTTCTGGGATCCAGCCCCGTGTCAGGCTGCCTGCTCAGTGGGGAGTCTGCTTCTCCCTCTCCCCCTGCTTGTGTTCCCTCTCTCTCTGACAAATAAATAAATAAAATCTAAAAAAAAAAAAAAAAAAAAAAAGAAGACAATGACAATGACGATGTGTCCATGTAGGTTCATCAGCTGCAGCAAATGCGCCAGCCCGGTGGGGTGTCGGTAACGGGGAGCATGTGGCGGCAGGGGCATGCGGCAAATTTCTGTACCTTCTTCTCAATTTCACAATGAATCTAAAGAAATAAAATCTTAACAAAAACAAATTTCTAGGGGCACCTGGGTGGCTCAGTGGGTTAATTCTCTGCCTTCAGCTCAGGTCATGATCTCAGGGTCCTGGGATCGAGCCCCGCATCTGCTCAGCAGGGATCCTGCTTCCTCCTCTCTCTCTGCCTGCCTCTCTGCCTACTTGTGATCTCAGTCTGTAAAATAAATAAATAAAATCTTTAAAAAAAAATTTTTTCTAAAAACATCTGAGCAATAAAAGTTACAGACCCCCAAAATGCATGCGCGCGCGCACACACACACGTATATTCCAATGTGTGCGTACATATATGCAAACGCAAACCTCACACACAGTTTCAGGAGTTTCAGGCCCAGTTAAAAATACGAAAACATGGAACAAGGCTGTCACGAGGAGGAGAAAAGACGAGGGTGCAGAAATTCCGAATAGAAGCCGCCCCCGAAGGACGGCCCGCGCTCCAGACACCCAGTCCACCTGCCCCTTCTGCAAGCCCAGCAAGTCTTCTGCCGTAAGAAAAGGACCGCGCCTGCAACACGGGAGTCATCTCTCGCACTGTGCGCCCAGGGGCATCCCAGATGCCTATCACGGATCTGTCGGAAGCAGGGGCACGTACCGTGACTGGATAGGTGCCCGGGCGGCAGCCAGTCGACAGCAATGCAGAGGACCCACAACCCTGGCCGCGCCACCTGCCGTGGGCCTGTCCCGCCGCCTGCCAGTCCAGAGACATTCCAGGGTCCAGGCTCTGGATCCAGACCTTCAGAGCCCTCCACGTGTACGGAGTGGATGTGAGTGTGAGTGTGAGTGTGTACAGCCGCAAGCATGGCAGTGTGCCTGCGGGCACGGACTGGAGGAGGGGTGCGCTGCTGGGTCCCCCAGGGCCCTGAAGACCGTCATTGGCTAAGAAAGCCGTGAACATGCTTGCTTCTCCTCAGAGCCAGTGTCCCAACACTCTGGGCAAGGGCAAGGCTGCCTCACCTGCACTTGCCTGTTGGACCTGGACTGCCCTCCCTCCTCCCCTGACTTCCAAGGCCTGTGGGCTGAGATTCCAAGCCACGTCCTGTAGCCAGAACAACCCCTTTGCAAGTTCAATTACTTTTGTAGCAGAGGGGGGCTAGGTCGGGGAGCGCTGTCAGCCACAAGCCCTGAAATAAAGCAGCGGATGAAAGAAAAAAAAAAGGAAAAGAAAACAATACTTTCCCGAGCACTCAACACAGAAATACCCAACTCCACTGGTTTCTGCATCACTTAATGACACAGGATATCCATTCTCGAGTCCTGAAAAGCCATCCATTCCTAGAAATTCCACCTGCCACCCACCCCTCCAGCTCTTGGACTCAGGCCTAGCCCTCTCCTCCACTTGCTAATTCCGGGCTGCGCGAACGCTTGAACCGGATCTCAAACCCAGAAAAAGCAAAGGCTTCCAACCAAGGCTCTCCAGTCAAGACTAAAATCCTATGCCTGACAGTTCTTCAAAATGGGGGTCTTTTCTCAGGGAAAGTGGCGGTCTACTGAGAGGGTGAGGTCACGTCCACTCCTCATCCACAAAGCCAAACGGGCTTCCGTATGGGAGCTGCTGATTACCTGCACCCCAAACCCCCGAGCAGCCTCCGGTGGCGCCTCTCTTTGAGACCTCCACCTGAACCGGGTCAGGGACAAGGCTGTGTCCAGCGAGGGGCCGCCCGACCTGGTCAATTCCACATGAGCTGTCTACGTCAACAGCAACCAACGGCTTGACTTCAAACACATCTTACTCCTGCGGCCCGGGCTGGCCCAGTCAGCTGACCGTCGGACCCTTTGATCTCACTCAGGTCCTGATCTCAGGGCTGCACCGCCCAGCATCGGGCTCCGCACTCAGCAGGGAATCTGCGTGACAGTCTCCCTCTCCCTCTGCCCCTCACACTCACTCACTCACTCACTTTCTGTCTCATAAATAAAAAACTAAAATCTTTTAAGCAGATTTCTTTTTTTTTTAAAGACTTTATTTGGGGCGCCTGGGTGGCTCAGTGGGTTAAAGCCTCTGCCTTCGGCGCAGGTCATGATCCCAGAGTCCTGGGATCGAGCCCCGCATCGGGCTCTCTGCTCAGCCGGGAGGCTGCTTCCTCCTCTCTCTCTCTGCCTGCCTCTCTGCCTACTTGTGATTTCCGTCAGTCAAATAAGTAAATAAAATCTTGAAAAAAAAAAAAAGCCCTTTTTATGAAAAAGATTGAACATACTTACCTTTAAATTTTGATCTAATGTTTGCCAGTTCCTTGTTTATTCTCTTTATTTCTGCTTCTTTACTTTTACCTAAAAAAAGAGAACACAAATGCATTTTTACTTTAACTGATTTCTATGCAAACATCTGTCCCCTGACAAGACCAACACGTCAGAATCAAAGGCAGAACCACTGCTTCTAGGAGGCAAGGAAAGAAGCAATCTCCCAGCAGCCGAAACCAGCAGGGAAGTGCTTGGGACAGAAGCTGGGGCCTCACACAGGGCCCCCGGGTCAAAACAGGGCAAGTCTGTAAAAGCACCACACAGGAAAGCAGCCACAGCAGGACAGGACAGGAGGGCTCTACAGCGCCATTTTCAATCCTACCTTTTGCCACAGTTCTGGAACCGAGAGTACTCAAACACCTGCTAAACACTTTCCACAGTGAGTCATTATCAGCTGAAAGTTTATTCCTAAAATTGACTGTTACAGCCACAGGCAATTTTTAAAAGTATGAAGTTTTAACTATAATATGCTTCTAATTTTCTCTACGAAATGCACCAACCTACGAAGTCTGGTAAATCCACTTCTACCATCTGGGATGAGATCTGGAAGTTTCCCGCACCACGTGTAAAGGAGACGGAGAGCACGCCACATGCCTGACAGCACCAGACGCTGCACCGGACCCAACCCCACAACGTCTGCGCGTGGCGCGTGTCCGAGGAAGAACGGCCATCAGGCCACGCTCGGGTTCACTCCACCGTGGCCAAGTGTGGAAAGGGAGGCCTAGAGAGCGTGGGAGACCTTCTAGGGCTACACAGGTGACAAGTACTGTAAAAGTCCAAGAAAGGATTCCTCCCACGGGACACAGAGAGTTGGAGACGAGAGCACATCTCCGTAAACCCCCGACTGCGTGGGAGCAGGACGAGGTTCCCTCTGGAGCACCGTCTCCGGGCTAGTCCTTGCACTGCCACTGCATTCGCAGGGGGAGCAAAGGCCTCCAGAGCAGCCCCCCCGAGCACCGCCAGCCCCACGCGCTCTACACCTGTCCAGACACAGGGCGCATCCGTGTCCTCCAGAAACGCTCTCCACATGCTCAGCCCTCGTGGAACTTACGTCACCTCCTCCAGCAAAGCGACCTCCTCCTGTCCGGGACACTCCCAGAACATCATTCTTCTTTTACTACCAACTCGCTAAAACACAGGGCCCTAGAAAGCCCCGGCAGAGCAGCTGGTCAGGACAGGGCCATGTGGCCGGCTCACTCACCAGGCGCCATCTGAGTGCCAAGAGGTAGGTTAAAACGACACTTCCTGGGGCACCTGGGTGCCTCAGTGGGTTGAGCCTACGACTTTGGCTCAGGTCATGATCTCAGGGTCCTGGGATCGAGCCCCGCATCAGGCTCTCTGCTCGGTGGGAAGCCTGCTTTCTCCTCTCTCTCTGCCTGCCTCTCTGCCTACTTGTGATCTCTCTGTGTCAAATAAATAAATAAAATCTTTAAAAAAAAAAAAAAACGACACTTCCTGCGCTTGGGGAGTCACTGTTCCAGGCAGGGGGAGGGCAGGAGACCTTTAACAGAACACGCATGGCGGCCGGCTCTGGGGAGCGAGGGGTGCAGGCAGGCACCGGCACTGGCCCTGATGTCACGCAGGCCAGAGCTGGTCGCGGGAGTAACAGAAGGAGCAGCCAAAGGCTCCCTGAAGGGTCGGGGAAGGGACAGGGAACAGGTGAGAGCAGTGGGCTTTAACGGCCCAGGGCGGCAGGTCAAGGGCCACCTGTTTCTTACACAGGGTTATCTCTGCCAAACCCCGCTTTCCCGACCTGGAGCAGGTGGCCATGGCCACAGCGCCCCGGCGGCCCCTGCTGACGACAGGCAGCTTGACCCACGGCAAACCGCTGTGCAGGCGTGTGCGGCCGAGCGTGCCTGTGTGCGAGCGCGGATGTGTGTCTGGGTGTGAGCGTGCACCCGCGAGTGCGCACCCGTGACCCCTCGTGCACGCGCGCTTCTCACCGGCGTACAGGAATCCACTTCCGCCCGGCCGCACCTACGCGGCCCTACAGGGCTGGAGAGCCGGAGGGGCAGGAACCTGTGCTGCGCAGCCGTAAGGGGTCGGTCCGGAGCGGAGCTCGGGGTTAGAAGTGACGCTAAATGAGCAGGACCAGCTGTCGTAGGAGCCACAGGTCTTAGCCGGGACTGGAAAGCGTTAAATCAAACTAGAAGCGCGTGAAGCGAGAGGCGTTACCACCAGGACAGACGGAAAAACACAAGCGAGCCAGGCGGCGGCTGCAGAACACAACCGAGGGGGCGGCGGCCTCGCACCAGAGCTTCCTCACAGCGGCCGCTTCCCAGCAAACACACGACCACGCGCTGCTGTCCCGCCACGGCCGGCGGCGAGGCGTCCCTGGACAGGGGCACGGGCATGGGCGCACACGCGGGGGGCCGGAGAGCCAGCGCGCAAGGCCCGACTCGCTGCTCGGGGGCAGCTGCCGTCACCCGGCAGCGCACTCCCTCCCCGGGAAAACCCCCAAGGCCACAGGCCTCCGCGCAGCTCGTCGGCCGAGGTCGGAGAGAGGAGAGCGGCCGGCCCGCCGGACCGGAGGGAGGGAGGCCCGAAGCGGACCGGCGCGAGCTCCGAAGGTTGAGCCTGGGGCCCAGGGGAGCTGAGCCGCCGCCCGCCGCGCGCACACCGGGGCCTGCTCCGAGTCCCGCCGAGCAGCAGACGAGCGGAGGGTCGGGGAAGGCCCCGGGAAGCAGGGCAAGCCCAGAACCTGCGAAAGCGGTCGCCGCGGCCGCAGCCGGGGAGCGCTGCAGAAAAGCCTCCCGCACCGACCCTGGCCCCCGCCATCCGCTCAGAAAACTGCCCTCACATACGCGTCAGCCACAGCCAGTACCGGGCTCACCTCCCACGGGAGCGGACGTCAGAGCAGAGGCCGCAGGAGCAGACCAGCAGCCCCAGGAACAAGGAAAGGGCCCCGGGAAGGCCCCCGGCCAGAAGCAAGCAAAAGCAGAGCCCTCTCCTTCAAAGCATGCGGAGAGACACGAAGAAAACACAGTCCACTAGAAAAATTCAGGCATCCGGGAACAGACGTCAAGTAAATCAGAAGTGCGCGCTCCGGAAACGAAGACGAGCGCGGCAGCGATGCGAGCACAGGTGACAGAGGTCTCGGCAGGAGAAGACGCGGACGCGCCCGGCACAGCAACGAAGGCCGCAACGAAGGACTCAAGACAAAAGTCGCGAACGCCGCGGCGGAGCGAGACCCACCCTGGGGCCAGCAGAGCCCCGAAGAGAAGGGCCAGCGCGGCAGCAGGGCAGACGGCAGCTGTCACCCCACGGCCTCCCCGAAACCTCCACACCTGTACCTGGGCGTCCTGACCCCAAATAACACGAACCGACACCTACTTTCATGACAGCGCCCGACTGCAAAGGGAAAGTCCTCTGAACACCGAAGAAGCGCAAGCAGCTCACGCGAGAAGGAAAATCGAAGACACTCGGAGTCTGGCCGAGCCCCGCCACAGAAGCAAACGTGACGGCCGAGCCCCGCGCAAGGAAACGTGCGACCGGGACTCTCCATCCAGCACAGCCAGCCCCCCCGCGCGCCCGGCGCAAACCTGACCGAGGGCGAGGGTCCAGAGCGCCATGGGCGTGCCGCAGGCCCCCCGCGACAGTCCATGGCAGCGAGCGGGCACCGAGGCTCCCGGGGACAGCCACGGAGCCGCACGGCAGTGAGGAAAGGGGAAAACACGCAGGCGGCGGCGCGAACGTGAGCGCGGCCGCGGCCGGGCGGGCCAGGAGCGGCACTGGGCCAGGTGGCCCGGTCACCACACTGACGGTGGCGGGCTCAGAGCCTGTCGTGCTGCAACAGCATGAAGGTCACTCACGAGCGATCAGGACATAGCCTACCCAGGCACCCCCAGCGTCCTCGAGATCCTGGGGCGGACGAGCTTCAGGAGAAAAGCCCGGCTGTCCCGACCTGAGCTAGAGTCGACAAGGGCCTCGTGAGGCATTTTCCCCTCGAGATGCGCACGTGTGTCCCCTCCAGCTGTCCTCACAGGAGGCTCAGAACAAGACGATGTCGGTGGCCGAGCGCACCCCCACCTCCAGGCTGTGCTCCGGGAGCACCATGTCACACTACAAGAAGCCAGGCTTCCCGGCAAAACTGCCGAACCCACGACTGGGCGAGGCCCACGGCAACCTGGACTTGACGAGGACTCTCAAAGCGCGCACACCACCAGGGCCACGTCGGGAACACTCGGCACCCAGCGGAGAGACGCCATGAGCCAAAGGGGGGACAGCCCAAGCTTCAAAAAGGATAAAAAGTGCCGTGGCCAAAATTCACAAGAACAATTAAATCCGTGAGTTCAAAATTTTATTTAAAAAAAAAGCACCTCATTAGCTGAGGATATTAAGGAACAAATTAACTTGGAAACTAGGCACTGGAAGAAAGAGCCAAGCAGCTGTCGTGCCTCTTCCACATGAAGCGCCCCCGGGCAGCCGCTCAGGAAGGGAAGGGGCTCTCGGTCCAAGCATCCCAACACGTCCATGGAAGGCACGGGCCGACCACCATCGGGCGTCCTCCCAAAGGACTGCCTGGGACAGAGCAGGGAGGCGCACAGCGGCTAGGTCACGGGCGTCAGCAGACACAGCACGGGCCCCCCGGAACGGCAGGGCAGCACCTCGAGTCTGGCCAAGGTGTCAGCTACATGTGATCTGGCCTCCGTCCCCAGCTGCCAGACGGCCAAGAGCACGGGGGACCCCACTAGGGGTTCCCAACGTAACGCCCCTTACGCGTCCTGGGTCTTCAACAGCCTGCTGTGAGGAAAAGGAACGCGGACGGAAATACTGAAGAACAGGAAATGTTTAGGAGCGCGCAAGACCGAAGCACAGCGTTCAGGGGCACCCGTGTGAGAGACCCGTGAGGGGTGCAGAGGTACCCAACGATGGCAGTAGATTTTGGGGAGGTGAATGGGAAAGGGCACGTGGAAGGGCCTCTGGGGCCATCACCCCGGTGGAAGTGACGAGGGTGTTCCCCTTAGCATAACTCGTGAACCTCCAGGCCCAGGTTTCCCGGGACGCCTCCTGTTTTCCTGCACAACGAAGAGAACAGAAGAGCAGACTGCCTAGTGAGGCAGTGGACCCACGTGCAGGGATGTTCACGCCGAAGCTGGACGCTGCCCTGCTGGGTCCTCGGGTGCATCTGACCACAGCTGCCCCTGCACGAAACCCGAGTCTCTTCCACGGGCGGAGGGGGCCATCCACGCCTCCAGCGCGGCCTGCGCACGAGGTCCCGCGCACTGTGCATCACGCTCCCGTAAGGGGGACCCACAGAGATTCTCTGGAACCCCTAGCCATGCCCTTCTCCCCCCACCCTGAGTGCTCTGCAGCCGCGTCCCCTCCCCCTCCCCCTTCCAACTAAGCAGTGAGGATGGCAGCCTCAAGACACCCCCGACCTCTCCGAACAGGGTGGGGTGCCCCTCACGCCTGCTGCCACAGTGACCTCAGTCTCCCAGGCACTTCCTGTCCCTGCCCCCACCCGATCCTCCCCCACCTCAACAGCCTTGCACAGGTGCGCGCGCGCACACACACACACACACACACAGGGCTGGCTGGCGACCAACAAAGACAAAGGAGGCTGGGCAGGATGAGTGGGGTTCCCTATCGAGGGGAGGAGCCCATCAGCCCACGCAGGGACTCCCAGCAAGAGGGGAACTCACAAGATGCTGCACAGACACCTCAGTGGAGGGCCCAGTGCGGGAGCCTCCCTGGGCTCAGGTTTAGGCCAGACCACCCAAATCACTGGGCTGGGCCCAGACTATGGCCCAGGGCCACCATCTCACGCAGAGACACCACCATGGAGGCCAAGGAGCACCAGCCCTCACAACACAGCCCACAGGTGGAGCCCTTAACTGGACACGGGGCGGCTCGGACTCCACTGACCAAGGCCATCCCCAAGCATCAACCCTGAAAACGCCAAAGGGGAATTGCACCTGCTGCACTGGGCTCGAACGTGCCGGTCTAAAGTAAGTTTTAAAGGAAATCTAGGGGCACCTGGATGGCGCAGAGGGTCAAGCCTCTGCCTTCGGCTCAGGTCATGATCTCAGGGTCCTGGGATCGAGCCCCGCA